>NC_082603.1:5826108-6133627 GCF_030936135.1 Gavia stellata | reverse complement strand
TACACCCCCCTAACCCCTGTGTGTCCCCCGAAATGCGGCCGGGCCCCCCAGCACAGCTGCCCGCCCCGACCGGGTTCTCCCGGGGCTCGGGCCCGGCTCGCCCCCCTCGCCGGGGCTCCCTCCCCTCAACTTTGCGGGTGCCCCGGGCGGGGGGGGCAGAGCATCACTTGGCTCCCCTCGGCGGGCTCCCCCCTCCTCCGGGCCCGCAGGGACGCCCCGGTTCTCGGAAACCGTTTGCAAACGGAAGGGGAAAACAATTAATAATAATAACAACAATAATAATAATAATAATGATACCCGCGCAGCTCCAGCCCGGGCCGCCCGCGGAGCCCCGGGGCCGGGCCGGGGGCGCAGCGGGGCACGGCCGCCCCCCGCAGCGGCTCCGCGCATCCGTAGGGGTGTGCGTGCCCAGGGGCTGCCCCCGCGCAGGGCTCGGCCCTGTGGAAACCGGGAGGCTGACAGCCCCTACGGCTCAGACCCGGCTGCCGGCGCGTGCGTCCCGCCGAAACACGCGCGGGTCCGTCCACCCGTGGGGTCCATACACATCCACAGGTAGGCGGGTGCATACACCCCCCCCCCCCCCCCCGCACGCGCGAGCATGTGCTTTCACGCGAACGCGCTACCTGTAGCTATAGAACATATATGCGCACGTATAGAGGTACAGGTGATTTTCGGACGGACGCAGACGCGGCGGCATCGCTCCACGGACCGCGCGGAGCCGAACCGGGCTCCCCGTCCCGGTAACACGCACGCACGCCCGTGGGTCCCTTCCGACCGCCGCCGCTCGCCCGTGAGGCGCTGCCTGTCGCGATAAACGATATAAGCGGGGGGTCGGGCGCTGCCGGCCGGGGGTGCGCGGCGGCGGGCGGGGAGCGGGGCCCCCCAGGCGCAGACACACACTCGCACACGCACTTGCACACGCACGGCCGGAGCCGCGGCCGCGCCGACCGCCCCGTCGGGGCCGGGCCCGCATCGCTCCGCACGACTCCCGCCGCCGCCGCCCGCCTGCCCGCCCCGCGGCACCGCTCTCCCTTCCGCAGGCTGCTGATTTTTCACGTCTATTAAGGCTGTTACGGAGGGGGAAAAAAATAAAGGGGAGGAAAAAAGCCCACCGCGGGCGGGAGCGGGAGGCACCTGCCCAGCCCGCAGGGCGCTGCCCCTCCAGCCCCGGCCCGCCCTGCCCTGCCCTGCCCCGCCGGCCCGGGGCCGCCCTTGCGGCAGGGAGCGAAGGAGGGAGAAGAGAAAAGCGTCCTTACGTTGCACCGGCACACCGAGGATCTCGGGAAGCCCCTTGACAGCCCCTTCGGCAGCGAGCGCGGAGCTTTGCATCATTTTATTGGCCCGGGGGCGGCGGAGGGGAGAGAAGAGGGGAGGGAGAGACGCGGCCCGGGCCGGCGGAGCCCCGCGGCGGGAGGCAGCGCCGGGTCCCGCGGGCGGTGCCGGTGCCGGTGCCGGTGCCGGTGCCGGCCCGGGCGCGGCGCCGCAGCTGTGCCCGCCAGCGCCGCCCGCCTCCCATTCATTCACCCTGCGGGGAGCGCGCCTGACGTCACCGCCCGCAGGGGGGCGGGGGCGGGCCGGGCCGCCCGCGGCCAATCGCGGCCCGCCCCGCGCCGGCGGGGGCGGGGCCTGGCGGCGGGGAGGCGGGGCTTGCGGCCCGGAGGCGGGGCCTGCGGGGAAGGGGCGGGGGCTAGGGGCGCCCCGCGGCCCGAAGCGCGCCGGGGCCGGGCCCGGCCCCCAGAGTCTGACGCTGTCGCGACGCAGCGCTGTCGCGACCAGGGCCGCTGTCCAGCGCCAGGGAGCTCTATCCGACGGTGCCGTTGGTGGGAGAGAGCAAAGAGCCGAAGGCCGCAGAATCTCCCGTCGGGGCTCAGGGACCTTCTCCAGCTCCACGGGTGGCGCGTGCCCCCTCCGGGCACCCAGCCCCAGCGCTGGCCCTCCTGCCGCCGGGAACGGGGGCTTAGCTGGGCGGGCACCTTCCCCGGCTCCGGCAGACACCAGCACATCACCATGCCCTTGCCGCTGCGCCAACGTGAGCTATTTCCCAGTGGCTGGTAACCCCCACGGGCAACCCCAGTGCCGGGCACGAGCGCGGCAAGCTCCGCTTCGACAGGGCGCTGTAACGCACCCGTGCCCCGGGGGGCCCGTCCCAACGGCAGCTCCCCCAGGGATACATCTGGGCACGGCAAGAGCCCACCCAACTCCGCAGTGCTGCAGCACGCCCAGCCTGACAGCCCACCGGCTGCTGGGGCACGAGGGTGGCGACGCCAAAGTCACAGGGCAAAGGGCTCGGCGTGACTACGGCTTCCAGAAGGGTCCCCACGGGGCTTTGCCGAGGGAAAACCCCGGGGCAACCCAGCCTATGGCACCAGAGCAAAACCGATTCCTCGAGAGGCGGCGGTACCCGGCGGCAAAGGGCTGGGCAAGGAAGCTCACCAAAACACAGCTGAAGTTAGCTGGAGTGGATGCCTTGAGCATCACCCTTCCTGATGCTCACCGCGTCACCGGCTCGGGGACGACGGTGCCAAACGGCCCCGGTGTGCTGCGACATCCCTCTCTGCCTGGCTAACGGGGGCTTGGAGCGCTGAGCCTGCCCGAGCAGGGTGAAACCTCCGAGGTGGCACACATGGCAGCGCTGGCAGGGGAGCGAAGGACGCTCAGCCCAGCTGAGAGCGCAGCCGCCCTCGGCTCACGCGTGGCCTTTCTGTGCCTTCCTTTCCACGCTGAAATGCAAACTAGGAAGAGATTTTTCCCTCCTGAAAAAACCTGAACCAGCCCCTCAGGAAATGTGCGGGTGGGACACGCCAGCGATTGGAGAAAAAATGTTTTGTAAAAATGGAAGTAATAAAACCTAAGACATGTATTAAGCCTGATGGTTCCTTAGGAAAAAAAAAATTATATTTTTTTCAATGAGCTGCTGGGTTTTAACCCCAAAGCTTCATTTTAGCAGCAAAACCCCAGTGGTCTCATCTTGCACCACTGGGCAGAGACTGGTGTGCACTCATTGCAGGAGTGAGGCCCCCCCCCCGCAGTCCACCGAGCCCCAAAATTCCCACCACAGGGGCGGTGAATCCCATCCCCTCCCATCCCATCCCCTCCCCTTCTCCCTTAAATCAAGCCCTGGCTCTTAAGTGCATTAAGCTCGTCCAGGCCCCCGCCGCCCCCGGCCACCTGCGCTCCCCAGCCCCTTGGGGCAGGGGCCGCCGTCCCCCCGCGGGGTCCCCAGCCGGCCGGCAGCACCGGAGCACGGCTCCCAGGCTGGAGACGCAAAAAGGCAGTCCCTAAGGCAGATTTACCGCAGAAGTTTAGCCGGATGTGCGGACAGACGGACAGACGGACACCGCCCCGTGGCCTCCCTGTCCCACTGCTTTGCATTTCCAACCTGTTCCTCTAATTATTCCACTGCTGCCAGGAGTCATCTCAGTCTCCCCTCTCTGGCACGCTCTGATTTATCTCTCAGGCGGGCTAACAGCTCCCCCCACCCCCTTCTCCTTGGGGAATTCAATTTTCATTCATTTTTCTGCTTTGCCAGATTGATCCAGGCCCCTCTGCCCCGCTCCGGATCACTCATGGCAGCAGTCAGCAGGCAAAGGGAGTCACGCAGCACCGAGCCTTCGCCTCGGGGGAGCTGCCACCGTGAGCGTCCACTAAAAAACAACCCACCAGCATCTTTCTCCCTGCACGCTCTCGGCTCGCCACGTCTTCCCCGTAGAGCCTTCATCCCTTCCCCACTGTTGCAGTACAGCTTTGTCCCCCCCATCCTTCCTGCTGCCCATCTGTTCCTCGCGTCGGTGGGTTTTTGGTCTCGTTTGGGATTTTTTTGGTCTCTTTTGGGTTTGTTTTCCCCAGCACGCCCTGGTACCCTGGAGTGCAGGGAGGAGAGGGTGGTCAAGGTGGGCACGAGCTACTGGCCCAACAAACCCCCTTTGTGCCACCCAAGATGCTGCCGGGTCCTGGTGATGCCCAAGGAGGGGGGGTTGTATGTGATGGGTGTGAAATCCCCCCGCCCAGGCTTCCTCCTCCTCCCAAAGCTAAAACGGGGCTAAGGATCAGCAGTGACGAGCCTGCCAAAGGGTGAATGTCACAATTTTCAGAAAGTAGTATTTTCAGAAAGTAGTATTTCCAGGGCAGTTTTGGGGGGGGGCTCTGGCCCCGCACAGATGCCCTGCTCCCTCCTCTACATCACCTGAACCCCCTCTGGCCCCGCAGGTGGATGAAGACACCAGCAGCGCCACGCGATGATGCAAAACTCACAGGCAGGCGGGGTTGGTGCTCCCGCACCTTCCCTGCCGGTATTAATTAATAATAAAAAAGCAGGTAAACCCCCGAGGCTTTGCCAAGACCTGGACCCAGCCGCCCCTCGTGTGCCCCCAGCCCCGGGCACACGGGAACTGGGGACACCGAGGACAGTGCGTCACCGATGGGGACGTCGGTGCATCGTTCCCAGGTGCAACAGGGGTGTTTCAAGGTGGAATTGGGGGGGTGCAAGGAAAACCCACGCCTGGCCCATGCCTGGGGTGTGTGAGCGCAGCCATATCCCCTGTCAGCAACACCGGAGTGGGCTTGGAGGTGCCGGGGAGCTCAGCCGACAGCAAGGCTTCATACCACCCCTGCAGTGAGTTTGCCAGGTCTCAGCCCAGCTCCCAGAGTCCCCTCGCTTGACAAAACCAGCTCCCCCAGCCCGAGGTGGGGACAGCCTTAGGGGCCAAAGCTGCCATAGCCACCCTTTGGCATGGGGTCACCTCCCCTCCAGGCAGCGCTGGCCACAGCACCCCGAGACCCCATGTGTGCAGCCCGCCAGCAGCCCCCACTGCTTCCCACTTCTTAATTACCCCACTAATTACCCGTAACCCCCATCCCACATACACCCCTATTGCCAGGGGTGGCCTGGAGCGAGGACAAGCACAGCGAGAGCCGGGTACTCACCAACGGCCGGAGAAAGCCTCTCCCCTCGCAGGCACTGCCGAACGGGGCGTTGCTAATTGTAATTGAAAAATTAATCGACGTTGAGCGAACCCCCGGTGATTTTATGGCCCGAGCGCAGGCGGAGGGGGGATGCCGGTGGAGAAAGGCTCTCGCCAGCGCCGAGAAGGGAAAGGGAAGAGGGGCGAGGCGGGAGGGAGCGAGTGCCGAAGGGGTGGGAAGGTGGCTGGGTGTGCGGGGGGCGCGGGGGGACGGCCACCGGCCTCGCGGAAAATTAAATTGCACTCGAGGGTAAATTGTATTAGGGAATAGCGGCCGCCTCGCGCCAGCCTGTGGCCATTTGGGTAATTAGCCCCGGGGACACCCCAGCTTGTGGCGGTGCTGGGAAAGGGTAACCCCCATCCAGGAGGGCACCTGGGGGGGCTTGGAGTGGGCCCCCCCCCACCAGGACAGCCTGTCCCCCCCATGAGTGTGGCCATGGCACAGTTTGATGCTCCCCCTGTGCCAGGGCTCTGCCCCAAAGTCAGCATCCCGGGGGGGGCGGTGGGGGGGACACTCCCCTGGCAGCGCTGCGCCCCGCAGCAGGCTCCTGCCTGCACTGCTGCCTGCAGTGACCCGTTTGTGCCCCGCACTGGGGCTCCCCAGGTGCTGGGGTGGGGCGGACACCCCGGGGGAGCCGGGGCCAGGAGGATTGGGAGTGCACCAAACAGGATTACGGAAAGTCTATTTATTGGACTCTCTTTTTCCTGCGCGCACGGCAGCTTTAGCTCCCCGGCCCTGTAAATCTCCCCAGCGGGCCTGTCGGGGATGCTAATCTGGGCAGCCCTGCCTGTGGCTGCCTGCTAACCCCCCTCCGGCACCTCCCTCCTCCCCTGCCCCAGCACCCACCTCCCCAGCCCTAATCCCCTGCACCCTCCTGCTGCATCCCCCCCAACGCACCCTCCTGCTGCATCCCCCCAACGCACCCACCTACTGCATCCCCCTAATACGTCCCCCAGCCTGTCCCCGGCGCCGGCAGCCCCGCCGAGATATGTGGGGGCCGGGGGTAACCGTGAGCAGCCCCTCATCACAAGCCCTGGGTCCCACGCAAGGGAGCAGCTGGCGGGGAGGGGGTGCACGGGGGGTTATTGATGTTGGGGATAAACCCCCTGGGGAAATCAAGAAGGAGGCAGCAGGGCTGCGGCGATGAGACCTTTTCCCCATCCATCACGCGGCGGTGGGCAGGACCGGCACCCGGCTGGGGGGACGCGGTCCCCCTCCATGCCGGGACGAGGCCACCGAGGACCCGGCTAAGGGACATGGCCGAGGCCAAGTGGGCCAGCAGTGGCAGGAGAGGGGTGCCAGCGCCATGTCCCATGGAGGTGTGACCATGCACAGACACCAAAGAAGAAGGAAAGACAGAGCAAGAAAATTTATTTCAAGGGCAGGTGAGGGAGGAAGGGCTGGAGGAGCCAGAGCTCCCGGTGCCTGGGCAGCAGCGGAGCCAGTCACCCTCCTTCCCCATCCCGCCGGCCCTCGCCTCCCACCTGGGCAAAGTGAAGATATCAAGAAAAAGGCTCCAAATCGGATTGACACCCCCCCTCCCCCTTAATAAAGTTTATTATCGGCCGGGCTCTAATCCTTTTAAATCCCCTGCGCGGGGGGAAGGGCCGGGATTAGGGCAGGGCAGCGTAATCCCAATGAATTTGTTACAGAGGGATTTAGGCAGTGCCGGGAGAGCAGATGGCCCTGGCCCCGGCTCTGGAAAACAACCATTTTCCTTAATGATTCCTAACAAGGATAAAAGGGCAGAGAGAATCGGGGACAGGGGCAGGGGGCCCGCACCCGCGGAGGTCCCAGTTCCCAGGGGGCTGTGGGGACGCTCGCGTGTGTCTCCCTACTCCGGAGCACAGGCACGGCCGGCACCCAACTGCAGCCCCATGGCTCATGCCAACTTTTTTCCAGCAGCTTCCTGCCCCCCCCCCCCAGGCTCCCTCCCCATCACCCCGCTTGAGGACAAACCACGAGCCACCCCAAACAGGGGGACATGCCGCCTGTATGGGGGGCAGCTGGCCAGGGGTGCGTCCAGAAGCAAAAAGCAGGAGAAAATGTACAATAATAACAATTTAAAAATATTTAAAGGATTTAAACCAAGCCAGTGCTCTTCCCGGGGTGATGGGGGAGGCCGGAGCGGGGACAGCCGGCGGTGGGGGGACAGCAGGGAGGGGAGGTGCTGCCCCGGTGTGCTGGCGCGGCAGGGACCAGCCGACACAGCCGGGCCAGCGTCAGCAAAAATAATTTATTCCACTAAGACAAGCAGGGAGCGAACAACAGCGCAGGGAGGGGGCGAGGAAAGGAGGGGGGGGCCCCGGTCCACGTCGCAAAGCGGGGGACACACAAAATGCAGCTGAACCCACAATGCCACCCCCTGCCCAGCAGTGCCTGCTTTTTGGGGGGCTAAACCCCCACCCTCCTGGCCCCACTAGTGGTTTCACCCCAAAGGGCTGCTCCCCAGCATGGGACTGGGCTTCCCAGTTTGACACCAGCCCAGCACTGGGGAGCTCCCAAGGGCAGCTGGGTACCGCGACACGAAACGCTGTCGGCATCCCAGCTCCCGTGCACCCGAAAACGTGGCACCGTGACCTGAGAGGGGGATGCTTCGACACCTCCTTCCCCCCAAAAAGAGCCCTCCACCTCCCCACCCAGGGCGAGGTGACTGCTGCGAGCGGGCAGCTGCCGGGGGGGACGCACCACACCCCTTCCCGCTGGGGGACAAAACGCTGTCCCAGGGATGCCCCAGCCTCGCAGCCCACCCACCCCGGGGGCAGCCCCCAGCCCCCCGCAACCGCTCTCAGGCCACGGGGAAGCCGGGGCGGCCTTTCCGGGCGCGGGTGCGGAGACGGAAGAAGGTGTACATGCCCAGGAGGCACATGGAGGAGAGGAAGTAGAGGGCGACGCAGAGGCTGATGTCCAGGCGGGAGAAGCCCAAGCCGAGCACCCGCAGCCAGGGGCTCCTCCGCACGCCCTCCCTGGCCTCCTCCTCCTCCTCCCGGACCAGGACACCGGGAGCCCGTCGGCGTTCCCGGCCCACCCCGGCATCCCGGGGCAGGGCGATGGTGTCCCGCTTGCTGAGCCGCCGGCGCCGGCCGGCCGCCGCTCGCAGCGCCTGGCTCTTGAAGTGCTGCTCACTGAAGGAGTCCAGGTCCACGATGTCCTCGCCCACCTCCCGCAACTTGGGGTTCAGCCGCACTATGCTGGGGCGCCGCGGCTCAGCGGAGCCCGGTCGCCCCAGAGCTCTCGTCTCGCCCTCTGTCTCCTTTTCCTCCTCTTCCTCCTCCTTCTCCCTCTCCTCTCGTGGGCCCTCGGTGCCCAGCCTGGCACCCGTCCCCTCCCTGGCCATGGGGATGGGGTCGACCTCGGCATAGTCCAGGTAGATGTTGGACGGGGAGAAGTGCGCCTTGAGGAAGGCGAGCACGGCCGGCTCGTCCCAGGCGTGCACCCCCCGCTCCTCCTTGTGGCACTGGGGACACATGTCCGGCGGAGGCCACTGCAGCTTGGGGAACTTGGGGTCCTCTGTGTCACTTCCTGCAGGGACCGGAGCCAGCGAGGGGGTTAGAGGGGACACGCGACGCAGCCCTCCCCCTGTACCGGTATAAACACCCCGGAGCAGCCAGCAGCTGGGGTTGGGGACATTTGGAGGAGCTCTCGGGAGGAGGGGTCCTCCGAGGGCACGCGGCAGCTTTGGGAAGCTCCCTGCCGGGAGCGTGCAAGACCCAACTGCGTCTCCAGGGCAGTCTGATGCTGCGTGACCAGCTGCTGTTCCCTGTGATGGGGGACGATGACAGCGGGATGTCCCCATCACTGCACCCTAACGCAGCCATTTGCTGGCTCCATCCAGGAGGAGGGATGCTCCTCCACCTCACCTCCCCTTTTCCCCTGGGAAGCCACCCCGGCTCCCCTCCCAGTGTCCCCCCTTACCTGCCAGGCGAGCGTTGACCTCGTTGTGGTGGGACCAGAGCCAGAGGACGGCCTCTTCCCGGCCTGCCACCCGGTCCATGGACTCGGCCGCCATGGCCTCGAAGTGCTGGGCGCACTCCTGGCAGCCGAAGAAGTGCCGGACGTAGCAGCGCATGGTGCTCAGCACCTCCAGTGGCAGCTCTGGGGGGAGGCAGAGGGTAGGAGGGGGATGGGAGGGCAAGTCGGGACCCCGCAGCCAGACTGCCACGGTCCCACAGCCGAGGTGGCAGCCCTGCACCCCAACTGCGGCTCCTGCCCTCCCCACAGACCTGCCTCGGGGCGAGACAAACCTTTTCCTACATGCAGCATCCCTGCCCGTGCCACAGCCTGTCCAGACACCCCCTCCCCGAGACCTGAACCCCCCTGGGGACACCAATACCTTTGTCGGGGCCGCTCTGGGCAGCCTGGACAGTCAGCAGGTGGAAGATGGTCCAGAGCCCGCAGGGGTAGCCACGGAAGTGGGGTTCAGTGCCCTGGCAGCCCACCCAAGTCACATTGGTGGGGAGCACGGCAGGTTGGGAGGCCTGGAGGACAGACGGACACGGCGTGACGGAGCTGGCATATAATCCGGGGTGGTGGGAAAGGGGCAGGGGTGAGGAGAGGAGACCAGGGCCCGGGGTCCCCATGGTTGCCTTACATCTTTGTTATTCTTCACGGCCTCCTTCAAGGTGCTGCGGGGCAGCTCGGGCTCCGTCCAGTTCCTCAGCCAGCCGTCCAGGGACCGCAGGTAGGTCTGCACGCAGGGGCGCCCGGGGAAGTACTGCAGAGGGGAGACAGGGATGAGGAAACCCAGCGCCCACCCTGGGAGCAGCAGGGCAGCCCGCCGACACCCCCGGCTCACCGGGACGGGCACTGGGCAGCACCGGCATCCTCTATGGCAGTATGTGCTGGAGGGCAGTGCGGTCCCGGTGAAGTTTCGGTGCCCGGCCCCGAGGGGCTGGGAGCCGCGGCGTGTCCCCTGTGTGCGTGTTCAGGCTCTGAACCTCGGCCCCGTCTGAGGGAGGCAAAAAGCCACCCTGACCATAAATCAGCGCAAAGCCGATTAGCAGCAGCACTTTAAAACAGGCGCTCCGAGGAGAGAGGGCAGCCCGCCAGCACGTGCCACGGATGGATGGACAGACGGACAGACGGAGGGACCAACTCAGGGGGAGGATGGGACCAGCAGCACACAAGAAAAGTGACAGGGAAGCGGAAGGAAGGAGCGTTTTGCTAAGTCTGAGCTGTTCTTCTCAGCCAGTGGGGAATCACATGGAAAGTCCCAAATTCACAGGGGAATTCATCTGCGATCTGACGTTTCTGCTGCAAAATGCAGTCCCCCCACCGCTCCTTCAGCGGGAGGCTTTGCTGCGCCATCCCCTGCCTTCCAGGCACCACTTCTTTCCACGTTAGGATTTTTCCTCTCTCCTTGCCTTAAATCCCTCGTGGGAACGCAACAGTTAAGGCTGGGACCCGCTGGCTGAGCTCCCCCAGCCTGAGCCCTGCCGGGCTGGCAGCAATCCTGGGGACGCTGCTCCGTCCCGTGGATGAGCGCGGCAATGGCAGCGCCGGCTCAGCATCCCTGGGGAAGCCCTGGCACCCACCACACACCCGGTGCCTCCTGCCCGCAGCGGGGACGCAGCTTTGCCTCCTTGCCAAATTCGGTGCTTGGCCAGCGAGGGGAAGGTTTGCAGGGAGAATTAAAAGCTGATCAAATAAAACCACCGCTGCTCCCCACCACCCCAGCAAGCTCGTACCCTTGGCCAGGGAGCTGGTGCGATGGGGGATTTACTTCCCTAACCCTGTGGTTCTCATTAAAAGGAGAAATACACAGGGCGGTAGCTGGGGGCAAGCAGAGGAAAAGCCACACGAAGCTCTGAGCTGAGGACTTAAGACTCGTTGCACCAGCGGCTCACGTTCGGAGCTCTTTGCTGGGAGAGAGCAGGCAGGGGTGGGAGCAGGGGGTGTCTCGCACATCGGCAAGGGCTACGCAAGGTCCAAACGGAGCGTGAGACCCTGGGTGACAAAGGAGGGAGCAAAGAAGGCAGGCATGGCCAGGTGAAGGTCTGCCAAGGAGCCCGGGCTGGGACAGGGACAGGGGTGGGGACAGGGCTCCTGCAACCCCAGTGGTGGAAACCTCAGCCAAATGCAGCGCTCCGTCGCACCAGGAAATTAAAACTGCCCTGCTTCTGCTGCCTCAAAGCTCCTACACACTTCAATTTCACCAAGCCCAACAGAGAAGAAAAAAGGAGACCTTAAAGTAGGCTCTTCCAGAGCCTGACTCTGAGCAGGAGTCCTTTTCCTGGACTATCAAAGGAGCCCGCAGAGATCAGCTCCCCGAGCTGAGCATCCAAGTCAGGTGATCAGAGTTACAGACCCCTCTGATCATCTCTGCCACCCCAGCGGGTGACAGCGTCTCTTCTGAAAAGACCCACTGCCATGATACCACCTGCAAGTGCCGATCCTGCTCTGCCCACCAATACCTGCACCTCACGTCTCGTCTGAAACTCTCCGGCACCCGCTCTCGGCTCCCATTGGGACTCTGGGCCGAGTTTGGAGATCCACAGGGATGGGGATAGCTTCATGGTGGCTGTGCGACACGCTGAGCACCGGGACGCAGGGCTCACATCTGAGACCGCCACGCTTCGCTACCTGCGAGCGCTGGGACGTGGTGGCCCGCACCCTGCATTTGCATTTCACCTTATAAATAGCTACGTGGAGGCACGGGCAGTTCCTCTCCCGACACCAAAACCTCCTCACCTTCACCAGCGTGGCCACGTAGCACTTGAAGGCGGCCAGCTGGGCTCCCGACAGCGCGGCGGCACGGGCAGCCTCCACCCGCAGCGAGTAGTGCAGCGTGGACTCCAGGTCGGCCATGTACACCTTGGAGCTGGGGAGGGGAGAGCAACACGATGGTCCATCAGTCCGTTAATCCGCACTCCCAGGGACCCAGCCACGATTTGGGTTTTTTCCCAGGGGAAAGGCACAGTCCCAGCCAGTTGCCCAACCCATGGCCGTGGCATCACCTCCCTGCACCAGCCCAAGCCTCCCGCAGGCTCAAAATGATGGAGGGGGAGGTCTGACCGGTCGGCATGCTTCAGCTGTGATGCGTTGGTCTCGTTGGAAGCATCGACGGTTGCGTTCAGCTTGTAGGAGCCGCGGGTGACGCCCGAGAGCGTGCGCAGGTAGTACGTGTAGAAGGAGCGTGCCTCTATGTGCCTGCAAGGAAGGAGAAGCCGTGAGCAAGATCCTCTTCCCTCCCGAACAGCCCCTGGCCCCAAGGAGGAAGCAAAGGGGATCAAAGGCTTAGCCAGACCGGCAACTTGGACCTGGGGAGTAAGTGTGGGGTGGTCCGTACTCTCCACCTGCCACGGCAGTGGGTATCCTGGCACGCGACTCAGAGCAGAATTGAGCCCCGGGGAGCTGCGCCGTGCCACCTCCAGGCAGATGTGGCAGAGGGATGGCTCGGTCACAAGCCATTTTCCTTTCCATCAGCCCCAGGCAGGGCTGGCAGCCCCGTTCAGCGCCCACCAGCAGACCCCTGCCTCCCGCCAGCCTGCCCGACCCAGCCACTGTCTCCTTCCTAATGAACTTTCCCACAATTACAAAGGAGAGCGGAGAGATGGCACCCCTGGCACCCCAGCAGGGTCCCCAGAGCCACCCCCTGCCCTGTGTCCCGCACTCACACGGGCAGGCGGGAGAAGGAGCCGTTGCGGAGGAGCAGGTAGCCGGAGGGGAAGGTGGTGACACCGAACTTCTCCACGAGCTCCTCCTCGCTGCTCAGCACCCTCCTCACCGCCACATTCTCATACTGCAGCATGTCCAGTGCCACCTGCAAGCCCAGCAGCCCCAGGATCAGATGGGGGGGTGGCAGGATCCCCAGCCCCACCAGGGATGCCGCAGGGTTATTTAGTACCCTGTATAACCCTTTGCACCGGTAAAGCAGGGTGCAAGCCAACTGGGGAGGTTGCTGGGAGAGGACTTCCCTGCCAAAGGCACCCAGGAGTTATTGGGCACCAGGGACACGGGCTTAAAGAGAAATGGGGGATAAATGCAGCTGTACCCACCTCTCTGCCCACAAAGGAGTCACTCTTCTCGAAGATCAGTGCCAGGTACTGGTCCTTGTTCCTCTGGAAGAAGGTGCGAACCTCCTCCGCACTGCAAAAGACCAGAGGATGGCAGCGGGTGCCTCAGCATCAGCCGGATGCTCTGCCCTCCCTCCCAAAAGGAGCTCGGCCCTCGTCTGCTGGGATTCTGCAGGGGATGCGGGCGCAGGTTCAGTCCCACCGAGCGGGCAATTCCTCCCCGCTGAAGTTTCCAGCCCAATTTTCTGCTCTGATTCACAGGCTTTGAGAAAAGCCGCCGGGGTCAGCCAAGGAGGGAGAAAACAAAGCACGGGCAGGGCAGGGCAGGAGGGAGCTGCATGCTCGCCCAGGGGAAAAAACAGCAATGAACTTGAACCGAGGCTGTGGGTTTTTTGGCTAGGAAATGGAGGCACTGGAGACCTGAAGCACGTGCCTGGCTTGACCATCGCTTTGGGAAAGCCAAATGCTCCCCCTCGGGACAGCGGGGCAACCGCCTGCATCTGGCAAAGACAACTCAGATCCCAACCGATTTGTACAGGATCAAGAAAACCTTTTCTCGAGGCAGGAAAAAGCTGCTAATGGCAGCAGTCTCACATGGCCTGGCACGGCACTGCCACATCCCCGGCCCAGGCGCCACTTGCCCTAATCAAGGCTGATGAGCAGGTTCATTAGGAGATGCAACAACATGGCTGGTCTCATCCGGGCCACGTAAATGGCTCTCGCCTGGCCAGGTTATCTGCGTCTCCCTGGGACGTGGGTGATGCAGCGGCTGCTCCGTGCTCATTTTTGGCTCAGGATTTCCCCAAATACCTGCTCTCTGTGGGATGGAGGCCACCAGAGCCACCCCCACATCAGGCCACCCCTACCTCGCTGGCTCCAGCGGAGGACAGGCAGGCGGCCAGGCATCATGGCTCTGCTCAAGGTTGGTGATGATGGCATGGCGCAGGTCCTCGACAGTGGCGCTGGGATCTGCAGGGGCACAGGATGCCAAGGGGTCAGTCCTGGGGAAGCCGGTCCCATAGGTTGAGCCGAGGGGAGCCGCTCTGAGCTGCCCCCCCCGGGCTCCCCGAGGTGTCAATGCATGGGGGGTGCGGGCAGCAGGGCCGTTCACACCCAGGGTAAAGAAAACCCTATGGCTCTGAATACTCACTGGTAATCCTTATCCCATCCTCTGCCTTCTTGCTAAAAGCTCTGAAGAACTGAAAGGGAAAAAAACCCACAAGGGGAAACTGGAGTGAGAGTGTGTGGAGTGGGACAGGGAGGCAGTGCAGCCCAGGAGGCAGAGGCTCCCCTGGAACCGGATCTGCCTCGGTTTCCCCACGACATTACAGCATGCTGACCAGCACCAGCCACTGCAGAGGGAGCTCCTGCCTGTGTCCCCATCTTGCAGGGCACCCCCAGAGGGGAGGGATGCAGGCATGGGCTGGGAGCCGTGTCCAGCCAAGGGCTGAGCGCTGGCAGGCAGCAGGGCTGGCATCTCCAGGGCTCCCAGGGAGGCAGCCGGGACCTTCCTGGTCCTGCAAACTGCTGTCTCCCTGCTCCAGAGCTCTCACAAAGCGGGAGAAGGGGGCTTGTCCCCACTCCTCGCCTCCCACAGTGGCTCCAGTGCCCATGGTACAACCGGAGCAGCAAAACCAGGTTGCGTCAGACGGGTGTTTGCTTTGCAGGCTGGGCTGGGAGCGCGGGCTGTTTGCAAAAGGTGTTTGGCGGGGACAGGGGATGCAAAGCAAGTGACTTCTTGGCACCGCCACATCAGCATGCCTCCCTGCCCCGGGAGGTGTTTCGGTTAACGTCCCATGGGCGGTGGGTGCTCAGACAGCGGATGCTCAGTGAGACCCCAAGGCAGGGCTGCGGCACAAGCCAACCTGCCTGGCAAACCCCCAAATCTGACCCCACCTTGGGCTGAGCCTCTAAGCCGGGACTGAAAGCACGTCTCACGAAACCCTTAACCCCCCACCCCATTCCATCTCAAGGCGATCCTGGCTTTCGCTGCCTGCACCTGGAGCGCTTCAGCTTTATTGCCTGTGTTGGAGCAAGGCTCTGTTTGCAGCGGGAAACGCTGTGGAACGGTGTTATCGACGGAGCTAAGGGGCTGGGCATGGGCCCAGAAGGAGGGACGGCACCTCACCAGCCACCGCAGAAGGCTCCCAGTTGAGCCCCGTGCAGCCTCTCGCAGCATCCCTGCACCCTCCTCCAAAACCTGCGCCTGCAACCGCTCTCTACGCCCCCCCAGCAGCCTTTCCCAAGCGTTTCCAATTCAGGTTTCAGACTCTTCCCCATCCTAGGAAGGATACAGCCTCTATGTTTCGCCATGAAGCAGCATTTTGGTTTTCCCTCTCCTTGTTGCTACATCGCCCAGCAGTTGCACTGGCTGTAGCCCAGCCGCAGTTATGTTTTGGGGAAGGGCGAAACAGCTCCAGCCTGCAAAGCCCCAAAGGGAGTATTTTGGTGCAACAGCGCTGTTGATCCGATTAAGCAAGAGAGGGACAGGCCAAAAGGCAAAGCACAGGGAAACCAGGCAAGTGCCCGGCGCACACAGCCCTTACCTTCAGCGTGGGGAAGCCGGTTATCCCAAAATCGGCGCACACTTGCTGGTGAGCCTCGTCGGCGCAGTCGATGGCTGCCAGCATCACCGCAGGCCTCCACTCTGCGGGGACAGAGGATGCGGTCAGCTCAGCACAGCTCAGCCCCTCTGCGGCCCCGAAAACCGCCCCGCTTCCCACAACTGCTACGGAGACAGCAGGGATCTCCCACTGTGCCGGTATCACGGCTCCTCCTGGCCCCAAAATCACAGTTTACCCCTTCCAGGAGACCAACCGATGGTTTCCAAGCCCCAAATACCCAAAGTCACGGTCCGCGCTGGTGTTTGGTGCCCTACTTTTTGGGCAGCAGGAGCACAGGGAAAGCCGTGCGAGGCGGGACCAGGCTTTGCACGCCCTGCCCTCGCCGGCATCAGAGTGCAGGCAGCTCTGCCCGCGGCTGCCTGCCCGTCTGGTTCTGCCTGCCCAGCCTCTGCCCCAGCGGGAAGAGGCCGCCGGGAGAAGGGGAGGGATGGCTAACCGCGGCTGGGGGAGAGCAGGGAACATGGGCTCCAGCTCGTCTCACCCCAGACTGAGGACACAGTCAATAACCGAGAGGGAACAACCCAAAACCAGTGGCCAGGGCACCAGGGCAGAGCCTGCCCAGGTGCTGAGCACCTGCCCCCCCTTTGTGACTCGCCACTGTCACCTCCCCGGGGAGGATCAGCAGGTCCCTGGGGTAAAACAGAGACGAAGAAAAGGGGGCATGGAGGCATTTCAAGCAGCAGGCTCTGAAAGCCAGCAGCAAAATGGAGATAAAAGCTCCGAAATGGCTTCTTTTTATGTAAAGGATGCAAGCTGGAGAACGCCCAGCCTCTCCTCCGAGCAGGGTGGGGAGGGATGTGGTGCCGGCACATGGATGGAGCCTGCACCACCCGAGGCGGGAGCCTGCTGGAGGTGGGGACCTGCTGGGACCGTCCTGAGTTGCAGCTGACAGGGCAGGCAAGCCGCTTCCCGCTGCCCCGGCACCAGTGGCACAGGAAGGCCGGCGCTGAGCCCCGCAGCCGGGAGCCAAGCACGCTCCTGGACTCATCGGCACGTGGTGCCCATGGGTCACCATGGCATCCTCCCCGTCCAGCCCACTCCTGTGAAAATCCACCCGTGGGAATGGCAGCGAGGATGCTGAGCGGCACGGGGGTGGCTTCCCTGCCCTGGCTCCGTGGGCACCATCCACGGTCCAGCCTCCGGAGCAGGGAGCCCTGGGCAGACCTCGTTTTGGAGAGGGGCCAGGAGATCTGGCATTCCCCCCCAGGGCCTGAGCGCGCACCCCATTCCTCACATCCTGCCCTGTTGGGGAGTGCTGACGGCATCCCTTGGGAGGGACGGCATCCCCTCGGAGGGACGGGACGCCCGCCCCGGCAGGCGCCCTGACTCACCCGGCAGCGACCGCGCTATATCAATTACCGCAATAACAGGGAGAAGCCGTGCGTGCCCCGGGATGCCGAGCGAAGCAGGACGAGGGGCCTGGCAGCGGGGTGTGTGGGTCCCCAAGCGGGGCTGGGCACCAGCCAGGTGCCAAGGTCAAAGCCGGGAATAAACCAGCTGGGATCAGCATCTGGCCCCAGCGCCCTGCCAGCCTCTCCCTGCAGGCACCGGGGGGCGGAAGGAGGGTCTGGGGGGGCAGCAGGACCCCCCATGAGTGGGGCAGGTTCAGCCTGAGCTTCTCGCAGCCAAAGGGGCTCCAGGGATGCTGCTAAGGCGGGCCTGGCCATGGTGGGGGGGAGGCCCTGGGTATCATGGGGGGGGGGCCTGGGCCTTCCCACCGGGCTGACGGTCCAGAGAGGCTGGGGCAGGGACGCGAGGGGATTTAGGGGTGCTGATGGAGGGTAAGGAAGAGGGGATCGAGGGGTTCTGATGGGGAGGGTGCAGAGGGGATGCAGGGGTGCTGACAGGGCCGAGGATGCAGTGCCAGGGATGCAGGGGGGATTTAAGAGTGCTGAAGGAGAGGAGGATGATGAGACAAGGACGCAGGAGGGATTCAGGAGCGCTAATAGGGGGGCAGGGGCACAGGGAGGGTTTAGGGGTGCTGACAGGAGAACAGACAGGGGAGATTTAAGGGTGCTGATGAGGACACAGGGGCAGAGGCGCGGGGGATTAAAGGCGGTGCTGATGGGAGAAGACAGAGACGGGGATGCAGGGGGAAAAAACAAGGGCAAGGACACGGGGAGGGCCTGGGGGTGCCGAGGGGGCAGGCAGGGATGCGGGAAGGGGCGGGGGGAAGCAGGGCAGCGGGGCCGGGGACTCACCGCGGAGGTCGTGGGCCAGGGCCCGCCATGTGGGCGCGAAGTGGACGCAGTGCCCGCACCAGGAGGCGAAGAACTCGACGGCCCAGGCGCTGGGGGAGCCCAGCAGCCGCCCCTCCGCCCCGCTCCCCAGCAGCTCCAAAGGGTCAGTGGCCGAGTACAGCCCGCGGGGCCGCGCCGCCGGCAGCGACAGCCACAGCACCAGGACCGCCGCCGGCCACCAGCGGCCCCCCCCGCCACCGCCGCCGCCACCCCGCGCCCGCCGCCGCCGCCGCCACATCGCCCGCCAGGCCGCCCGCCGCCGCCCGCCGCCTTTAGGGCCGCCCGCCCGCCCCACCCACCGGGGGCGGGGCGGGGGCGGGGCCAAGGCAGCCCGCACGGCGGCGCCCCCTGTCGGGCGCGCAGCGGCGCACCCCCACATCACAGCGGGGTGCCCCGTATCCCCCCCAGCACCAGGCAGCGCCCCCAGTGCGCTGGGCAAGGGGCTGCGGTGGGGCCCAGCGCTGAGGCCCCAGCGCTGCCCTCCCGCCAGGGGATGGACAGCAGAGAAGGATAAGACTCTGATCAAGCGGGGAAAGGCGAAGGCGGCTGACTCAGGCCCGAACCCCGAGGTGCCGCCATGGCGGTCATCCCCCAGTGGGGCCGCTGGCCTGAGGACAGCGCCCGGGTCGGACGCCATGACACGGGCCAGCGTCACCGGGCAGCGCCTGCCGGGATACCCTGCGGGATGGGGACCCCGGAGATCCGGCTGCCCTCACCCCAACCCTGCCAGGGAGGTGCGACAAGGATACCCAACGAGGCCCCAAAATCCAGCTTCTCCGCCCCAAAAAAAGCAGCCCCGCAGGCCAGGCGGCCCTGCGTCCAGCCACAGCCTCCCCGCCAGCCCGGCCGTGCCGCTGCTCACGCACGCACCTGCCTCGTGGCCGGAAGGTGTCCGTTGCCCAGCACCCCGGGGCACAGCCGGGCACCGCCGGGGTGAACACGGCCCCGAAATCCGGCCCTCCGCTGCCTCCCCACCCCCTGAGGCCGGGGGGCCCCCGGCACTGGGGGTGCCCCGTGCTGTTGAGGGCTGGTTGTTGGCTCTGTCCCCAGGAAGGCCATTAGCCCTGCTGGGCCCCACCTAGGTATTTCAGGCGGACTTGCCATGCTAGAAAAACAAGCCTGCCAGAGCCAAGTCTGGGGAGGGCAGGGGCCTCGCACGGGGCACAGCCCTGGGGCAGCTATGGGGCTCGCAGAGTGGGTCTGGCTGCGGGGGACGGAGCCCAGCAGACACGACCCTTGGGGGATTGCTGCCACGCATCCTCCCAGAGTCCAAGCGAAGGCAGAAGGTGGTTTCCTCCAGCCCTGCCAGCTGTAATTAAATGCTTAAGGGATTATCACACCTTGCTGTCCAACTCGGAGAGAAGTGCAGCCCAGCCCGTGCGGGGCTGCTCTGAAAGGTGGTCCGTGGCGATTGCCAGATACCTTGCCCCGACTCGTCTTTATCTAGGCGGCGATGAAAAGACAAAAATCCCTGTGCTTAGGGATGTCATCACCGTTATTTTACCCTGGCCTAAAGTCCTCATTTTAAGGGCTCATCAGCTTGATTAGATTATCACAGCAAAGGAGAGGTGCTCAGCACCAGGGTAATTGCCAGCATCCTCCTCATCCAACTCACCCCTCCCTCCCGGGGAGCCCAAATTCCTTGAATCCTTTTTTAGATGCAAAAGCAGCATCTAACCCAAAGGCAGATGGGCAAGAGCCCGCACCCCAGGGCTCCGGCTCCTTTTGAGGTGAGCCACGCCATTGCTCATCCGCCAAAGCCCTGGGGTGGGGATGCTCCTGCTTCCGGCTGCCCAGGGAACAGCCGGGGCCGCGGGTGCTGCCAACGACCCTGCCGCCGGCCTGGCATGTTCCGTCCCCACGGCTCCCCAGGGAACAGCTTCCTTCAGTGGTAGGGTGTGGGACTTTCCAGGCATGGATTTGCCCAGATAGCCTTTTTTTTCCTTTTAACCCTGCTGCAAAACAAGAGGTGAGGCTTTTCTTCTGCCTCAAACTGGGAAGAGCTGGATTTTGGTTGCAGAACGCCCTGAGACAGGGCATGGAAAGCCAAAGATGAAGCAGAGATTTTGAAACAACCTGTTTTAAGACGGATTTGAGAATAACTAAGATGAATTAAAAAAAAAAAATTAAAAAAAAAAAAAATCAAGAAGCGGTAGAAGTCTGCGGAAGTTTTAGAAATGCCGTCCCAGCGCTGTCCGCCTTTTTGTCCCCTCCTTGCTTTGCACCCCCTCACTGCTAGCAGAGCCTGCGGGCACCAAAGCACAGCGGAAGGTGCTGGGTGACCCTGGACGCCCAGCTGCTGAGCCCCCAGCCAGCCCTAAAGCCCAGCTTTAGGTTCTCGTGGCACATTTAGGAACCTACTTGGTTTTCAGCTGCGCTGCACAGCAAAGCCTTCAGCACCCAGCTCAGCATCTTTAACTTGGGGAAGAGATATGCTTTACTCCCCCATAGCAAGGCCATGGGCTAAGGACCACCGTAGAGGTTCCCGTGCTGCACAAGTCCCTGTGCAGCAGCTGAGTGGTGGCTTTAGTTCATTAAGCTCATCAGCTCTCAAATCTCCTTTCCCAGACTAACAGCCAGCAGGAATCTCCTTGAAGTCAATGAGGTGTGGGCAACACCAACAAGCTGAGAGCCTCAAAGGCCGCTAAGATCTCACCAAAATAATTTTAAGCCCTGCAGAACTTGTTTTGTGCACCCAAAATGGATCATTTTCACAGACACAAAGAGCTACTCTGATCACCTCTGTGCTGGGATAGAGATGAGACAAGGAAAGAGCAGTTGGGTTTTTATGTATTCAGCCCTTGAAGTGCTGGAAAGGACTACTGAACTTGCTTCAGAAATTGGGGAAAGGTTTCTACTGTTCGTTTTTAAAAGCATGAATCTGGCTGCAAAACACCAACAGCTCAAAATGGCCGGGTAAGCCAACCCAGGCCCTTCTCACGTCCCTTTAGTTGTGAAGGTTTGGGGACAGGGAGATCCTGAAACGGACTTTCTTCCTTGAAAATTAAAGAACGCGTTCCTACCTAATTGTGTGATTCCAGGAACTGACTCCAAGAAAAACACGCAACCAATGCAAGACTCATGATACAATCACGGCCACCTCGTCACCTGGTCCTGGCATTTTGGAGGCCGTTCAGAAAAGTTTGCATCCAACTCCTCTGTGAGCGCCTCGGAAATACCAGTCGCAGAGGAGGCTCCACAGTTTTCCTGTCTGTCGCCAGCCTTCACTGAGATGGTCTGATGAACTCGGTGAAGCCCTCCTCAATCTGGAGCACAGCACCGCTTAAAGAGTGGTCCTTCTCTAAATAAAAGAAAAAGCCCCATTTCCCCAATTAGTATCTCCCAACAGCCTCAAAGAGCGAGTGAGAATTGTGCAACCTGCCACCTCCCCGCCGGCTGAAGTCAGCTGGGGCACTCCAATCCAGGTGGCACTTTTCCACTGGTGGCACCAGTCACACCTCCGCTGAGACACGGTTTCAGACAAGACCTTTGGCAGCGCCTGCGCAATAAACCTGCCAGCTTCCGCAGCTTTGCCCAGACAGGGAATAATGCACGGAGTGGATGTGAACCCCGACTGCTACCCACACCCTGCGTCGGCTCTGCTGGGCTTACGCCTATGAAGACCAGGAAAGCCCCTCATAGCCCCCACGGGTAGCTGGGAATTGCCGACTACGCGAGACAGGCTTGGTCGGATACAGTTGATTTCTACCTTTCAAGCCCAACCAGCCTGTAATAACAATAGACGTAAAAGAAAATCCGGGGTGCATTCTCAGGATGTGATGAATGTGTTCACGTAGTTTGTGTCTGCAGAGAGACTACAGCAGTACCAGCCCCTTTCTGCTATTCACCCGCTGCTGATTCATCCCTGCTTGGAAGGACGGCAGCGACGCTGCCCTTGCTCTTTTCGGAGGGACCTGGTGGGACTGGGAGGAACTGGTGCCGTCTTTGGTATGCCTGGGTAGGAAATGTTTTACCTGCACATTTAAGATCTACTTGAAGTCGTAAATCATCACCATGACCCAAGATGCACAGAGCAGATGTTTTCCACTCCAGCTCACCTGCCCAGCTTCCAGGAGCAGATTGGAGGAGGCCACACCGCCCAGATTTGCCACATCATTATTTGGCAGCTGGCTTAATCGCAGCGCATGAAACTGAGAATACCACACAGATGACAACGGAGCACTCCTCTCTTGCTGTGGCAGTAGTCCTGCAACGTAAGCAAGGTCTCACCTACCAAGGATCGGTGTGCCCAAGCACAGGTTCACTGAGCAGCACTGGCTCCATCACCTCTGCAGAGCAACGCAGCAGGACACGAACACTGGACCAGGCTCCTTGCTGAGCTCCACAAGCCAAGCAACATAAAGGGTAGGATCCCCTGCACCCTCCTTTATTTTGCTGGAATAAAAGAAAATAAAATCTCTGGGACACACCCCAGAACTGGCCTTAATTCCACCTCCAGCAAATTCACAGACAAAACCCTAGTTCAAGGCAGCCTAGATTTCACGGGACGGTGACAGACATGTCAGCCTGCAAGAAGTCGTCACCAGTAACCAACACTGGGGAGGGAACGCAGCCCAAGGGACACAGCAGGTCTTGCACAGCTAGAGCAAAGGGCTGGAAAACTGGGGCCAAGAGAAACATTCAGAGCAGGAACCAACCAGACTTGCTCCAGGCCATCCTCAGACAGCACACTTAGCAGGCAAAAGAAGACATCTTCGCCCCAAATGTCCCCCCTATGCCCTGCTCCTGCCCAACGTTCACCCTCTTGAATGGAGCTGCTGCCCCCCGCCAGCTGTATTCTCATTTTCCCCAAATTTCTGCAGGACCTTATTCAGGAAGAGGCAGGAAGGCGCAGGGCTGGGGTTTTGTTTGCTCCTGATTCCAGACCTTGCAGGGTGCCTTTCCCTCCCCCACGGGACCCGCATCCCAGAGAGCGCCTATGCTTTCAAACTCCATTACATCTCATCTGCATTCCTGCGCGCCAACAGCCCGTGCTCCCGGCTGGGTGCCAGCGTCCGGGCAGCCCCCCTCTTCTTCCCGAGCGCTGAAGAGAGCTGCCGGCTTTTAGCAGCTCCCCACCGGCTCCTTTTCTTCTGAGGGCTGTGTTAATGAGAGCCCGGACATTGCAGAAGCCCTTGTGCTAGGCAGGGCGCAGCGACGTCTGGAGCAGACTCAACATTTCAAGTGCTCCAGCGCTGTGCCAGGCATTTGAGGATGTGGGATGGCTGCAGCTGGCACCACCTCCCTGGGGAGGCACCCGGGAGCAGGTGGCACCCGGGAAGGGAGGCACCAAAACAGTCCCACTCAATCCAGCGTGCCGTTGGGAAGGCGGCTGCCTGCCATTGCCCAACCCGGGAGTTTCACCAGGTCCACGGGTGAAATGGCCGTCAAAGGCAACTGCGCTCTGAAGGTTCTGGGAAGAGTTGCACAAACACCACCGTAGAAAGTCAGTGCCAAAGTGAAGCAATGTAGACTTGCAAATGAGGAAATTAGAGCCTTCATCAAGCTGATTACTGGGCATCCTGGGCAAGGACAGCAGCAGCAATGCAGCAGTTTGCTGTGTCACTCGCCAGAGCGCCGTGGCAGCGTTCCCACCACTCGAGCCATTTTAAAGGGAAGCCAGTTCTTTAGCCAGAGAAGCACAGATCAATTATTTTTTCCATGTGAAAGGCACTCTAAGCCCCTTCCAGGGATGGATGCTGATGGCTGCAAGTAGATCAACTGTCTGAAAATACAGGACTCTCAGAGCAAAAATCGCTGCAGGGTGAGGAAAGCAGCGTCATGGATGCTCTCCTGCTGCTCGGTAATGAGAGCACAGAGGCTGTAGCACCACTTTGTCTCGGCCCTTTGGACATCAAACAACCCACCGCCGCGCTTTGGCTTGTTCAACCTCCCGAGCTCAGAGGGCTGTGATGTGCTTCTCTGTCTGCATGAGGGCTGTGGATGGCGTTCCCGGCGCGCTCCACTGATGACTACTCCTAGCGCATGCTGGCACCGCGGGACTGCAGCAAAGCTGCTTTCCATAATGGAAGTCCGAGCACAGCAAGTCCTCCTCCAGGATGAGGAACCTCTGCTAAGGGAAAGCAAAGAGCAAACAACTCCTCGGCACAGTGCAAAGCCCTTGCAACGGTTTTGTTCATGCAGGTCCCCCCCGTGTCATGCATACACCTCTCCCAGGCAGAGAAGAGTGGCGAGGAGTAACTACCACACAGCATCATCCAAGCTGGAAAGGCCAACGCTGGGTTTTGTAGACATCTGTAGTAAACAGTAAGCAAAGCCTTTTCTGCTGGGCTGTATGGTAACAAATGGCACCAGAACACAGCAGAGGTACAGGAGCAGCAGTGGCTGTGGGCACTGAGGAGGCTCGATAAACATGCTTGGTCTTACACATTCCACGCTGCCACTCGTTCGCCATGTGCCCGCACGCCTGTGGTTTGGCACTGTCACTGTTCAGCCATCCTCTTACAGAGCTCCAGGACCTTTCACACATTAAAGCGGGGTTGGTTGGTTGTTGTTTTTTTTTTTTCTGGAAAGGAAACAGCAAAGATTTAGGAAAGTTCCACCAATACATAAAGTTTCCAGGGAACAACGTTTGCCCCCTCGGTGAAGAAGTGATCAGTGCTGGTAACAGCAGATGTAACAATTCAGGAGCCTAACTGAGGGATCCGAAACAAGGCTGAGGCTCTGAAGAATTTAATTCCAAGACTGTTGTTTAGCATAAAAATAGCTTCCCCCCCCCCCCCCCCCCCGCAAATGTTTTAAACCATGTGTTTTTAAAACCTATTTTAAATACACATGTGCAAGGAGGAATTTTTCTCCCACAGATCACGCAGTGCACTCCTGCAATGATTATGCAATGTTATTTTCTGATTTTGCTTTTATCAAGACTCAGCTTTAACAATAAGAAATTCTTAATAATGTTATGATTGTAATTAAGGCAACTCTAATGGGATTTTGTGGACTGTGATTGGCATCCTAAGTACAGCATCAGACAGAAAGGGGAACGTACAAGGGATGAATCTCCAGCACACCTTCAGAATTAGCAACCGGGTGGATAATTACAAAGCTCCATTTTATAAAGAACCAGGAAACAATATTAATTTATAAATCAGTTTATTTACAGATTTTGTTCTCTTAAAGTACATTTCAGTTACCAAAGATATTTACACTGGTGTACACAGGGACGACCCTGGTTATTTTACAGTTCTTAATTACAAAAAAACCCACCAACTCTCCCCATCCTTGGGTCTGCCTACTGTGCAAAGCTGCTCTGGATGTGAACATGAGCTGAAACTGGCCCAAAACCCAAGTTACCAGGTTATTTACACATACACAGTAACCGGGTTTCTTTTCAGCATCTCCACAACACAGTACACAGGCAGACGGAGCCTCCCAAAAGGTGGCTTTGCAAACATGTATCAAAAGGCTCTGCAAAGTCAAGGAAAAAAAACTAGTAAATGCAAGTTAATTACAGTATTCCTCTTTCATCTGTATATATTTTTGTATTTAATGTTTAAATTACAAATAAGTTCAATAGTTTGCTTCTCTCCGTTTTAGTTGATTTGTAAACACTTCAGATGCACTAAATACCTTATAAGATTCAACTGTTTCTCTGCTGAAAAGTACTTTATTTTCTTAATATTCTTAAGGTAGCAAAGGGATATGAAAGGCGGAACTGCATGCAGTTCCTCGCAGAATAGTCGCTTAAAAGGTCTCTATCACTGTGCTACTGAAGATCTTCTGCAGGTACACACTTATTCAAGTATTGCAAAAAGCTAAGGCCACTTTTTCAAGAAAGGAAAGTGAACAACATGGGATTTTTCAATCCCTCGTTCCACCTTGTGAGCAACAAGACTTTTCTGAAAGGCAGAAGTACTGATAATCCACAGCTCGGCTCAGGGAGCATCCTGCTGTGAGAGAGGTACTTGTGCTCCTTGTCCTCACAAGCCTGGGCTTTCCCACCTGGCACCGAGATCCTTCCGAAGAGGCAATGGCATCCGCCCAGGGATGACAGCCACTGCGCCTGAAACAGCTTATGGGTCTCAGAAAAACATCTCAGCCTCGAATCTTCTAACATGGTTGCACCAAGATAACCAGGACCCAGAAATACCATCTTGTTCTTATAATGGAAAGGGTGGGGAGAGGAGAGAAATAGAGAATTCAGCCTCCATTTGTGAGACTCCATGATTCCCCATACCTCCTCATTACCAGCCACGACCCGGACAGACCATTGCTTCATTGCGGTAATCATCAGCCCACAAGTACTCAACACACTCGAGGTTTTGAGTATACACTCAACTCAAAGCAACTCAACACACCTGAGGTATTGAGAAGATAATTCACATACGTTCAAGTCTTTTTAGGGTTGCTCCTACCAAGGATTGCTACCAAAAATAAAACGGTGATGTTTGCAAAGGAATAACGCCATTACTTAGACACAGCTTCCTTCTGCCCAAACAACTGTAAATATAGATAGTACTTCTGTTGAGGGTACTAAACTAGTGCTATCCAAGCCAACAAGACAACAGGCATACGATCTCCAGTGGTCCCCAGCACCTTGGCAGGCCAACTGTACAACCTTCTCCCGGCTGGTGGACAGACCAGAAAAGCTGTGTCAGCCCCGCCGAACAGCCGAAAAGCCTCAGGGATGCAGGGCAACCTTCTCAACGCTGGCCGTGGTATCTACAGAACAGAAACTAAACTTCATTTCTCTGATACTCCAGCCACAAACCTACGCTGCAGGTTTCTGCCTTCCTTCCGTAACTGCTACCTATAAAAATAGCAATCCTCGCTATTGAAGAAGATACACCCAGGAAAGGGAATCTGAGGCGGTGATCCAATCAGTGATACTATGCTGGTTAAATGCAGCAGCTTTAGTTTGCTTCTATCTTAAGCATTCGAGAGTTTCCTGGTTCAGCATCGTGACATTTTACGTGGACAAGTGAATCACTTAGGGAAAAGCAGCTGAACAATGCTCCTGCAAGACCATCTGACTTCCAGCCAGCCAGAAGGGCCACTACGGCAGGACAGACATGCATATGCCCGTTGGAGGTGTTCCTATACACCATGACCTCCTCCTTGTTCTTCCATTCCCATGAATATGGCTCACCGTTAACTCACAAGTGAGGTGCTGGCAACACTACACCTGAGAATTTGCATGGACCTCTGACAAATCCAACATTTCCCAGTGCTGTCCCTGAAGAATTACCAGCTGTGTGTCGTTGTGCAAAATGCAAATATTCCAATGATAGCTTTCAAAAAAAAAAAAGGTGGAAAAGAGAAAAGAAAATGGAGCAGTAGCAGAGGTATGCAGAGCAGGAAGCCCAAGAACCAAAGAGATGAATGAAATGGTAGAGATCTCCTCGCCACGCCTATCGTGGGCTGCAGCATCTTTGGGGCACCTCTGAGGGCTTCAGAGTGTCCTCCTGCACTCCAATGTGTCTTGAGACTGTGACTCTCCTCTGGGGCTTGTCCCAGGTTAGCAACAGGGACATCCACTATTAAGGCATCAACATTCGACCCCAGATTGTCTGTGTTCCTCCAAGAAAAACACAAGAGTGGGAGAGACAGGTTAGGAACGAGCACTCGGCAAAAGGACACTGCAGTTGAACCCAGCACTGAATCAATCACTAACAGCTGCCCATGGCCTAGAAGTTCCGGGAAAGGAAGGAAACAGATGGAGCAGGGAAGTTTCACATTATTTTTCAGCTCGGTCCTCTCAACTCTCCCTTGTCTCCGAACCAGGTATGGTCAAGGTCCATTCCTAGTCCTGCCTTTGCTTCCCACCCCTGGTCACTGTGGTTTGGTTCTTCTTACCTTCCCCCCCTGTATCTGTCTCGGGAAGCTGGAGGGTTGGTGCAAGGAATATGGGGCTCTGGAATTTTCCAGAACAGATGCTTTCTCAAGTTTGGCTGTCTCAAAACATAAGACAGCGCAGCCAAGAGCACAAGACACTCTCCTATAACCCACTTAATAAATTATCTGAAAATAAATAAAAAACCCACAAGCACAAAACATGCAGACAGTCAAGCACTGGACACCGCTTTCTTTGGTGAATACACTCTGTTCTCTAAATTGTTCAAGTAACGGCTTCTCCGATTTATTAGGTGACAGTAAGGGAGGAAGCTGAAGGATTGAAGGCCAAATTTTTGTGAGGAAACGTTTCCCACTCCTGCATGTCTCGTGCCTGAGAAAATCCTGAGTATCCATTATCTGGGAGCAGCTGGTGCTCCAGGAAGAAAAGAAGTGCTCCTGGTAGGAGGAAAGTTGTCCACGGGGTCATCTTTCACGCTTGACATTAGGCGGCCTTTATCTTGCTCCACCTCGGGACTGAAGCAAGTTACATAGGAAAAGCAGCAAGAATTCTTTACTTGAATGCAGAAAGCAACATCATCTAACTTCCCTGGACTGGCTGGCACCATACTTGGTACCACATCACAGAAGAAAGATGAAAACCAGCTTCACAGAGAAGGGAATTAAACGGGCTCTGGAGCAGAAGAAACTGATGCACATTGTTAGGGCTGCAGGAGAAGAGGTGTTAAGGTTATAACACTGTTCAGTACGGTAAGTCTCCATTTATGACTAAAACCTGGCCAAACCGTTTCTTCTCCAAATTACTCACATTTCTAAAGACAAGTCGAGTACTGATGGCAGACAGCCTTTCCAGCAAAACAGCCAATATCCCAACTTAACCCAACCCTTTCAGAGCACAAGCTGAACATGTCAAAGCCCCAGGCCGGGGCCCCAGAAAGCTGCTGACAGTTATGTGGCATAACTGCATTGGCACACGAACAGTCTTGAGCACTCCACAATACAGCCTCGAGTGAGGGATCAGCTTGTTCCAAACAACAAATCCAGTGCGAGGTCTCTAGTGGCAGTGGATACAAATTGAAGTTCCTTTAATCACATATGAACTGCCTTTAAACCCCACGCATGGAAGTCCAGCAGCAGCGCTTGCAGGGTCGAGAGTACGTCAGGAGTCAGGAAGGCCCGTGACTCAGTGGTTACGCAGCTGTAAGTTTATTTTCAGCACTGTCAGACAAGCAGCAATCTCCGCTGTTTCTCATTTATCTGGTTCAGTACATCAACAGTGTCTCTGATTAAGGCCTCGAAGATCCCGTCTGCCAACTGCATCTTTACACACAGTTCGTCCTCATCATAGTTCACCCACTGCGCTTCTTCCTCGTGAAGTTCCTGCACCTTGGAGGTTAGAAAGGAAAAGGCAAAACAAACATTACAATTCTGTTGCTCTAGGATAGTATCCCCTGCAAAGTTCCAGAGAGTCCAAACCAGTGCGCATCTGCCAACAACATATCTGTCTTTGTAAGAGATTACAGGAAACGCTTGGAATAGCAAAATGAACACAGATCTATTTGAACCAGGCTATTTCATGGGATGAACATTTTCTACCGTTCTACCCATTTTAAAAGGATCTCATATTCCTGCACAAGTTTTTCACTTGAAAGAACTCAGCTAATGGGATATTCTTGGCCAACAGCAGAAGCTCCATTAAAAAAGTCCCTAATTGTGTATTTCCAAGAAGCTGATTCCATGCAGCTTAAACTGGTAAAAAATCATGCAAAGGCCTTGAACAGGAGAAGGAGAAAAAGAAAAGACTTTACTGCAGTTTAGTTTATTTGAATAAGAATTAGAAAACCTAAAGGAAATAACTAACTTTTCCAGTTCTTCTGTATAGGAAGATAAAATGCTGGCATGTGTTGTATGATAGTATGACAACTCATTTGCACAGAATACTCCATGCTTCGTTGGATTTGAGAGCATTATTACAAATGGAATTTTGTACCATTACAGCTAAAATAATAACTCAAAAAGTACATATTTCCTTCTGTTCCTAAGATCCTGTTTTACTGGTCACTCACAAATAATTTGTCTCAGTGACCATTTCAGTATTACAGATACATCCTAACAAAGCTCAGACTTTTGAGAAAAGAAAGAGTGGGTGCAAACATCACTCATTTAAAATGACAAAGAAAACCTGCTGAAAGCTCTTTCTCTGCTCAGCTTCAGCAGAAAGCCCCTCTGACTGTAAATCCTACACTCTGAACTCAAAATACATTTACACTGTCCACACAGACAAGTGGGCCAGACACCTAGACACTGTCAAAACAAGGTTAAAACATACTAAAAATCCACTAACCCAGTATCAATATGTAATAGTGTCGTTATCTAAAGAGAGTATAAGAGTTACAGCCCCAACACCCTCTCTCCCTCTTTCACCTGAAGCTAAACCACCCAGAAACTTGCCTGTTTTGAAGGTGACAGCTGCTGTAGCATAATGATGATTCAATAACCCAAACCCAGTGTGAAGCCCAAGAACAGGCTGCTATGGGAACCCCAGGGAACCGGCACTGCTTCAGGGTTTATAGCCATTCATAAGGCTTCAGTTATACATGGGCTTTCAGTCTGACAGCTCCTTTCTCCCTCTCTTAAGAGAGCTTGGGGAGAGGGGCAGGAATCTCATTCTGCAAACAGCTTTGGAGGAGTCACTCTACGTGCTTACAAATCTCTGTGCTACCACAGCGAAACACTCCACTTCAGCACAGCCCTCGTGTCCCATATGGCTGTCAAAGACAAGTTGTTAATGGTTTCATTATGCTTTGTACTAATAAGGAAGAAGCAACAATATTGGCAATCAAACTTTGAATGAGTGTTGTAGGTGAAAAATAATTTAAATTGAATGGTAACAAGCGGCAGATAATTGGGTGTAAGTTTGTGTGTGGGTGAATGTCTGAAACAGACTTCTGAACTCTCCCAAGCAGAAGCTTGCTGCCTGCAACCTGTATGTGCTGGCTGTAAATTTTGAAAAACCCTGAACTAAACAATAGCAGCATGTCCCAAGTCCTCCCATCAATAAAGAGGCGTAAGATAGAAGCACCAATGTGGAGGCTGATCATGTGCTGTGTGTTTGCATCACAGACTATTTAGATGAGGAAAAGCAAGAGACAGGGGTCATGAAAAGCAGAGGTGGTGCAAAAAAGAAGGGTTCCCAAAAAGCAGAAGTGGTCTGGGAAAGAAAACAGGGGCCCCAAAGGGAAAAGGTGAAGATCCTGGCTGGAGGAAAGATCCTGGAAATGGGGGAAGACCCTGGAGATGAAAGAAGTGGGTGGAGACTAATGCCAGGGGATGCCCAGGGACCTTAACGGATGACATCTGAGACTGAGACTGGTAACCGGCAGCAGCTGAACAATACCAACTGACAGGATTTTCTGCCCAACCCTCCCAGGCCAGCAGCGACCTCGCTGCTGGGAAGCGAAGTCAAGACCTAGTGAACATAACACGGGGGGTGGGGGGGAAGCAAATGAGTAAAATAATCAAGCAGATTAAAAGCTCTGATCTCGCTGGCCCTTAAACAAACCCAAATATCCCGATCTACACTAAGCTGCTGTTTATTCTGTCTCACCTGCCACAATGTGATGGGACAGTTCCTTTACTGTGCTCTAGGAGGCAAAAAAACCCCAAAACAAACAACAAGAGAGATTCAGGGGATAAAGAAACACAAGTAAACGGGAGAGGACAAGGTAACTTGATCCAGGCAGAGACAGTCTGGATTTTAAAAAGCATCAGAAAGATCGAGAAAGAAAAACAGTATCAGTGATTAATTTTCTCTTGCCTCTATCATTCCTCTCTTTCTCAGAGGCACAGTGCACAATTTCCTTTGGCATTAGGAGGACCTCCTCGAGCATACTTTTGGAAAACTAAGAGAACGTGCAATTTGCAGCTGCAGGCAAGTCTTGTTCATAGTGTATTCAGAACACGTGTGGAAACTGCCGTGCTGCAAAGCTGCAGACATCTGAGCCAAGGCAGTTGCGACTGCTTTGCCTGGGAAATGTTTGATCCGTTTGTTGTATTATTACAAACTGCTTCTAAGCAATGGAGACAGTTTGCTTGTATTTGGCTTATATTTGATGACTATCGTGGCTTTCATGGAAGTGGGCTTTGCACTGTCTTCAGTACATGCACAGCATTTAAGTTCTCGCACATTCTCACGACAAAAGTAAAACTTCACGTATTTGATACCGGGAAGTAAGCTCTCTATACCAGAGAGAAACTGCATTTGGGCAAAGTCAGGAAAAAAAGAATTTTTAATGAAAATGAATTCCATCCTACAGGAAAAGATAAATAGGGACACAATGCAGAAGGCTCTGTAGTATGGTTTTTGTGTGCTTTGCTTGTTTTTAAACACTCAAAGAAGGGAGCATGCACACAAAAGAAAAATCAGGAGATAATGAGGTAGTGTGATCCTGCTGGCCATCTAATAAATGCCACACTACCCAAAAACTAACACTTAAAAGAATATAATCTGAAGGAAACTTTAGAAAGCAAATTACTAAGTTTCAACTTCTGAAGGTTCCTATTCAAAACCACGAATATCTGCAAAATAAACTACATTTAAGGAGTAACTAGATCATTTGGAGACTGACAAATACAAAAATCCAAAAATAAACTACTGCCTTGGAAGAATGCCAGTAGGAGGAAGGCAGGCAGGTACACTCTCACAGACCTTCACTCTCAGAGTGCCTGGAAATGGTAAGATGCACGACCGTGCATATGAGCAGGCTTCGATTCTCTTCTTACTGTTGCACTCCCCTTGGGTTTAGATCTCGGGCGCCACAGAAGTGGGCTTTCCAATTAAGCCAGCTTGATAGCAACAGCTTTGCTTTCTTGCAGAGTTCAAAACCGTATGGCGAGAAACATTCTAGCCGGTAAGTCAACAGGTCAGAAGATCCAGTACTTTTCAGCACTCTGTTGGCAGGCTTCTCAGGTGCAAAAGCTAAACACGTAGGTTTGGCAGTATCATGTGAGCTTTGCTTTCTCAAGCTCCAGATAAAAGGGAAGCGGGGGGTGGCAGGGAAAGCAATGGCAGAGTTTATGCAAACAGATCAGCAGAGGGAGTTTTGGCTGAAGACCCAAGTGGAAAAAAACGTAGTGGAAACAGTCTATTGTTAGCACCTGAACTTAAATAAGGAGATATGAGGGTTCCTGCTGTAGTTTAAAAGAGGTTTTGAAAGGTGCAGGCAGCCCTGATGTACTGAAATGCAGCACCTCAGTCTACGTGTACATTTGAGAGTCTCCCTGAGAGCACAGACAGCATACATGTGATAAAGGTGGCAACATGGACATGAGAAGAGGGAAGTAAACACTTAAACATTCCTTTAACTTGATTTTAAACAAAGTCGCTTTTCATAAACATGAACCTCCTGTACTTGTTTACCGAAAGCCAAGATTGGGGGCAAATGTTCGTAACTGTAGCAACTATCCAGCAGATCACAGATCTCTCTTAAGAAATCCCAATACAAATGCTTTCTGAGGACAGAGATGCCTGATCAAAGTTAACAGTGCTGAAAAAAAGGAGAAGAGGATGATGTTTTTTTATCACTGCCAGAAAAACCTGGCTAACTATATTGGTGTCAATGCTGGGAAAGCACAGACAAAAGTAAAAATGCAACTAAAGATGCAGTGACTGGAGGAAGCAGCAAAGATCAAGGCAGAGCAAGGAGGTGAAGGGCTCATCCATCCTGTTCTCCTCTTAATTCCCAGCAGGTGTGATGGCTGACTGCAGTCACCCACAGGACCCAGCATCACAGACGGCACCAGTGCAGCGCAGGCTGCTTCTACTGCCGTGCCTCTTCCCCACAAGGCTGAACTTTCGGTGGAGATAAGAACCACTGTGAACTGGATTTAGTATGATAAACCCAGAAGGACACATCCAGGGATAATCAGGGAGAGATTAAGCTGGGCACTTACTTCTGTGCCTTCAGAAGAAGTAAAAGGAAATTCAGCAAACAGCCATGGCTTCTGGTTTTAGAGCCACCCGACCAGCCAGGCAGACGGTGCCTCTATTTGACGGTCGTTACTAATGTGCTGGAGTAGAAGGCATACAAGAGAATCCCCTTCCTCTGTTATCAAAAGCCCTCTCACTCTTAGTCATGCCTAGCTCCTGGGTCAGACAGTACTGGACAGTCAGATGTGTTCAATCCTCTCACTGAAGTCACTAAAAATACATAGTTGTCTCAACAGAAAACTATCAAAGGATGTTTTCATTTGAAGGTTAGTTTTCCCTGAAAAAACTGGGAAGGACCTGTGCTCAAAGTTGAAATGCAAAGAACAAGCCTAAGAATGTTTACCTCTGCTTTAAAAAGATCATGTTTTAGTTTAACAGTTTTTGTCTTTACAAGCAGCAAAAGAATATGGAGAATCAAACAGCTCATATATGTATTCACATGACATCCCCTGCACATTGCAAGAGATGTATATTGGCCAAATCTTCACAAAAACTTGAACAAAGCATTTTCAATTATTATTTCTAAAGAAGCTTCTATAGCACCTAAACCTACCAAAAAAGTCTTGATTTCTCTTTCAGGAAACTGCTGGGCTGTACTACTTGAATACACTTTAAAGAAAATTTGGAAAACTCCAAAACTGACGTCTCAGTTTAGGGCTACACCGTGAGTTACTAGTGGATAGGCAGCAGATCTTGCACAGACCTTTATATGCACTTATGACCTTGGATATGCATTATCACAGAACTCATGACCTTAAGCACAAGTTGGATGCTGACTAGGAGACAAAGTTATCCAGATACTTCATGTTTTATAGCAATTTTAACAAAACAAGGTAAGAGGAATTGAACACTATCTCCTTAGGTTTTCAGTTAGAAGTTTCTCTGATAGTGTCTCACATTACAGTAATAAATTTGTTAGCAATGCCACTGAGACTACCTTACTCCTAAAGCGTGGCATGCTGTCATCTTCAGAGAGTTATTCCCAGTCTTCAGCTAAAATTTTATTACCATATTCTTGTGAGAACAAAATAATATTAAACGCATTATTTATTAAGCCAAGCTTGTCAGAGCTCCACTAACCTTTGCTGTCTGGGGCTGCATGTAAATCACAGACCAGATTGTTTGAACTTCAAACTTGTTCTACCTAAAGCACTTTGGATGCCTTCAACTAGAACAATTTTTTCCAGTCAGGAATCTTTCTTTCCAGGTATGGTTCAAAGAAATTAGGAAACTGGTACACAAGCATAGTAGTTGTACTATTAAGTCCTCTTAGGGATCTAAACATACGACTTTCTTGTGCATGCTTTAGCAGCCTCCATATCCCAGAAATGAGTGTATCCCAGAATGAAGCGTACTAGGACATGCAGGTCCTATACATAGATATTCTATTTACATACAATTAAAATTAAACCCCTGGGAAAAAGCCTGTGTTGGAAACCTTCCACTGATGGGCAATTAAAAGACCACACGACCCATGACTCAAAGTTACTTATACGTGCGCGTGTGTGGAATCAATTTCAGGTATAATTAAGTGAAGCACAGTGTTAATGACGACTCATATTCCCAAGCAGAACCTTCACTATCATTATAGCCAATAAAGATGTTAATCATCCTGCAATACAAGCCAACAAGTTAACTTTCAAAAAGTAGTACACAGTCAGACACGCTCTATCTTACGCAGTTTTAACACAGAACTGCCTCTGCCCCAGTGGCAGCTGCATTCGCTATTTCATGGCAAGTACTACAGGAGCAGAAGTCCTACTTACTGCTTCGCTTTGAAGAAATGCTTAGCTGTGGGTACCATCTGGCAGACTGGTTACCTTGTACTAGGGATTATCATGTCCCATACTGTTTTTTCGAAGTCTTTGCTGTTCTAACCCAACAACTTTTGCAACCTTTCAGTTGAATCTAGTTAGCAATCTGGTCTATTAAGTTCTCAGTATCACTGTTTCCAGTTAAACAAGTATTACTTCAAAATGAAAACATTTTAAATTAAAGTAAGAAAAACATATTCCCTTCCCAAAGAAAAAGTTTACTCTCCTTTCAGTCAAATATTTCAGTGTTTCCTTCTGTAAATTCATGCTTTAAACTTTTGGGAGTGGGCAAATTTATACTCTAGTCAAATCAGTGGGCATGAACAGAGAATTCACTCAAGTCACCTTACTTCACTGGCACTGGACTTCTATTCTTGTCAACAGAGTGTTCTCCAAAATTAATCACCTTCTATCAAGACCTCATGCACACTTTGTATTCTTTAAATAGCATGATCGAATACTGAAAAATACAATCATATGTCACGCTTCAGTCTGGTGGACAGTATCTGACATGATTGCTTATTTTCATCCACTGACCAGTATATGATCCACTCGGTCTCGTTTCTTCCGCCCAAACTTCATCATCTTCTGCCAGTCTGTTTTGTGATTAGGCTCCTTCCTCAGGCTGAACAACTTCAGTACTTCAGCTGCAATGAAGCTCTACAGAACAGTAAAGGTGAGATTTATCACATTTGAGCTAAGAAATTAAATGTATGCACAAAGTACCTACCCTAAAAAGCCACTTTATAGAATGCGTAACAGCTTTCTGTTTAGCTAAGAGACATACGGTGTATGCAAGAAAGTTACATCGAAAGTCTTTGAGGCAGCATTACACAGGCAGAACAATTATTAAATCCAGAAGTGGGGGGGAAATAAAATAAAGTTACACCCACTGCTGTAAGAATCTTGAGAACAGAAACTTTCAATTAAACAGTACAGCAAACAGGAGATTATGACAATTCCTTTTAAGGGAGAATATTAAAGAAAAGCAGGGTGGGAGTTTGGTGTCCTTGTCCTGTGCCCCTGCTCTACCCTGCCACACGCTTTTGAAAGTCTTCAACTAACAGAGTGCTCTAGATACTATTTCTGTCTTTCCTGGACAGTTAACATGCTGTATCCTCAGCAGGTTAATCAAAATACAGTCAACACCCCCCCCCCGCCCCCCAATTTCAGAAGAAACAGTACAGGTGGGAGTCTTCATTTGCAGCCTGATGAGCTGTATGGAAGGTTCTTTGTTGAGTGCTTTCAGGGAGACAGGGTTTTTCCAAATGTTCAGCCCTGCAAGTTTAACCTAGGTCCAGTCAGGCTCTAGCTTTTTGGGGTTTTGGCCTTTCTTGAGCACTACCACCAACAACAGGAGACCTCCTCCGGCTTGCCAAATGCAACAATGCCCTCACCAGTGAGATTTTAGGTCCCTCTGGGCAACTCCCACTGTCCTCAGTGGGGTTGGCACAGGTGTGTCTGAGCGAAAAAATCCAGCTCATCCCATTTGGCCCAGCCCTACTATTGGATCCATGCCGATATACCCATACAGAGTTCCACTGAAATCTGCTAAATCAGCAGTCTGTCAGCACACCAATTTTATAAGAACAAGGTCATCCTGGCAGTTCTGCAGAGAGGACTAAAGGTTTAAAAGCAACCAGTACCAGCCAAAAGGACAGGGAGACAAATCTGTTGAGTAAAAAAGGACCATTTTGAAAAACTCCCTTTCAGGTTTGTAATATCATTTCTCTTTTCAACTCATCTCTTGCTGGATGAACCTGTTATATACACAGGCAAGTACCAGTACAGTATTTTTCATCTCACTTTCCCTGCATGACAAAGATTTCTTCCTACCTTGATTTCATCCAGATCATTTGGATCTTTTACTCGGCGAAAGTAAGCAGATGCGATCCTACACGGTTTCATCCAAATAGGCTGATTTAGATTAGGATCCTCAGCAAAGATTTCTCCAAAGATCTCTCTTGTTAAATCAAACACCACCTTAACAAAGAAAGAAGTAAAAGTTAAGGCTTCTGTGGTTCATGGTAAACATTCAAAGGGCAAGAACAAAATGCCTGAAGACTGTACCTTTTTATAAACCTGCTTGTTTATCATGTCCGTGTCCTGCTCTTTGAGGGTACTACTAAGATCTGTATGAAGGCTGAAACTTTGAAGATCATGACCCAGCTCCTTCAGTTTCCAGAGTTCCTCAGCCGCTGCATGCACCATACCTTCCACCTCCACTGCAGTATGAGGGACCGCCAAAGGCTCCTCACACGGCTTTGTTGGCACTTTCTGCGGTTCTACCTTGGGCAGCACTGCTGGTTCCTCAGCTTGCTTCTGCTGGACCTTACGGGAACTCAGGCCGTAGTCCTCATCAAACCAGTCTTGATCATCTCCCAGCACACTCAAGAACTCCCGATTAAGCTCCAGCTCTGCCAGTCTCTTGGCAAGCTCTTCCTGACCACTGGCACCAAACACTGGACTCTCCTGTGAATTAAGAGCCACAGAGTAAATATAAAAGTGGTGTCACACTGTTGTCTAACTCAGCTTACATTTTTAAATGCTCTACTGATGTAATTGGCAATACATGCACAAATACTCAGAAAAGTAATAAATAGCCCACAGTAAAATTAGAAATGTTTTGATTCAAATACCTGGGGTTTCTACCACTCCTGATGAATGCTTTCAGAGGGTTCTGACAGAGCTTAAAAGACTGTGTGTCCTGCCCACTGTCTGTCCTAATGTTTAACTGTTTATGAAAGGCTGAGTGTTTTAAAAACTGATAATGTGACATACAACTTTTCACTTCACTTACCAGCAGTCTCAGTTCTAAATCAACAGCCTAAAAGCTTTTAGCAGGTGATGGCTGTTTTAGTGACCGAGCGGTGCTCACACTGGTGAAACGGGCTGAAGCTTTCTGTGATGATAATATATTGAGATCAATGGCAAAGCAGACAGGTTTACTGGGATCTTCAGCAGAAAGGCCAAGTCCTATATCTGTATCATTAATGGTTGTTCTGAGGAAGCTTGAACTTCCACTACTCATGATATATTAGTTCAGTGGATAGAGAAGTCTGACACCTTAATGACCTCCACAGCAACTAATTATGTTTGAGGATGATTATTTCATATCAAGAACAGACAGAGGTAAGTTTACAGTCTATTATATTTTCCCACTTTTAGAATAAAAACTGAGGGTAAAGATTAAATACAAATTGAACATGCAAGCAGAATGCAACCTAAAGGAAGTATTTTTCACTTTCATGTGCCAAAACGTGTCTTTCAGCCTGTAGGGCTACCAAAATGAGCTGTGAACTGGGATACACAAGAACACACATGTAAGACACATACATACAAGGAATCTCCACATCACCCAACAGAACCTGGGAGAAAACAAACTGGTGCCGCACTGCGTTCCTCAGGTTCTCAGATTCAATCATCATCAGTCAAAGGAACAATCGACTCTTAAAATCAGTGTGAGATGTCTGTTACTTACTGGTCTGGGACACATGTCTGGAGAGGAAAGTTCTTCTCTTTCATCTTCAAAATCGGAACTTAGAAAAAAGTTATTCAGTCCGTCAGGAATCTGCTTTTCCACCTGCTGGGTTGGGGTACCGGATTCCTCCTTCACATCACAGAGCTCCTGGTTGCTCAGCTGGATTTTCTCATTCCTGACCTTCTTTATTTGCTGTAGCTGATTGACCGTGTCTTTCACAAAATCTTTAAGTAGACTGTCTGTCAGCAAGCTGACCTTCTCCAGTTGGTCTTTCGACTTTTCTTCCTCTCTAAGTGGTAGTCTAAGCTGGGCTTCTAACTGGTTCTTTTCTTTTGTCAGCAAATCCAGAAGTGGAGTTGCAGGCTTCTCCACAACTCCAGGAGAGACATCATCTAACTTTTCAGCACATTCTTCCCCTAGTGTCTTCTGCCTCTCCAATTTTTCAGAAAGGAAATCTGAGACATCATCCAACTGCACAATGGAAATCTCATCCACAATACCAGAAATGAGAGGAGCAAGGCTGGCCTCCTCTTTTACAGCATGCTTCAGATAATCCACCACTGACTGTTCTTGGGCAAGTGACTCAGTAGCTACAGAAATCTCCTTTATGCTGTTCACTTTAGAAGATGACTCTTCATCAACACTTTCCCCAGCTGAGGCTTCGGAAACAGCTGTGTCTGCAGGAGCTTTATCCTGGGAATAGTTCTCTGTTGCATCTCTGGTCTGGGGTTCATCCTCCTTGCTAGGTTTGGAACTTCCTTTGTCTTTCTGCTCTGCTTTGTGTTGCTTCTCCAGTCTATCATCGAAGAATGAGTCTTCATCCTTATTTGTGTCTAAGTGGCTATCAATACTTTCTGTAATGTGAGAGATCTTTTGAGGAGGAGCAAAAATACCATGCTTTTCTTTGCAATCGAAATATTTAATACCATCGTAAGTTCCATTATTGTTCCCTTCAGGTTTATCCAACTCCACACCAGCCCAAAACCCTTTGGCAAACTTCGTCAGACCTTTGAATCGCAATGTTCCAGGCTGGACTTTACTCACAAGGACTCTATCCCCAATGTTGAAATTTGGCAAACTATCTGTTTCTTCTGTGATTGAAACAGAGGCCCACAGCGGTGATTCGGTAGGGGCCTGTTCTTGCTCCACATCTCTGCGTTCAGTATTTTTTATAAGTTCTGTTGGAGACTTAAGTTCTAATAACCTCTCTGAATGCATGCTGCCAGAGAGGGAGAGAGACCTGTCACTGAGGTATTCACTGATTTCGCCATCACTGCCAAGGCTGGTGGATCTACTTCTGCTGGTTTGTGTATGCTGTGACCGCTCTGTTGGTGACTGAGCATCCCCATTAGGAGAGAGAAGAGATGCTTCAAAGTCATCTTTGTAACATTCCCCAGGAAGTCTTTCAATTGATGCTTGTTTTCTGGAAGAGGATCCTTCAAAGTCTTCAAGGTACGATGGCTCCTTTTGACTAAAGAGTTGTTCTGAAAGCAGATAACCTTTTTCCTCTGCCGATTTGCTCAGTTTGCAAGACGACTCTTGTATGCTGGGGCCAGTTACAGCATCTTTATCTGCCAGTCTCTGTTCTAAGATTTCTTCCGTACCATGAAGACTTTCCACAGCCAAACCAAAGAGCTCCTCCTGAGAGTGTTTGTTTTCAGAACGGAAGACTTTCTTTGAAAGTATGTCCAGTGAGCTCTCCTGTTCTTTATCTAATGTCAACAAGACATCAGAACTCTCCAAAGGCTTAACATGAGAATCGTCAATCTCATATTCCTTGGACTTTATGTATTCCAAGTCTTCCTGTATCTCAGATTTATGACTGAAGGCAGCCTCATCATTGGATGCATTTACCACATTGTTCATTGACCCATGGGATATCCTGCTAATGTCTTTCACATCTTTGAGAAGAGATGATGAGGGCACATTATCTAAGGAATCACCAGATCCTGCTCTGGAACTCCTTGGTGATATTAAAACCAAGGAAGATGTTCCAGAAGGTTCTTCTGCATGAACATCTGTCACAACCACCTTCTTGGTGTGCACAGACACAGATCTCTCAGTTCGTGATGATGCAGCATCTTGAAGGAAAATAAAAAGTGAATTACAGCAGATCATATAGCCTGCATTGTTTTACTGAAAACTGCTACCATAGGCAACAAAATTAACATTAAGGTTTCTATGCTAAAAGAAGATATAAACTGGCACCTTGGAAACATATATTTCTAGCTGTCCTATGAACATGAGCAACATTCTTTCAGTTCCAGGGTTCTAACGCTTTCTTTCCGATTCTTTTCCTTGTACCAGTATTTCATAATGCCATACAACACCAAGCCCAAGGTAAGGGCTCAGTTGTTTGTTTGCAAGCCGCAAAACCAAGATTAGAGTGGTAGATAACGATTAGATAACGATCGACAGCAAAACATTGAAAAGTATCTCAAAAAACCCCTATTCCTAAATGTCTATTCCTAAAGCCTCCATTATTTTTGGTTTCGTTACTTTCCTCAAGTGATAAAGGAACAGGAAACAAAAGAAAGGACAAAGGTGGTCATGTAATTATGGTTCACACAAACCTCAGCAAGAGTAAAACTAAATACTGAATATACAGAAAACAGCAAAAGCAGAAGCCTACTAAATAATAAAAAATATAGCTTGATCATTATGGTTTTATGAAGTCTGCATGCTCTCTTGAATCAAGAAGGAAAAGGTTAAAAGAAGTTTAAAACAGTCTTCAAGATCTTAATCTGTAGTACAGATTCTTCCAGTCACATACCTGCATGTTCTGAAATGGATTCCAAAGATGCTCTGGATCGCTCTGATTCAGCCAGTGATTTCCAGTTTTTAGCTGTCTCAGCCCTAAAGTTGAAAAATCAAATTGTATGAATCATGGTTACACCAGAGTGGTGGTTTTGGTTTTTTTTTTTTTAATAGATAAAAATGGAAATACAAGCACCTATAATTGTAATACCACACCAATGATAACATAAACAGTTTGGTTTGTCAACATACTGTGACCTCAGAAAATAGGAACGGGGACAGAGAGGAGAGTTTGGCAAGTCCTGTGAAGTGATTTTCTGGAAGAGTGATCAAACTAACCTTTTTTTGCAGCCAAAAGAGAGAAAAAGAAAATAATGGTTTTTTTTTTACTTGAACACACTAAAATTGCACCATCTGCTGGAAAAAATTAAACACTTAAAAATACAGTAGGAAGTGCAGAAGTCAGTTGAATTCTCTACCTTTTAAAACCAAAGATCTAAACAAGATTTGAGTTGCAAAGATGAATGGTTTGCCTCACAAAGTGCGGCAGGCATAATGGGTGACCAAAATGGGAAAAAATTTGGGTCAGTAATCCATACAACTATTTGGCACATTCTTGCACAATTGAAAGTTATTGTTCAGAAAGAACTTGAAAATAGGATCTGAAAGACTGGGCGGAACAAAAAAGTGAGATGCATACGATTACAGGGACAGTACATCTTATCTGTTGTGGGTCTGATGAGACCAGCAAATAGGTCAACAGGATACTGCCACTGTCCAGTGCTTTAAGGAAGAGCGTTACCAGCTTTCCTTGCACTCATGGTTTCTGCTAAAACAGCATTCACCGCAGTTTCAGAATAATCTCAAAAAGAAGAACAAATCCCAGTTACCTATGGAGTGGTGGTGCCTTGATCTTAGGTTTTTCAGCAGCAGCTGAGGATGGAGTTTTAATCTGAGGTTTGGCTGTGGGCGATGCCTCCAGATCTTGGCTCAGCTCTGCTTCAGTCTTCTTGATAAACTCATCATACGACTGCACACGGAAAACAGATACGGCTGTCAGTCTACTAAACCATTAGTACAATTCTGCAATTAAGACCTATTAAATGAATACAGGATACACTCAGTTTCTCTGTAAAACAATCTATTTAACTTCCTAAAGCTCTACAGTTGTGAACCCTAGAAATTTTAACACTTTACTTTCAAAAACAAATTACATGAGCATCACTCTTTAATCCAAGCTAGGATACATAAACCCCCTGAACACTGCTAGTAACCCATTAAAGATATACATTTTAAAAGGGAATGGCATTTTTGCCTCAAGGGTCTAGTTCGTTATTGAAAACGGTTAAATAAAATAGCCAGGACGGTGTCACACTTCTATCACAATAATGCATCTTTCACAGCTGTTGATACAATATTCTGCCAACAACATCCATACTATAATGATTCATCCAAGGCTAACAATCTTGTACTTTGCCCTTCTTCTTCCTTTTCCTAACCTCCAGTTGTTTGATCAAACTGGCTTCCTGGGCCTTCAGTCTCTCCTTTTGTCTCTTTTTCTGTTCCTTTTTCAGCTGGTAAACCACAGACTTCCTTTTCCGTAGTTCATCCTTCAGGGCCCTGATCCGTCCTTCAATGTCACTTTGATCAGATGTGGTTTCTGAAAAAGTTTAGTTTTAGTCTTTGTAAGCTTGCACCTCACAAAACAGTTCTATGCAAAGCAATGAACAGTCATTTAGTAAATACAAAATATGGTCCAAGCAAAATATCAAAAAATTTAATGTCAACATGTTAGTCTTAGCATAGTAAGACTCTTAAAGTGGGATTCAGAGTTACAACAATACTATATAACATATGAAAAAGTGTGGCATCTTACTTAATTTAGAAGAGAAAGGCTCTGATACATACAGTAACTTGTTACCAAACTTGTTCACGTCAACCATCCATGTTTAAGCTGCTACCTCATTAAATGCTTATCATGTCAGCTGTTGCAGAAATTAATTTTCTTCTGACGTATTTAAAAATATGACAACTCAAAGATGCATACTGAAAATATATCCGAAATATTTGTTTACAGTCACGATATACAGTTTCAAGCTACAAGGTACACTTCACTGATGAGAATTTCACTTGCAACAGTGGACTCCAAAAGCAGTTTAGGTTTCTAGCCCATTTAGATTTCCTGCCACCTAGACTAAATACATCTACAAAATGGAGAGCTGGCTGGTCAACGGTTGGAAGGAAAGTCAATTTGAACAATGCGGAGATTTTCACTATTGTCAGGGCTCAAGATGACAATTTATTCAGGGTGAATGGGGGTAGCATTGAACTCAGACATGTGGTGGACTACTCAGTAACGGCTTATACAAAGTTACTTGGCATATCTTTGCTCCAAGTTCAATTTTGCAGACCTTACTATAATGCCATTACTGACTGTAGCTATTTTCCACCTGAACAATTTTTTTCTTAATCATTATCCTTAGTAATTTTAACAAGATCTCCTCCATTCCTCTCCATCTCCAGAACTCCCTGTAAGCTGGTCTTCTAGTCCTTCTCATGATGTTCTACCTCTTTTCCCTTAGGACACTGTCCCCAGATACTTAGATCCATTCTCTACATGATAACCCCATTCTACCAGTAACTCTGCTACTTTCATTATTTTTGCTGTAACAACCTCCTAGTCTCTCAGACTTTATAGAGAGACTGCCTCAGTGTCTTATTACTTATTTTTTGCCACCCACCTGATTATGTCCACTTGTTTCTTGTTTTAAATAGATATCAACATAGTGCAAAACAAGATCCTTGTCCCAGATTGGTGCTACACAATTAAATATCAAAAACTCTTCAAACTATTTATCTGACATAGTCTTACTGGAGCTCCTTCCCTGCAGCTGATGTCCCCCTTCCTCTTCTATATCAGCAGCTGCAGCTCCTAAGAGAAGGGTCTTGGCTGGTTTGCTTTTGTAACACTCAATATTACCTATAATGTTTTCTGGACCAAAAGGCTTTGATGCTCATAAACGCCAATTGCCTTACTGAACATCCTAGAAAGTAAGTCACCAGTATTATTTGGTCAGCTAGCTGGAACAGCGGGACATTTTGCTAATCAATCTCATTTCTGAAGACAACAAACAACCGTAATGAAGGATTTCATCATCAACAACAGCCAGTAAATACAATCAAACTACTGTATTCTTTTTCCATCAACAACTGCTGTTAACCATTTAGAGAATTAAAAAAAAAAACAAAACGCAGCACAAAAAGAATGGAATCTCACTTGCTAATCAGGAGTACTTTATGATGCCACTGTAATTAACAACTCCTCCCGAATAGTAAGTAACCACGATGTAATTATAGCTTTTCTTGATCAACTCATAAGGGAAAGATCTGCACATGCTTTCATCTTTGACGATCTTGTCTACGCATGCATTGGACTGACATAGCAATGACTTCATTACTACTCAGCAGCTTGGAAGATTTGTCTCTTTACAATGGAATGATTTATTGTGAAACCAGCACCCTCCTGATCGGCTTCCTACCTCTGACACTTTTCTTCAGCATTTGAAATTGAAGATTGCAAATACTTTATTTTCCAAAAGTTTATTTTCATGACCACTGTTGCCTGCTTTACTTTTCATAATGGCTTCCTTATGGGGTTGCTCAGTCAGAACTTGAAAATAACTTGATAAAATTGCTGAATACTTCACTGTGTTGCAAACTGCTCTCCAGACAGAATCCCAATACAAATTACTCAGTGCAAGTACCTGGGTGTTAAGTATTTATTTCTCTATCCAGCAGAACAGTTGCCTCAAAATTACTGTGTTTCTATTGTACTTACATACATATTAACAAAAAAACGCCCCAACATAAAAGATTATCATGCTTGCTACATCAAGCACCACAAAGACTGGATATATGTATGCACACCAGTAAGTTATCCATCTATCACAAACAATAGCCAGTATGTACAACAGAATCACCTAATTCTTTTTCCACTTAAGACATCAATAATTTAAGCAATTAAAAAAACAAGCAGGAAAATGCTATCCCATTTGCTAATAAGTATTTTATGATGCTATATCAACTACACTGTGGAATACAAGATGTTTTAGAAACTAAAAGCACAGAAAGGTTCAAAATAGACTTCACAGTTTAACAGAGCTGATGATGGTGACCCACTGAACAGTGGCTCAGCAAGTCCTGGAATCCACACGACTAACAGACTGCAAGAGCACACCATGGAAAGGACCACTCTGTACCAGTTCACTTCTAATATTCTCTCTCAGCATTTACTGGTAGCCAGCCTGGATACTGGATAAAAGAGTCCATATAGTAGTTCTTGAATTTTATAGCTCAAAATGCAGTCTTAGGCCCTATTTTACTGCACACAGTTCAAACCCTCCTCCAAAAATAAACATATGTCCTGAAGTATCCATTCATTCTGCACATGCCAGTGCAGGTCCAATGGGCTCACTCGTACTGCCATGATAATAGAACTATACTGCTTCTGGAGCCAGGTTGTGTTCAGAAGGAGGACGGTTATGTTTGTATGCTGCTGAACCATATTCTGGTTTCTTACAACATGAGGGGTGGAGCAGCATCACCTGACAAAAGCACAGGTAACCTTGGAATTTTAAAATTCTAGGACCAACTTAACTATTAAATCTTATCTTCTTCATACCTGTTTGCAGGAACCTGCGTTGCTTTCTAAAAAGAAGAGATAGCATATAGACCTTCTTACATTAAGACCTTCTTAAGCTGAAGTGATCAAATTACATCACGGGAAAATACACCCTCAAAACCTCAAACCTTGGCAGTTTCCAGGAATTTGTCTGCCTCCCCACATCTATGTCTGCATTTCAAGTTTACTTGTTAAAAGCAAAAGCTTTGAAGAAGCAATTTAAACCCAAGCAGATACTACACTTACCTGACTGTGTCATAGATAAAGATTCATCAGACCAGTTGTGAGATATCTGATGAGACTTCACAGGTGAACGTAGCTGTCCTCCAGTTCTGTGGCTGCCTTTGCTGGAATCTTGCTTTGATACAGATATGCTGCTTTTGGGAGGAGACTGTGGGAGAAAAGGACAAAAAAGTAATTGCTTGTAAAGCTCAGTTTGAAAGTAGGAGATCATTGTCATCAGGAGCCAGTTACAAGGGAAGAGCAGCATGACTAGAGAACAACTCGTAAGCAGTGGTACCTATCCAGCTATCTTAAGAGCTTAATCTTAGTTTGCTAGACAATAAAACAAAAATACCAAGAGCAGCAATAACTGACTACTTACTTTGAGCTTAGATTTCAGTAAACCTGCTTAAACTACTCTATTACTAACTAAGTGAACTGACATGGTTCTGACTCACAGGTGTTCAATACAGTTTATGTAATCCTATTTGGTAACAATCATGGCAGTAAGAACCCATACTAAATATAACTGTGAAACCAAAAGGGCCACTTCATATAAGAGGTGCAAGGTGCCATTCTAAATCAGTAAAACAGAGCACTATTTCTCTGTAGCCAGGCAAAAAATTCTAAGAGCAAATATTCTTCCAAAATGTCTTACTGCTGCAACATTATACCACAAACCTTTCACACACCTTGAACATAACCTCTAGCACCTATTAGACATTTTACCTCACTAGCTTCTCAGCAAACATTCCAAGAAAGTATTTGTAATAAGTCTACATGAGCAGATCTTTTACCCCACAGACACTGCATTTCCTGTCTCACTGAGCACAGGGCAAAGTTAACCAGGATTAAACTTATCAAAATTATCAATCAAGTAGAAATAACAGTTGGAATAGAACAATAGGGAAGACTTAGCTAGCAAGCAGACATAATCTGAAACCTAAAGGATTGTGCATGATGTTACAGCTCTGCTTCTTCATCCTATAGCTATACTTTGGGATACATTACTTGCAAGTAAAGCAGAGCGGAAAAACAGAGCATGGTTTCCATGGCCTCAAAGAATTTATACAATGGTAACAAGCTAGCCTACAGCTAATTCACACTGGTAAACTGGGTCAGTGTTCCACCACTTAATACTGCATACCTACGTGACATACGCAAAACATTTTGCAAGACTACCCACAAGTTTAAAAATATCTAAACTCTGTGCTGAAATAATTTTTCCTCAAGACTTCAAAGAACGTATTTGATCACAACATTTTCTCACAGTAACCTAAAATGGTATCGCGAACACAGAGAATAGTTTAATCCCTGCTTTGACAACTGGGACGGCTATACTTACTGCTCCTCTGATAGCCTTTTATAAGTGTAAGAATATACATATGGCTTAAAAAGCTCACTCACAAGTTTGCCAGGTGAGGTAGAGGACTTGAACTCTTCAGAATAAACCATTTCTTCATTAGTTGTACTCTGATCTGGGCTTTCTGGCTGTCCACGGCCCATAGTCTCTGACAGGACAGACTCAGCAGCTAGACTGCCAAGATCTTCTGGGACAGAGCTTTCACTGTTCAGATGAGAGCAAGAAGGCACTGGAGACTCTTCTTCACTCGCCGTTTCTGAGATCAAATAATGACAGAAAAAAACAAAGCGCCTAAGAACTTACACTGACTTATATGCCTTCAGAGATACTGCTGCCTGCATGTAAAGTAGTAACTGCTCCCAGTACATGTCAAATTGATAAGTGTTATTTCACTCACCTAGACACCGAGGGTGGAATATTTAGCCACAACAAGCATGTTTACCAGAGAATTATGATTTAAGACTGCCAAATGTTCTTAGTGATTGCTGAATGTCCAAAATAAAGGGGTTTTCTGGATATTCTAACATTTTCCAGACAACACAGTCCAAAAAGATTATTAGGGAAACCTGTCCTTCCAGTTGACCATACCCCAGCAAGAGTCACTATTAGTCTCAAGAAGTCATGGAGGAGCATATAATCTGCAAGCCAGATCTTGAATTTAGAATTGATTGCTTCCTTTACAGTAGTTGCAGAAAACATTTTAATGTTATGATTTCATCATGAGTCTCTCAACTGGCAACAAGTAAAATAATAAGTTGGGTTTTCAATATTCCTGTTTACTAAATTCCGCAGGAGTCACAGCATTACTGAAGCAGCCATGGAGAACTATTCAATATTTGAGCAAAGGCTCGGGAGAAGAACTTCTGAAGCAGGGCTGTGCTCCAGTGCTTACTGGTAGATACAATTAACAGAAAGCAAGTGTATTTTCTCACCTGTTGATGAGAATTCGGCATTCATGCTGAATTTTTGTTCATTGGAACTTAACTGACTCATACACAAACCATCTTTAAAATGTCTTACAATGCCTAAAATCCACATGACTGTTTTCAGTAACAAGTGTAATAGGGCATAATTCTGAACTCCCTTTGCGCATTCAAAGGACACGCTGCCTGCTTTCTGCAAAGAAAGCAATCCAGTTCTCCCACTGCAATCCAGTTCTCTGTGCTTCATGCTGAAACTGTAGTCCACTTAAAACAGAACAGTAAAGCTGTAGCTCCCAAAATCTGGGAACTTATTTTTCCTCACAATAGCATCATTTATACCAATTACATCCTAGCACACTTTAGCACAGTTGCAGATTTCGAACAGTTATACTGCATTAACAACAGATGGAAGAAAAAAAAAAAGCTTTCCATTTTTTGAAAACACAGACAAGGGGAAAGGAGCCCCTGATAAGAGCCATCCTCACCAACAGTAATAATGCTAACAGGATAGACGCTCAAACAGCACTACAGGGGAAAATGGTTTTAATGGAGTAAGTTCAGAAGATGATCAGCAAAAGATCATACAGTATTTTTGTTTTTAAAGACAGAAATATAGTTTAAATTTTATGTAGAAATGTCTGATGGGCCTATGCTGCACTGTTGACTTGAGAATATATACAGCAAAGGAGGAATACACATTTAACTAAGGTGTAAAATAGGGCTAAAATAACAAGGCAACAAAGGCAGTAAAGAGTGAAGAAACCAAGATTCTGGACACTCATGTCCAGAGAACAACAACCTCCAAAACATGAAAAAAGGAAGAAAGTGCAAACTTAAGTAATCGTTGTGTCAAATTATACTTTACTCTTGTCATCTGCATCACTTCCCCCCTCCTCCTATTACCTTTGGGCTCCGTTCTCTGATCCCCCAGGTCTTTCTTGGCTATTTTGGTTTTGAGCAGCTCTTTGTCCCAGGCAGCTAGAGCCTGCTTTTCTATCCGCCGTATTTCTGCTTCCTCTGCATCCAGGCGGCGTTTCCACTCCAACAATTCTTCAGCATGTTGTCGACGCTGCATCAGCTTCTGTTCTCGCTTAGTTAGGAACCTGACAGACAGAGCAGAAGACAATGGGAAAACAGCCAACCACACTCAAAGGTCCCGATACCCAGACGCTCAATTGCCACAATTCCCAGAATTATAGCCATTCAAATTGTTTTCTAGAGTAATATCCACAATAACTACAATCTCCTAAACTTCTGATGTGCTGCTGAAAAAACCAAACAAGTAGACAAGAGTTTTTTTCTTTGCAGTAAGTGAAGTCTACAACATACTGCGAACACGCTGCTTACATTTTAAAAGATCTTCAAAGTCATTAAAAGTGCTACTAACTATTCACTCAAATGAACAGGATAAGTTCCCAATTTCAGGATGTGAAAAGTACCTGTGGTATTAAACTGGAACCCTCAAGAAAGCAGTGTGAAAAATGAACCTTTCTTTTTGCTAATCCTAATGACAGAAAAACTGTAACCCCAGCTGCCCCACAGTTCTTTCCAAATACATAATTATAAGAGAAGGTGATTCTATATTAATAGTTCTCCTGAATTACTGGAACTTTTATCCTTCTTCCTTTAAGCATCATCTCTATGGATTGCCACACTTGGAATGTTAATTGTCAGCTGACAGCATCAAGAGAATAAGGATGCAGGACTCTTTCCCAGCTACTAAAAGATCTGGCTGCTACTTTAAGAGTAGATAAAAAGTAAAGCTCATGCTGAAAATTCGCAATTTTTTTTTCTTTCTGACAAAGATTTCTTAAGTGATCCATGAAACCTCAGAAATGGGAAATCCCTAGAGAACTTCATAGGTATGAATAGGTTTGTGTGCATATGCTAGTTCTCTTTGCCAGCTCTTGAACAACAGTCTCTCTGGTCTTATTTCTAAGTATTGAAGTAACCAAGACCATAGCACTTAACCTTTAAGATAGGAAATGGAAGCAAATTCAACACACTTGCACTCAGTTGCATACACTTTCTCTGACATGCCAAGTCTAGAGAAGAGCGTACATCAATCCATTCATCTCCTACAGTGAAATTTTTAAGATGTCACAGAATTCATCTGTAGAAAATAGATGGTTTGCCAGCTAGAGCAAGAGTTCATCATTGGAACAGAAGGTGTGGTGCCTAAAAAGGCAGTCTTCAAAGACTTGTGATATTTTGCTTTGCAAATGCCTTTATAATTTGTAATTTTCAAGCCATCCCAAACACTTAGCATCAAAGTTTTTAAGCTGCAAAGCAGATAATTTCATTTGTGCTTTTTAATCTCTCATGTTTCAAAAAACCCTTTTATTTACAGAGACTGGAACGACCAACTGGCTAATCTGCAGGTCTCGCCTGCTAAGGGACATTTCTTGTTTGCTCACTTAGTGTTCATTCTATTCCCTGGAAAAGAGAGCTGGCACTTGATCAGAAAGGTTAAGATTCAGGTAAGTCAGTAAGACAGATTCAGATAAGGTAGACAAGTTATGATGTGAAGATAAAAGTTTCAGAAGCCCGTAAGACATGCCCACAATCTTCTTTCCTTTGGTCAAAACAAAAGCAGCTGAAAAACAGAAGCACCTCAGAGTCTCTGGAACACCTGCCACCTTCAGGCTGACAGATTCCACGATTTTGTGCATTACTTTATCACTTTCTATAGACAAACATCGAACATCCTCTACTCTTAGGCAAAACCGACAGATTAATATCATTAGGAAACTAGACTACCAACAGTAATTGCATTACAAACATGACATGGACAGTCATGCTTATGTTGTGTCTTTCACCAGCACTATCAGATTTATCAACTCTTACTTTCAGATACACATCAGTTCCAATTAGTCTAGCATATCATGTATTTGGAACTCATTATGCAGGTCATTATTACAATGATCTCAGTGCAAAAGGCAACTTTTTTCTTCTTCCTTCACCTGCTGTTTGATTTCATCAGAATGTCTGGATCTTCACAGTTTACTGGATCTTGAGGGAGGCAAGTCCAGTTGAAACAAAATGCAAGAGAAAGGCTAAATAAATGGACTCAAAAGAGCAGGACTCCTTAAAAGCAGATGTCAAATGAATTAACCTGGGAGACCACAAACAGGAGGAGAATTAACTAAATGACCATGAAACTAATCACCACACAAAGATTACTTAATAAGAAAGATAAGTCAAAAGAAGTGATGGGAGAGAAACAGGGTTCCAACACTCAACCTATAGGAAGAAGAGGATTAAAGCAGCATGGCTAAAGATGCAGACCCTTTTATAACCCTAGGGTTTAATTAAAAAGTCAGAGCCACAAGGTAGCATACACACTGCCTTAATATTTACTACAGTCTAAAGGGTTCCAGTTGCAACACCAAGGGTACACATTTGTCCTCAAAAGCAGGGGCAACTTCACAGAAAAAAAGTAAAATTAAAAACCACATCTGGCATCTATGAAGCTGGAAATCCAGGGGAGCAAGGAGGAAGCAGCAGCACTCAGATTACGCCAGTGTGATTTCAAAGTCTAACTATTTCTATGGTGCTGACATCACGCATTTTAACCACACATTGCAAATATTGACCTGGAAGTCTTAACCTGGTGCTCTAACCTGTACTTGTACATTTATATCCAAGGTATACTGACTTTAAGCCCAAACTAGACAGTTTCAGCAGCTATGCTGAAGTAGTGACCAAACAGTGGGAATAAAGTGAATCGTCTGTCTGCCACTCGGAACACAGTGAATAAGAGATTAGAATCATAGAATGGTTTGGGGTGGAAGGGACCTTGAAAATCATCTAGTCCAACCCCAGTACCGTGGACTGGGACACCTTTAACTAGATCAGGTTCTGTCTGGTCCATCCAGCCTGACCATGAACGCTTCCAGGGATGGGGCATCCACAACTTCTCTGGGCAGCCTGTTCCAGCATCTCACCACCCTCATCGTAAAAAACTTACAGCTGTGCTTAAAAAAAAAAATCTCCATCTACCCTCTCTTAGTCTAAAACCGTAACCCCTTGTCCTATCACTACAGGCCCTGGCAAAAAGTCTCTCCCCATTTTTCTTACAAGCCCACTTTATATATTGAAAAGCCACAATAAGGTCTCCCCAGAGTCTTCTCTTCTCCAGGCAGAACAACCCCAACTCTTTCAGCCTTTCTTCATACGAGAGGTGTTCCAGTCCTCTGATCATTTTTGTGGCCCTCCTCTGAACCCACTCTTAACAGGTGCATGTCTTTCTTGTACTGGGGACCCCAGAACTGGACTCAGTACTCCAGATGGGGTCTCATGAGAGCAGAGTAGAGGGGGAAGCATTACCTCCCTTGACCTGCTGCCCACACTTCTTTTGATGTGGCCAAGGATATGGTTGACTTTCTGGGCTGCAAGTGCACATTGCCAGCTCATATCCAATTTTTTTTCCCCAAGTTCTTCTCTGCAGGGCTGCTCTCCATCCATTCCTCCCTTGGTCTATATTGATACTAGGGATTGCCCTGACTCAGCTGCAGGACCTTGCACTTGGCCTTGTTGACCTTCATGAGGTTCACACTGGCCCACTCCTCAAGCCTGTCAAGATCTCTCTGGATAGCATCACTTCCCTCGAGTGAAACAACTGCACCACTCAGCTTGGTGCCATCCGCAAACTTGCTGAGGGTGCACCCAATCCCACTGTCTATGTCATTAATACAGATCTGGAAACAGCGAGGGAAGTGTCAAAAACGTTCACTGATGAAGAACCTCTTGACTTTCTAGGACTGAACAGAGCATGCTCTATCAAAGAGTCTATCACTTGAGAAAGATACAGTTACCTGACCAATTGGTTGTAGATATACAGCTGGAATTTGGGGTGGAGGTTGGGAAAACAGACACTGAGAGAGGCCCAGTGGTGAGACGTAAAGACAGAGAAGAAGTAGTGAACAGGAGAGCAGTGTCTACAAAATAAGGAGGAAGAGTTTAAAACTAAGATAGCAAAAAAGGCAGAAAGAACGAGAAAAGGATAGCATCTAGCAAAGAACTTTAAAATTAATTGCATTTAACATTGTATAGTTATTACCCAACATCTGAAGTAGAAAAACTATACACTGTTATGCAGAAGGTAATAGAACACATACACTTGTAACACTTCATCTTCTGTTAATTAAAGGCAAGCTACTGTCACACTGCTATATTTTTCTTCAAATTTTGGAAGGAGTTTTATTACTTTGATGCAGACTTCCACATGCCCCCGTTGACATACCTCAACCTGTTCTTTTTGCAACTCCTGCTATTCTAACCGTCCATAGAGTACATCAATAGCATTAAATTGCATGCTGGTTTTGCGATATGAACAACTTTGCTAGTCTGAAACTTTAAAACACATTTTCATTCACCTGGCGAAACCTCAGTAAAATTACTTCTCCAAAGGTAAGCACCAGTGAAAGGGCAAAAAAAGAGATTAAATAATGTACTTTTAAAACGTAAGCAATTCCAGGAGAAGTCTGAGATATACCTGTAGTTCAACTTCTAGCTGCTATTTTGCATTTGTTTTTTTTTTTTTTTCCAACAAAGTGCAGTCTTGGTTTCAGAATACTCACGTATCGCCTCTTTCATTTGAAGTACTAACTGCAGAAAGATAATGCCTATTGTTTTTAAAAAAGCTACACAAACTTAAAGCTGTGCTTAAAATGGTATTTCCTAAAGAATTACCATTTTAATCTAATTCCTAATGAATTATCATATTTATAGAAAAATGCCATGCTCCATATAGCTCTATCAACTACAATGCAATGTAAGAAGCATATTAAGGAAAAGCAAAAGAAAATGAGCAATTAATCAGTTCTTCTATTGCACAGATTATCATTAAAGTTGCATATGCAAGGAAAGCAAGGGGAAAGTGGTTCATTCTCTTTGACAGAGCATGCTCCTGTTCACATGCAGGCTACACAGATTCATCAATTAAAATTAAAACAGAACTATTCTTTCATTCCCCTTTTAGCAGAAGAGAAATATTAAAGCTGCCTCATAAGTAAAAAAGCCAAAGGATTTTCACTTTGCTATGGAGTACAGCAAATCCAGCACAGCAGCATTTCCTAATTCCTTCCTCTAGTTCCTTTGTATTTGTCATTCAGCTTATTTCGTTTTGCAGTATCTCACAATATGATCGATTCCCTTCAAACAGCAGCTTGCTATCATTGCACCCCAAACCAAATGTCTTACTCTACTATGTTAATATTATTTTTACGCGTTTTACAAATAAGGACATTAAAAAAAAAAGATACCGAGTTGACACTGGTTTTCAATTAATAAGCACTGCTATCACTATCAAAATACCTGCAAAAGGTGTGCAAAGGCTATACGTTAAGAAGATCGAGTTCTAGAGAATCATTTATGTTTACTCAAAATACTATTTCCTTTGAACATAAACATCAATCCAAAACAAAACCATAAAACCAAAAATACATTACATCATCATTACATGTACATTACATCACACACCATTTCCACTTGTTCCACCCAGAAGCAATTGTTTCAGCTCAAATCCTGCTATCCACCTTTTGAAAAGCATTCTCCAGTTGAGCAATATTTTGGACTGATGATTAAAATATCTTTAAGGGTAGAACATACTTTGTATCTACTACTATCCCTTGTAATAGTAAGAACAATTATTTATTAATATGTAATTCTTTCTGCAATCATAAGTGTTGCTTAGAAATGAAGATACTTTGAAAAAGTAAGATTTCAAAAACAATATTGACAAAACTACTATCTGATAAAAAGTGGCAGAGGAAGTCTTGACTATAAAAGTATACTTGTCATCTCTTATTGTATTGATACTGTATTAATGCAATCTCAAAATTCATAAGCTATAACTCGGTTTTGTATCACCATTTGAAACTTTGTGTTGAATCTTGGGTGGAAAAAAATAAGATAAAGACCCTCTTTTTAACAAAAAAATAGAATCAGAAGGAAAATCTTGTTTTCTTGAAACCCTAGAAGTCAACGTGGCCTACAGAACACATCCTTTTCAAGTCCCCATCTAAGCCATTTACCAACCTCAAAACATACTTGGAGAAAGAGTTTGCTGCTATAACGATGGGTGGTTTTCACATGACTTGGAACACCAAGAGTTTAGTTTTGGAAATATCAGAAACTTGAAATAATTTGTGATCTTGGCTGTCCAGTTTACCAGATACTATCAGAAGAGTCTGAATTAAAACAGCAATCAATTCAGGCTAGAACATGAAGACCATGTAACTAGTACATGTTTTTGGTTTTTTTCCTGCTTACACCAAATCCTCACTTACTACTACTTTTTTCTACCTTCATAATATACAAATACATGCAAGTGTGGGAAATGTGCTTCCCAAATGATTACAAGCCAATAGAGTGCTAAGGAGTCACAGACAGCTTGCCTTTACAAACATCAGTGCCTGCTTTTTGGTGTTTTATCCAGCTGTGTTAGGAGTCTCAAGAGAAAAAAACATTACAAAGATCACCCATAGGATCTTTATAGTGACCTACCTTGGTTATAAGTTCAAAAAAATTGTTTAAGCAAAGACTATTCCTTGCGGTAACTGGCAGAAGCCAGACTTTTAATAGATTAGCCTCAAGTAAGAATTTAAGGCTTCAAACTAATGAGCCCATGCTGGTAAAGCATTTGGGATGTTTAGTGCGGACAAAGTAATTCCTAAACTGAAAAAATGCAGAAACAATTTTTGATTAAAAACAATTTAACAGGTGAAATCAACAGATTCACTCGTAGTTTTCAGACCCAGGAACAGCACATATACTTCATTATTTCCCCTGAAGACTAACAACCGTTTTCAACTTTTTTCCAACCTATGGACCACATAGGAGAAGAAAGAAAGGTCTTATTAACTGCCTGTCTTCCCAGTCACACACATACCACCTCCACTAATTAAGAAAATACTTACAGAATTCATCCCTAGCTGATTTTAATGCAATTAGAATTGAAATTCAGCGGCTGGGTAGTAAGGTAGAAATCACATGCGCGGCAAGCTCAGTAACTTTCTGTGAGCCAGATCTCAAACTCAGTTACTAGTTCTTCCATAAGACTATTGCTATTTATAACTTACGTTTCAATTCAAGATAAAAATTAGTACTGTAATTCCAGAGTCTCACTCCCTATATTTCTTCCCTTTAAAATACACAGGGAGATACAAAATACAGGCACCATTTTGATCAATTGACTTCAGGTCTTTCATTGTCAGAGGAACTCTGACAAAATGTACCATCAAGCTGGAGCCCGTTCAAGTTCCTTGTATGCACAAACATCAAAATCTCTAAAATTGATGTGCTTTTACTGACTCTATCAAGTACAAACAACATTAAAACCAATCTTCTACAATAAAACTTGGACCACACAGTCTGCCAGCTAACAATGTTTGAATGTCAGTATTCATGCAAGAATTGTAGCCTTTAAAATATTATATTCAAAGATTAACATAGTTCTATTAATGCTTCTAACCAGCTATTTTGCAGGCAACTCAGATCAAGGTGTATGTGATATCAGTACCTCTGTAATTTTTCTGATGGCCATTTTTAGTGCAGATACTGGCAAAACCAAATCGTTCTATTAAAATAATAAACTTTTGTTTAAGAAAAAAGAAAATTAGTTACTTTTCATCCATTCTGCTGCGCATTTTTTTAAGTTTCTGCATAATGCTACTAGTCTCACTGCTGGAGATTGAGATTGGTGAAGGGCTGCGTGTTTCTGCATCAGTTGGAAGAGGGCTAGAACCATTGCTCTGCTTGATGTCATCCTCACTGTGAAGTTCCTAGAATTAAGTGTTAAAAAAAAAAATCAACATCGAAAGTAGGAAAAGTTACTCTATGATCTTTTTAAAAATTGTTTTAATTTAGGTTATTTCTCCCCAGAGTACATCAAATACTACTTCAGATAAGTCTGTCCACCTGCAGATTTAACTTCATTTTCCAACTTAATTTTTATTTGACACAAAGTTTCTTAGTACACCCTTTTTCACCATAAAGTTGTCCCCTAACTTTATCTAGAACAAAAAACCCCACCACAATTCAGTTCCCCAAAGAAGAAACCAATCCTTTCTATAGTATTATTATTAAACTTGTGTCTCCTCAAAATTCTCTAAGACAGTTATCAAAATCCCATCTTGCCATCTCATAAAGCAGATGCAAGAAACTTAGTGTAATGACACTAACACACACACAGAGCAGCAAGTTTTGAGTTTAGCGCTTACATTTAGTTCTCTGGGGTCTGACAAATAATCAAATAAAATCAGAGCCTGAGAGATCTAAGCATTAAAAAACTGATATTCCCAAAGTCCTTAGTTAAGCTTGAGAATTAACAATTACCATCTACTGCCCAGTTAAAACATACTTTAACTTCTCCAAATACATTTCCTTAAACAATACTTTAAAAAATTAAACATAAAATTGCTGAGATAAAGAGGATGAGACCATTTGAGGCAGACAAAACTTCCAAGTGATAGGTCCAATCTAATAGCTTTCCATTCCTATAAACACTGATGTCAAATACCAGCTGCACAGCCAAAGAGGGAAGACTCCAGCTTCTGTATTGAACACTTACCAGTTTGTTTTCTCCTGCAGACTTTAGCTTTTCCTGCAGTTTCATTGTAGTCTGACGTATTCGTTCTATTTCCGCCTGCTGTTTAAGGATCAGTTGTCTCTCCTTCCGAGCAGCCTTGTTAGCCTCTTGAAGACGTTTAATTTCTGCCTTTTAGGTATAGAAGATTAAGCATAAGAATTGTGACAGAGAGCTCTCAAGAACACACTCTAAAGCTACCACAGTGTCCATGCTACGGGTTTAAAATGACTGAAATTACATGATGAAGTAACTATCCTGAACTTCAGCAGCAAAGAACAGAAGATCAATTAATACATGTAAGTCTCAACCAGTGACATTACTGATACAGAAGGACCCTTTTAAACAATTTTTTAAATACTACCGAAATGCAAATAAAACTTATTGGTAAGAAATACCGCTAGCTTACTATCCAAAAGCCTGGTATGGAGTTTTCTCAATTCTTAGCTTTTACAGTGTCTGACACATTTAAAAGCTATAGAGGGGTTTCAACAGGATTTTCCTAGAGGCCATCAGTTACCTTTTCCTGCTGTAATCTCAGCAGCAGACCACGCTGCCGCTTTCGAATAGGAGGCATCTTATCATCCTCTCCCTTGTCTCGCAAATGCCTGCAAATAGATTGGAAAAAAGGATTAAATAAGAAAAAAAGTGCACAACAACGAGCCTTTTACTCTTTAAAGTAAAAAAAAGTTTACTTTTCCTAACCTGCAGAAGAGTATATGCCTGTACTTAAATCATTGGCGTTCTCTACAGTAGAATATTTTGTACTGTTTAGTCAAAGACATGCGCAGTTAAAAGGCCAGTGCAGTAATACGAGATCTCACATGAATGGGAAGAAGTTCTGCAGAGGTAGCATGCTCACCATTTGAGAAAGACAAAAGAAAGGACACTTGAGCCACTACCTCACCATCCTTTGTCAAACCCACAATGACAGGCAATTGGAAGAAAACGCCTGGCGAACAATGGTACTCGCAGGCAGAGGGTGACCACGGAAAAGCATTATTGATTAAATCTGGCCACCACTGTTTAGTAGTATCTCTAGGTACTTCAAGTGGTATTCCAGGACAAAGCACATGTTAGGCTGGAAGCAAATCACTACCTACAACACATTCAGATTCACAAAATTTGTCCTGAGACAACTAAAATGACCTCAGATAGACATCAAGCAAATAAAGATCTAACTGTTTGACAGTTTTATACCTTCTTGAATTAAGACTTGTAGAGTATTGGTTGGGAACGACCTTCTCTGACTGACAACAAACATCTGATGTTCTACTGTTTCAATGAAATTCTCTTTTATCAAACCGCATTCAATGTAAACATCAAAGCAGACTTACAAACTGTGTTCTGTTCTTTCCAAGTGACAATAACATTTGTATATATTACTGATGTCAGAAGATTAGTTCAACCATTGATACTTAATAAGGGAGGGGTGAGCTGGAAGCAAAATTTTACAAAAGAAATTCAAGTAGAAATACAAGAAAATGGTCAGTCAGCAACAGTGTATATTCAGAGCTGCCTTACTTCTTCTGGTGTTCCAGCCAAGCTAATTCAGCCTTGGTCTTCTCTTTCAGAGCCTTCTCCCGGAGCCGAAGCAGTGAGGACTGATGAGCTGCTCGCATTTCCTCCTCTTTCATGTACTGTCTTACCATCTCCATGGTAAATTTAGAGAAACTATCTTGCCCCCCTGAGAACGGCATGCTTAGCTCCTAGAAGGCAAGACAAATTTGGCATGATTTGATAATACAGAAATTCTAAGGCTTTTTTCAATTACAAAGTGTGTGCATATACACAGATACACCCAAGAACAGATGCAAGAAGGGAAGCTGTTTTTTCTCCGAGGATTGTGCAGACCAGCTTTTTCTGCCCTGAGCTGTGTGACAGTTCTGGGACATCCCCTCCTGGGCCAGAGAGATGAAGCATCCTCTTGTACTTCCTAGCTGTGCGTAGCATAGTAGGAAGACTTAATCCACTGGGCTTTTATAACCTACCTCAGAAAGTCACTCCTCTTCTCCAAAGTCACAAGAGAACTGGCAGAGACCTGGATGGACTGTTCCATAAGTCAAGTCATTGCACTTGTAGTGACATACAGCATGATTCATACAACTCTATATATTTTGAGATGCTCAAAGAACTACAGGGAGGAAAAGAATCCTAGTATTTGCAAACACAGCTAAGAACGGCTTACTTGAAGGTCATCAGCTTAACCATTTCAGTTCAGTTAATCTACCTTAACTATAGTTGCTTGACCTACCTTGATAGATGACAGAGCTGTTTTTTCCGGGGAAACTTCCTCATCAGAATCATCACGATTACCCCGTTTCTTCTCCAAATTATTTCTGCGATGACTCTCAGAAGGCAGCAAAGACCGAAAAGACTTTTCCTCAATCTCATCCTCTGTCATGGACTCATCAAACTTCAGGGAATACTCTGTTGCAACAGAAGCAGAATCTGAGGGAGAAATCAGGGAAGTAGTTTTATGCTCAGGTACGTACCATGAATACAGTTTTACTCTGTCTCATCTCAGTATACTTAGAGGGGCAGGAAAGACAGGGAGATGATTAACGCAAAAAAAAGGGTGTTTAGAAAAGAGCAACCTCGAGTTAAAGGACATAATGAAATACTGTTATCTACCTTCAAAAGACCTAACACGCTTCTGTACATAGGTATAAACACATTTCCAGGGCTGCTGAAACATTTGGTGTTCAGCCTGCATATTCAGCAAGTGAACATCTGGCTACAGCTAGCACAGCAGAATGTAGAATGGCCCACAGACTCCATCACGCTGATGTGCAGAATTTCAAAGGTTCCCATCTTCACTGTGTCGTTCTCTGTTACCTCTTAAGAGGCTACCAATTCACCTGGGGCTCAGCTTTCTTCATACATATGCCCTCATTTATTTCAGAAACTAATTCTGAAACAGTACCTCCCTTCCTCCCCCCTTACCACCTTCAGATTCATCACATACAAACAATACAGCTAACCTTTTTCGTCTGGCAGTGACAAAATACTATCACTTGGCAAGGAATCATCCACACCAGTATGAGCCTGCTCTTCAATACTGCTAGTTATCTTTTCGCGACGGGAAAGCTTTTTCTCATTCTCCTTAGAAGATGGAACTGAAGGACTCTCTTGGCGGCTGCTGGTACTACTGTGTTATTAAGAGATAATTTTTTAACAAAATTACTTTGCACTTTTCAAAATATTTATATTACATTACTACTGTACATACCATCACTAACATCCCAGTAATAATCGACATGCTGAGGGTTTGGTTTTGTTTTTAAAATGCAGCTGGGCTACTTTAAAATTCCAAGCCTCGTCAAGCTGCTGACTGACAGCAGAATTTGTTATTTTTATTCTACTTTAGAATGCAAGTGGTTTGTAGATATGTACACCCTCTACCTGGCAATGAGTATTGATGATAAACCGTTTCAAACATATCTCCTTACAGTTTTCAAAAGGATGAGCCATATAGCGATATTGTTTTAAATGAGCAGAACTACAGAGGACAAAAATCATTCTGTTTAAGATCAGAGAAGGGCTGTGAGAAACTTTATGGGACCTAACTAGATCAGGTAAGCAAGCAGGAAACAGGAAGCTGAAATCCAGTATTAAACACAAGCAAGATACTGAAAAGAAACACCAGAAATGAGTCAGATCTAAACCTCAGGCAAGCAGCACTCCAGGCAATTCTTTTAAAACCTCAAGTGCAAAGTCTCAGTGGAAAAAAAACCCTAGCAAAATGGCCAGATACACAGAGAACAGAATAGAAAGTAACGCACATTACAGAGCAGGCAGCTCTACAGGTCCCTGGCACTGTGTTTCCAGAACATATGCTCCAGTCTATGTTCTAGTCCATTTCAAAAAGACACAGAGCAAAATAAGAAGGGCATAAAATGCAAATATTTAGGACAGGGAAGAAGACTCAGACAAAGAGAGACTTACCAGTGACTTTTAGGTTACAAAGGCAATGCAACAGAACTATGCAAGTAGGCCACAGCACAGAAATCAGAAAAAATCTCAGCTCAACAATTCCTGAAGGTATTTCACCCAGCCAAAGTCAAGGCCACGTCCAACTCTTCTTACCTCTGATCATGAACCTTTGACCTTGAGGACTCTGAATAACTATCAAACATCGGTGAGTATGTCTGTTTTGAGTCACCTGTCTCCTCTTTACCTTGTGACATGGCAGCAGATTCACATTTCCTGAGAAAAAGAAGCGTTTTGGGTAAATCTGTGTTGTCTTAAAACAGAGACTAATACAATTTTCACAAGCCTTCATCAGTTTACTAGAATTAGTAACTGCTAAAATTTCTGAAAAAGCCACTTAAAGCTTAGACCAGTTAAACCATCCCAGAAAACATTTAGAGCATCTTTTTCTACTCTTTTATATAGAGCTTCACAGAACCAGTTGATGTCACTTTTGGGGTACACTATTAAGGGTATAAAGACAGAATCTAAATTCTTCTTAAATGCTCACTCATTATGACTTCTTACAATTTTCTTCAAGAACAGGTGAAGCAAAACCTAACAAATCTTACTTCCCCACTCCCAGGATGTGAAACATTAGGGAAAACCTGTTTGTATCAGTTCGGGCTCTCAGTTGCTTCATGAATTCTGAATGATGATGCCGCTGGTGGTCAAACAAGGTGGTGACTGGAGCAGCTGGAGTGCTGACAGTATCCGAAATCTGGGTTCGTGCTAACTCTGTCATCTGAGTACATTAAAAACCAAAGGAATACAATGAGCTTATCAGCAACAAAATGTTTTTGAAAGAGAAAATAGTCATTCTCACAAGCAATTTACTGATTTATTGAACAAATGTGTAAGACATGGTTTTGAGATGGTTTGTAATTACATACTTACCAATTTTGGTTGTAAAAAGTGCATACTGCTCTGTAATTTAATCTATGCAGAGTGGAATTATTGATATGAAACTACAGACATGCAAGACACTACTTATCATATCATTCTGATCAACTTAAGCAAACTCTGATCACTAGAATGATCCCTACATAATAAAACGCTCTAGACCTACCATTACAATTCACTAAAAAAAAAAAAAAGGAAAGAAAAAAAGCCAGAAACAATGTTTTCTTTGGCATTTGAAAGTGCATCTTGCCCAAAAAGCAAGAAATATTATTTCCACTCTAAAGGAAGCAACAGGTTTAAAGTTCCAATATTACGTAAACTACCAGGTCTAAAATTGGCAGCATTAAATCAACAGATAGCCATGAATTTCTCCTTCTTAATGTATGGCAGTCACTGTGTACCTCACTAGAAATAAGAACAACTTCAGAAATCACAGCAGATAACACTGGTTTTTAGAAGCTTTAGAATTTACTGGTTTTCTTCTTGTTCAAAGGTCTGCCTCTTGCAGAGCAGGGAACTCAGGCTGGTTCTGAAGGCAGCAATAAGCTGTATTTCAATAACTTCCAATACATGTACTGAGCTGCTTCATTAATTCTTCAATTAATTTATGCATTAACTGTAATGCAAACAATTTCATAAAAACAAGTGAATATCAGGAGTCACTTGTGAACCTGGATGGAAAAGCTATTCTGCTAGCCCATCATCACTGACCAGGTCACCCCCATCAACCTCTCCACAAGCACCTCTTACTTTCAGACTTCAAACTTAGAGCAAGACAAGAGATTAAAACCCTACACCAAAGAAAAGCTGTCTTTGTTTCTTCTCCTTTGTTTCTTATTTGGTTTTCACTCACTTTGACTCCATAAACTACAAATGTTTCTTTGTCTTTGTCCAAGACTTCACTACCTGCTATCAACCACCACGGCATGCACCTCAGATGCCTGAGCTTTTCTGCTCCTCTAACCTAACCCATTCTTGTCTATTCAAAAATTATTTAAACTTCACATATTTGGCAATGCCCCCACCAAGAACATGGGTATTATTCTACAGTCCCATTACCCATCATAAAAACAGCCTTGCTGAGCACCAACACGTGCATGAGCTGTGAAGAAACAGTTATGTTCGTAACAATCAGCCTTCTGCACTCCATCCCATACCCCTAATCCACAGTCATTGAAGACGCAAAAGCATTTTTTGGTTACCGTGTTTCTTACCTATGTGTGAAGCAGCTGCTACGTGTTGGGAACAACAAGTATAAAAACTGATAAACTGATATATAAAACCTGAAAACTAATAAAAATTCTGTATGCCACAAGAAGAATGAAGAGACTGAGAAAAAGAAAACTGCAAACTCTGTACCAAGTTAAAAGCCCTGCTGAAGATCCTCCCCCCTCCTTTTTTATTATTATTTGTTTTATTTGATAGTCTCCTACCTTCAGAAGTAAGCAAAATTGCAATTTCCCTGCTTTTCTAATTTAATTTGCATAAAAAACAGATACAGGATCAATCCCTGATGGAGTGTAACTCTTACAAATTAAAGATGTTGTGCTCACTATCATCAATCTATCCTGGAAGAACAAAAAACTTCTTAACAGTTCATTAACTGGAAGATCATAAGAATAGTGAACAGGGATTTAAGGCTGCCAACTGACTTCTAAGTAACGGTGCCAGAAAAGCTTCTTGAAAGTCCTATCATTTGTCACATTACAAAGCGAAGAAGTTGCACTGAGAATGACACTAAACAGAGAATAACCTAGAGGCAAAAAAGTATTCAAAATACTGAAATTAGAATAGCTTTTTCCTTTCTCTCAGGACCTCACCTCACGGATCTGGTGAGTTGCATCTGTAGCGAGAAGTGCAGTTTCTGCCTGCTTGGCTGCAGCCTTGCATGGGGTCTCTTGTACAGCCTCCTGCCGTGACTGGACCAGATGCTGTAGTGACTCTGCATGGACCTATGCAGAAAACATAGCCAGTTCAGCTCTTCAAAATTTTCTGGCTATAATAAATACGGTTTTATTTCTCAAAATCTGGGAGAAAAAAGTTTTAAATTGGCCCCTAAGAGCTTTTTTCAGCTATATTAAACCCCTTCACCATCTCTATATGTTCACAGCTTCAAATTAAGAATACTCATAGGCATGGATTTACTTACAGCATTTTGCCTCTTACACACTCCACATTTTTTGAAGGGCAGCATTACCTGAGCTGCCTTCTGCCTTGCCTCGTCCAGTTGTCTCTGACTTTCTAAAGCTTCTTGTTCAGCCTTGATTTTCAAAAGGGCTAAGTCCCGTTCATGGCGCTGCTGCTGTGCCTAGATTAGGAAAACATGTTTTGGTCATGCAAGTTAAATGTAAAGACCTTTTTTGCCTTAGCCACTGGCTGCAACTACCTTTGAAAGATCTAGAGCTACTCTACTGGTGGTGCCTCTTCTGCTAAAGTAAAATTTTCAGCGCACCAACCCCATACTCTTCCACCACCGTGTCGAAAGAAAGTAGATTTAGGAGATCAATTAATTCAACAAACTAGAACAATCAATCTTGTCAACATAAGGAAAATTCAACCAAAAACATCCTCTTCATGGATTAAGACAAATGATCCACCCTGAACAACTACACCGTATGGCATCAGGACCCAAAATCAAACCCAGTAAATAACCAAATCTTTATTTTACTGAGATACACAACCAAAGTAGCGATTCCAGCTAATGGTATATTAATAACACATATTTTAGAGTCACCAGTTCCTTGGTGCCAACGTAAGAAAGAAAGATAACAGACACTAATCCTAAAAAAATGGACATTATCAGAGATGCTCCATCATGCCCATTACGATTTCTCTGCATTGCTAACAAAAGCATAACTCACCCTAATTTGATTAATTCTCTTGCAAAATAAAAAATAGAACCGTTGAGACAAGGAAATATTTTCCCATTACCTTTAGAATCTGAGCCAAAGAAACGCTCTCCTGCTGGGCAAGTGATATGCCTCGTACCCGTTCAACATCTGAAAGCTGTCGCACAGACTCCTCAATGGCACTAAGGTAGTTCAATTCCGCTGATAAACGATGCTGAAGTCCAGCAGGTGAGAAGCGCATACATCCTGCAGGATAAGACTTACCGGTCAATCTCCATAGTCTTTCATGCCTCACATCAAAAAAATAAAGAAAAAACCCAAACAAACTACTCCAGGATTAGTATGGTTTTAACAAAACAACTCACCGCTCACTGAGGCTGCTCCCGCTACAGACCTACTAGTTCCCAGACTCAAGTCAGGGAAGGCTGCGTTAGGCTTCAGCCCTGACGCTGTACTTCCAGAAAAGCCAGCAGGTGACTTGACTCTCTCTGCTGTATTGCCTATAGAATCAAACTGCAACATTTTTTGGGAACTGGAAGATGGGGAAGAAGTCGGCGTCTTCTGGGATCTTCCCTTGTCTGAGAAACTGACAGTGAAATAAAAAAAGAGAGGAGTCAATATTCACTTAAGTCCAGCCATTTGCTAAGACAATAAAGCAATAACCTAGTTCTTCCATTTATATACACCAAACAGATCCACACAAAAGGCAAAGTCTTTTATGGTTTGCACAGACCCAGTCTGCCTTTAGTCTCATGAGATGGGTTTTATACCTATATCCCAGCTTAGGTTTAAGCTTTTAGAGTACCCTATTTTTTCCCCAAGTATTAAACCTAGTTAGCATACACATACGCACGAAAAAAAATACTATCACAAACTTGGTCATAGGAAGTTCCACCTAAACATGAGGAGGAACTTCTTTACTTTGAGGGTGGCAGAGCACTGGAACAAGCTGCCCAGAGAGACTGTGGAGTCTCCTTCTCTGGAGATATTCAAAACTCGCCTGGACGCATTCCTGTGCAACCTGCTCTAGGTGAGCCTGCTCTGGTGGGGGGGGTGGACTAGGTGATCTCCAGAGGTCCCTTCCAACCCCCGTCATTCTGTGATTCTGTGAACATAGTATCTACATATTCTACAAGGCCAGACAAGCAGTTTCCTCCTGTTAGAAACCTGGCATGTGAAACTCAGGATGCGCTCACCTGCGTATACATTCACACATCTGTTTTGAGAGTCTGAGTGAAGAACTTAGTATTACTCACAGGAAATTAGGGGAATATTTTGATATCAGAGTATGATGAACAGTATTTTTAAAAAGTAAACAGGTTACTATCAGCATATGCATGCAACTGAATGTGATAAGCCACTGCCCTGAGTCTTGATCTCTTTCATCAAAATGCAATGAAATGCCTGAAGCTCAAAACTTGACTTAAACAGTCAGTAAAATACTACAGAAGCATTTCTTAAGAGAAAAATCAAAGAAATCTGTTTTCAAACATACAGAAAATGGTGCAGACACTTCTTAAATTTACTATTCCAATCTTATTAAGCCAAAATGGATTAACAGTGGCCGCTTAAATCCCTTAGGAAGACATTCTGCTCTACTTGGCACATCTAAGGTCACAGGAACTTTCAAACACAATACCGGATATCAGTGAAAGTCACCAATATAAGTCAGTACCTCAGAACCACTCTATACCCACACAGAACGAGTGAAAGACCATTCGTATTATTTGTTGCTTTTTAGAAAAAAGTACAGTGAAAACTAAGCTCAGTGTATTTCACAACTATCTTCATTGCACAATTAGCAGAAAATAAAACGCATTCATAGGTAGACATACAGAGGATGCAACAGGAAAAATAATCTCTCTTCCTCTACACTCTTTTCTGAGGTGCAGATCATCTCTCAAAAAAGCATCAACTCAGAGCTGGACAGGCTTATCAGTATTAGCTGTACAAAAGTCTAGCCAAAAATGTCTGTGGATCCTACTGAAAAGAGCAAGGTGACTGCACAAGTTGACTAGCCTTTTTTTTTTTTCCCTCCACTTCTTACAGACCATTTGTAGAAATAGAAAAGGAAAATTTTGTTTTAATGCTTAAGGTACTGAACCTGACAGGATACCTATATTAGCAAGTTATCCTTAAAACAACAGAGGGGTCATTTGGGGAAAAAATCACTGTTTTGTATTTTCTCTTACTACCGCCATCTATTTTAGGCTTTCATATTTAAAATACAGGGGGAAAAACATTTTCTGCATGCCCATCTTACTAACATCTGATCACCTATGTTACTTTCCTTTTGGATATCCAAAGACATAGCCATTTTTGATAACATGCCATAATACTACTAAGCTCAGTTATATTTGTGTACAATCTTATAAGGTTCCTGTTACCTCATCAAGGAGTGTCCAGACAAGTTTTCCAGCGTGCTGTCTGTATCTGGATTCTGCTCATGATCTTTATTAGAAATTCTGCTACTTGATAAGGATTTCTTTGCCTGTTGGGATCCCCACTCTAATTCAGATAGCATTTTATCTTCTTCTGCAGGAAAGTGGTGAGAACTTCCATTGAAAGAGTCCAACCCTAAGAAGCAACAATATTGCCAAAAGTTTATGTTTGGTATTCTACATATGAATATCTTACCATCAAGACCCCCAAAACAAATAATTGAGAACTTTTTTCCCTAATTAAAGATGCCTTTGAGTTAGAAGTCTAGAAATCCAACAAGCAAGAAATGTAAATTCAGCAGCTTCCTACAGGAGATTAAGTTCTCTTCTGCATATTTTGTCCACTGTCAACAAAACTGTCACTCAGCTTTCATTTCAGCATACTATCAGTTTAAATAAACATGCAACTAGAATAAAGCCTAGCTTTCTTTCGGTAAGCTAGAGAATTTTAACAAAATAGGAAGAGAGATAATTTGGAATGCCCAATCTTATTTTTCCTCATCCTTTTATTGGCTTTAAACCTAGCTTTTCCTTATGTTATCCGTTGCTTAGATATTAAGAGTGTACCAAATCTCAAAGTTTCTTCGTGTTTTTGTAGTGTCCAAGTTACTGTAGGAAGAAGTGTATTTATTAATTTGTGCACTTACGAAAACTGTCTGTGATCCAAAGATGAAGCATACAGGCAAACTTCTTGTGGCCTTCATAAATGCGGCCATAACTCTGATTTCTCAGCAGCCTATTGGAATTTCCTCAGTACAGAATCTGAGGATAGTTGCCACGTGATATTAAAATTAACTAATTTGTTAGAATGCTGGTTTAGGAAAGGAAAAATTTTCAATGCTGTTAACAACACCTTGCTTATTTAATTTTAGATGACTGTATTTTAAGGTCAGAGAATAATCAGAGTTAAAAAGAATTTAGGAAGGAATCACCGGAGGAATAAATCATCCTATCAGTGTTAAGATTACAGTTTCCAGATACGCAGGAAGACTGCTATTTTCGCAACAAGAAAACCCTAAAACCTCCTCCAAAAAAACCCCAAACCCTACAGTCAAGTACTGCACTTACATTCCTTTTTCCCTCTCTTTTTAGAGGAAGCAGATGAACGAGAAGATGCTGCAGACCGTGGTCCAGATGAATGCTGAGAAGCAAGCTCTACAGATCGAGGTTCGTGGGGAGACCTCCTACTAGGAACTTCTTCATGAATGCTTGAATTACTGCTGCCAGCAACACTAAAAAGGAGCACATTATCAGTGCTTAACTAAGGACTTCCAACTCCCCCATTACACTGTGCACAAGAAATCCACCACACTTTAGAGACAGACAGCTAAAACTGCACTCATTAGCCCATCTTGAAAAGCACTGATTTTGAGATTAAAAATTATGACAGCTAAAACACTAGGAAGTTTGACGTGATATTGAACATATTGAAACATTCTTCTGATAATATGAAACAGTAAAAGATGGGTAACAACCATCCTTTCCAATGCTAACTCTTCAGAGCTAGTTGACTACAGACTTGAACAACATGACTCCAAATATGACTGCATTTTAGATAACTTCTGGGCATACAGATATCATCAATAAATTGACAGAAATATAAGTGATTTTCAATAAAGGATTACAGAGGATTTGCAAAAAAGAGGGTAATGGATCATATACTAAATAATACCAACAGAAGACCTATCAAGAAGTTTAATCAGAAAGAAAGCACTTTTTGCAGCCAACATTTTCAGCGTGTAAAGAGCCTTTTACCCTTCTTCCTTCTGAGGTGAAGTACCACCAATATAAACACAGTACTTGTGGCCTTCCCCAAGGTGCCCAAAAGATGTAAATGCATCTCATTACAAAAAAGGGGTCTTGGGAAATTCAGGAAGCATGAATTCAGTAGTAACATGGAGAGTCTAGGATTTATTGTCTTCAAATTTTAGTCTGAACAAAAGGTTTTAAAGGTTCTTTCAGACAATTTATGTATCCATTACTAAGCATTACTGAATCCATACTGAAAGCAATTATAGGAGTTTTACAGAATTTTGAAGTACTGAAGGTATTTTAACACTTTCAAATATCTTTTCTTTTTTCTAAATTACAAAGACTAACCAATTGAGCATTATAGCAGCCACACAAGTTGGAGAACTAATTCTCACCTGACTACAAAGGGTAAGAACCTTGCCTAAAGCTACCTGCCAGACTAAAGAAGAACAAAAAACAGACAGAGAACAGGAATACTTGACTCTAATCTTTATGTCTTAACCATGGTGGTTGCTGTATTAACTGCAAGGTCTTAAGGAAATACCTCATCCCTTTGACTAGCATTACAATACCGCGTAACAGAAAAGATATCCAGCATATTATAAAACAAATTTTGCATTAACTATTTTCATCGAATTCTGCATTTTGATTTTTACAAGAAGCCTAACACACAGTTACCTGAGGTCACGTGAAATCTTTTTGTCTGTTAAAGTGCCACTTCCCTGTGATGAGGCAAAATCATCTTCGTAAGACACCACGCTCTCTGGAGGGCTCATGGCAGGGAGTAAAGGGCGCAGGAGGGCAGACCCTCCATTTGACCTTTCATCAAACACTAAAGTGCGGACAAAGGAGGGAAAAGACAAAAGTGATACCAAACACAAATGTGCATCAAACAGGTAATAAAGCTGCAGGAATTAAAATGCTCCCAACCACGAGTTACAAAGACTTCCTTTCAAACACAAAAACATCAGGAAAACAACAGTATAGCCAATCCCATGGCAGTTTTATCAAAACATAACAAGCATAGTCTTCCTCTCTTGGTAAATTATTGAATACTCTACTTCATTAACACACTCCAGCTAAAACATTCTTGACGTGCACAGTGCTTGAGAGGAGAGCCATCTGTAGAAAACTGAAATGCAATCACCTTTAAAGGAAATAAAATGAAGGAAAAAAAAAAAATCAACTTTTCAGAAAACATTCCTCCACAAAACGAGGAACTCAAGGCAAGAGAAACAGTACTCATTAAGTGAAGAATAAATTTGTACAAAAAATGAAAATGAAATGAAGCATCCTACAGGAGACACTTGTAAAGCATGCCCTAAGACACTAACACTTGAAATGGGCTCATTTAAGCAAGAGATTTTCCCTACTGATATACCAAAATCTTACCTTCTCAAAATGAAATATTGTTACCAGAGTTCTAATTGTCGCACTACTTTGAGACATTATCGAATAACTCATATGAGAAAAGATGCAAAAGGAAATTCCACATCATTTGTCTGCTGAAGTTACATATTTCTAATAATATAGTAAAGCTATATTATTCTTCTGTAGCAAGAACTCAGGATATACACAAGCACTCACGTTTATGCCATGAAGTAAGTGCTGCATAAAGCATGCATTTCATCTTTTTGCCTTAACCAAAACAGGAATGATGTGTTGATGATGTTGATGATCTGGAGTGCATATATAGTAGGAAGATGCACATTCCAATCCAGAGGGTCTGTTCTCCATGGTGGAAAGAAACATTTCCAAATGCACTCTGGGCAATTTAGATTTAGCATTTAGCAATGTAAACTTTACATTCGCAATTCCACAACTATGGATGCCCTTAATACATGTAACCACCCAGCATATGAATTAGTTACTGATCTAGAAATACAGAGTAGTCTAATACAAAAATAATCTTCTCCCAGTCCAAAAGTGTGGAGGGTTTTTTTTCCCCCTGCTTTTTTTCCTTAGCCAAGAAGGCAAAAGAAGAGGGGGGGGAACAATTTGTCATCCAAAAGTAAAGTGAGAAAGCCTTACACAGATTCATGTTTGAGACATCTAAAAGCACGTTCCTTACCTGTGAAATATAAAGTGTAAGGAGGAGTAAGACTGGGAAAAAAGTAATTCACAAGAGCTTCAAGAAATTTTTCCATTTTTACCTTTTCCATGAAGTTGATAACTTTTTGCAAAGATGTTGATGACACTGTGGGGACTTCCCTTTGCCAGCTCCTCCCACGGCCCCTTGCTGTGAGCGCCACTCGTCTGAGTGAAAAGTGGCAAATACTTCTCAGCTTCTCTCTGAAACTCCTTTATTGGCTCAAAAGCATTTCTCTCCCGAATGCAGAAATCCTTCTCTTTTAATGTCTCCAGCATCTTCAGTGGCAACTGTTTGTGCTGGCCTCCTTCCTCTTCAGAGAGGCTTCCGTCACTCAGGAGAGGCCCTTCGCTGATGGAGTCGATGCTGGACTCGTGAGGAATTACAGCTTTGTTCGGAGCGTAAGCCTGGTTTTCACGCCCCGGGGAGTCAGTTTGTCTCTTAGATAAATGTCCTAGTATCCCCTCGTGCCTGTTAGCAGCGGGGGACCTCATTCCAAGGCTGACTGCAGCAGTATGAGGCCTGATCGTCTCAGGGAGCTTTTTAAATTCACTAAGGTTGCCTACCCCAGGAAGGCTGTCATCAAAGGCTGTATGAGACACACAGGTACCCAACATTTTTTGAATTCTGGCGGAAAAAGCATCTTCATTTTCCTCTCTCACAGGAGGACTCACAGCCTTTGCCCATCGCCCATCATCCTGGTTTTCTTGCAAAAATTCATGGTCTGAGTTCCACATAGTACCATAATTGATACCAGCCCCAGCCAACTTTTTGGCTTCACTTTCAATCCTGCTAGAAAGGGAAGCAGCTGTAGCTTTCAAAGCTTCAATCCGATCTAATTTGCTCTTATATTGGTTAGCAGCAGGTTTTACTAAGAGATTTTGCTGTGCAGCAGGTGAATTCAGGTATGGCTGAGGCATCAAGGTCAGCGATCCCACGGGTGCAGCATGGCTCCTCCTGCCTCCCAACATTGCGTCACACTCCTTTGACAAAAGGTCCATCTGCTCCAAACTCCAGTGTTGGGAGCAAGGGCCTCCACTTGAGCCCATGAGAGCTTGTGGGTGAGAGAGCTGGACTCTTGGGCTCAACCTGTCTGGCTGCACCCATGGAGGCTCCATCAAATCGCTCCTGAAATGAGAAGTCAACATTTAAGTTGATGACTTATACAAGTAGTGTTATTTTAGATTGAAGTATCATTGCCACAAATTTATTTTTCAGGAAGAAATACTTTTTCATGGAGTCAGAGGGGCAAGGAATGGGACAGTAAACAGTTACAGAATGTTATTTTTAAAATAAAAACAACAAAGCACCTTCCAAATTTGAAGTGCCATTTACGGTGTAGTTTGTGGTTTAGAGTTGTAACAAGCCGAGTGTTTTCATCATCACCACTAAGTCTTTTCCAAGAGTTTCGTGACTTCAAAAGGGAGGAAACTCCCCCCCGCCCCCCTTGGAATTTCTTAGCCCCAGCCTTCCCCCTCCAGTTGAACCCAGCCCATGTTTCACTGGAGCTGTCACTTAGGGTAGGCATGAAGAACACGTAGTGAAAAGGAGGACTGGAAATACAAGGATGTTTAAAGTTCTGTAAGACATCTTTTTTATTTCCAGATAGCTCCCATTTGCATGACAGAAGCTCTGTAGAGACCTTCCTTTGCTAGTAACACTTACATATATTCTGAATACTAGGAAACCTGGAAAGTCCCTCACAAAAACTGCTTCTCTGCTTTCTATGAGGCTCTCCAAATAACTTATGCAGCCCTTTAAGTCTCATCTCTCCCCTAGTATTAGTACTTACATTTTTTCCTTACAATGTTACACTAACAATATTTACTACTGTATGGTTAGCAGTCTGTTCTGTACACAGTACTACAGAGCATTCCTAGTGCTTCCTTGAATTCTTCCAGAAATGAAACAGGTTTCATCGAATTTACAAAGTCAGCGTGGATTTGACCAAGTTAAAGTACAGATAATGAAGCAAGTATATATTTAAGAAGCAGACATTCATTATGTAATTAAAAATGAAGACACACTTGCACAGCATGGATATCAAGGACATGCAAGAAACTGTATGATTTTTTTGTTCCTTGTATTTAAGTGTTTTGTTAGGCACCTTGACTTACAGTAAGAACAACTTTGATAATATACTAAACAATTAAAAATGGTGAAAGCAGCATGGAAGGAAATAGGGATAGGCTAGTTCCAAGCAGAAGCAGAGGTTTTTGGTACTTTAGACATAGTAACTAAAAACCTGAATCCAAGACAATAGATTAAATAGAAACATTGAACAAATCAAGTAAGGAAAATCAGATGCGTTCATGTGATCAGCTTCTCTTGCCCAATGGCAATGGCAGAGGAAATAGAGTCTCTCAATATGAAATGCACATCCTCTTGGCGTCAGTAAAAGATTAACAGCAACCACAATTCACTTTATTTATTTACAGACTTACTAAATACCCAGAGCCAAAATTTTCATATGCTTTCCTGCATCAGCTTCTTCTTTATGGCGAGGAAACTTTATAATTGCCGTAAAGTCAATTACTCTCGCTAGAACACAAACTTAAGAGCCTAGTCTATTTTAACATCTTGGAGATGAAAACTAGAATATTTTCCTCTCTTTTGAAAGGCCCACAATGGCTCACCTCAGTAGTGGCTGCTGCGGTTCTGAAAGCGACATATCACTACTTGAAGATGCACTAGGAGGACGCTCTTGAGCCTTGTTTTCTTTGTCGGATTCCCCAGATGGTTGATAACCAGGTCTGGGCTAGAAATGAAGACAACCAGAAAAATGCATTTTCAGAAGTCTGTAGGAGTTTAGAAGCTCTTGTCTCATTAAAATTGAAAAGGCTTACATTTCTCAGTGTAACACCACATCTTTCCTACCACACAAAGACTTAAAAAAACATAAATGCCCTGTGTTTATCTCAGCAGAATGTACTGGGAAAAGAGCTTTGCTCACATACTGAACTAGTTCAGCCAAACACATCAAATTTATATTAGTCTTTTACCATATATTAATATTCTTTCATATTCAGTTTCTGATTAGCAAACTTATTTAACTCACTGCTGATGAACTTTGTCCACTGACTGAAAGCAACTTCAGACAAAGTTCTTCAACTCACGGTTTGACTGATGTTCACAGTTTTCTTAAGAGCCAACCTTTATAGCTGCTGTTAGCTAATATCCAGAATTCTGCTTCTATTTATAATAGAAAGATGATTTCCATCACCTTTCTAGTAGGCCTTGTTATGCCAAAAAGCAGCCACTAGCAAGGAGGCTCTGGATCAAAACCACTATGTTTAAGGCAAAAGCTACGCAGTTTTCTTTGTATCCTTTCTCTTAACTGATAGCCAGACCAGGACAAGTCACGACCTTCCTAAACATATGACCTCCTATTCCTGCAAACAACTGCAGCACATTAAGTTAGTGAATCAGCTATACCTGTGCTTCCTGCACTGTAGGCAGCTGAGGTGGCTCTTCTAAAAATGTATGTTCCAGCAATAGTTTAGAATAGGTCTCCTGTAACCGTTTGGCTGCGGAAGGTTCAGGAGGAGGCAGGTTCTTCACTTTAGTAAAAGCCTCCTTCTGCTTTCTGTAGAGCTCTTGGAGCCTTTTGTTCTTCTGTTCTGTTGCCTCCTTTTGTGCTTTCTTCTCTTCATTCTGCTTCTTCTTCCTCTCCTCTTGCTGCCTGATGATGTACTGACGAACCTCATCTGTATCATAGTGACGTTTCTTAGAGATCACCTGAGGCTCCTCACTGGCAGCTATCTTGTCTGGTTTCCTTTTGGTTGGACTGTGGCTCCTGACATTTTGAGTAGGCAAAACAGATTTCTGATTCTGCTTTTCCAGATCTTTCTCCTGCTTTGTACTCATGGAATCCAACTGCAAGTCATCAAGAATTCCACGTATCTCCACAGGCAGGAAGTCCTTATTTACAGAGGCATGATCTTCTTGGTTATCATCTGGAAGAGCAGCTTCCAGTTTCTTCAGGTTATTCTCAGACCGTACTTTACTCCTTGACCTTTCAGAACTTCTTGAAGAGGTTTTACGGGTAACATCCAGTCTAGAATCTGAACCTGTCCTTCCAATACAGCCTGCTAAAGAATAAGACGTGTGAAATATTTCAGGTAAAAATAAAATTTGGGAAATTACATGCCATCACTGACACAGCTGCAAAAGTGAGGATGAGGAAGGAGTGCAGACCTCACTGTAAATGTGCTTTTGCTTCAATCAGTGTCATAGTTTGAATATAGAAGCCTTTGCTTAGACTGAGCTCACACCCTTTATAGTCTTACCAGCCTCACCACCTCACAGGCATAAGAAACACACCAGCTACCACCATCCCTTACTTGCCCTCTCTGAGATTCCGCATAAATTCTGAAAAGGGCTGGTGGAGGAATCAATGAAGATTTATGATGCACATGGATGACGTTATATAGTATCTGGAAGATTATACAGTATCTGGAAGTAAAGCAGGGATGCACAACCATAGCTTACATATTATACGCAGCACATCTGGAGAATTAACCCAGCCTGGGGACCACTGCTAGCCATTCCTTTCCCCACTAGCTTCAAGAGGTGCAGGTGATCCATTTTTTTGGTTGCATGCTATTTCCCTTCTTTTCCAGATCTCCTGAGCACCTTCACAGCATGTACTGCCTGTCAAGTCACATGGCCAGGGAAGGCTTCCCATGACACCACAGAAAGTTCATAATCCACTCAGGAAGAGAGGTTATGCATCCCAACCATAGATGTGAACAAAATTCTCCCCCCTTGAATCCAGGTTAGAAATAGGAGTTATTTTAATAAGAAACTCATTACATTCTATCTCAGAAGTCTGCTTTATTCTGCAGACATGCAGTGTTATATAATAAATTAAGTAAAATGGAAAAAGTCCAGTGATGAAAGTACAACTTACCAGACTTGGCAGCTCTCTCTCGTCCTGCTCTGTCAGTAGATGCAGCTCTTCTGTCCTGTTCTATTCTGGGAGCTGGACCCAGTATCTTTTTTACTAGCTTTTGTCCCTCCCGCCAAGAGGATGCACTTATTACATAGTTTCCACCTGCACAATAAGTAATAAATAAAAGTCAAGCACTAGACGGATTTTCCAATGTATCAAAAAGAAATATTTATTGCAACCATTAATCATTTCTATACCATTTAGTTCTGCATAAGTAGTACGGCTGCAATTACACAAAGCAGTCATTAGCAGTGATGTACCATGAAGACACTCAACAGCTGACTTGCACAACTACACATAACACAATATAAAAATCCAAGACATACCATAAAACATTAAAGCTCTACAAAAATCTATTTAAAAAAGAAAAAAGGGTTATATAGGTCTAAAACAAATGTTACTGGGGAGAAGGCAAGTATTTGTAGAGGACTGAGAAGAAGCTGTTCATCTCCACTTAAATAAGGAAAATAAGAAAAAAAGAAAAAAATAAAAGTATCTAAAATGTTGTAATAATAAGAACAAAAATAAAGGTGCGAGACAAAACCCGATTCACCTTCATATTAAAAGAATATTAGCTGATATTCTAGGAAAAAAAAACCCACTTCAGAGATTTTTACAGATAATTAATTGTTGAGACAGGTGTCTTGCAAGGACGTTAAAAAATACCAAGCAGCAGTTGTTCTATGCCAATGCTAACTCACTGCCCTCTAGCTGGGATTTCTGTACCATGGCTGAAAATAGTCAAGATAAACCCTATTATTTGATACTTAATTCAAGAACAGACTACCTTGCAGGCGACAGAAACCCAATTAAAATGTTATTAATATTATTTTATCATCCTACATATAATTAAATGATAAAAACTGAGTATGGTGGCATCTTTACCTAATATTGATTAGATTAAACACTAGGTTTATTCAACGCACCTTTCACCCCACTAAATTCCAATATTATTAATCTTTTTTTTGAAATAATGACCTTAAAGAGCTTTGAAGAACAGCATCATACAAAAAAGAGAAGTATCAATAACCTAATTTAGACCATTTAGCAGTATTTTGTTGCTAGAAAAGTACCTAACTGGAATACACGGTTTGCAGTTGATTTCTAACCATTCAATCTCAGGTTCTCCCTCTGACAGCATGGCCTAAACAAACCCAGACACTGCAGCATGGAAACACCACAGTCAAATAAAAAGGGGTTGTACTCTGGGCCCCACAGGACTTTGAAGACATGGTACCAAAGCAACTTCAAGTGAAACCCAGGACAGCAGACCAATAAATAGTGTTTTGGCAAGCCCAGCCCTTAGTTCCCACCCCCCCTTTCCTTTCTTTTTGTTATTTTAAACCAGAAGGAGGAAAGCTGTTCAGTCAGAAGTCTGTAGCCCACTATCCATTCATTTACTAACAGTACTCCTTGCTTGCATTGTAAATTACCCAAGTATTTTATAAATCTGTCACTTGAAACATATCACTACAAGCCTCTGAAACAGACGTATCAGCCAAAGGGGTTCTCTTGCTGAACCCAGTGTTCTCAATTACTTCTGTGTGTGTTTGAAAAGGCAGTGTGAAGTCTCATCTTACATTTCAACTCAGCTGTTTGAACTAAAACACGCTAACGGAGCAGAACATGAGCCGTGGCTATTTATAGCCTTGGCTATGTTAAGCAGTCTCTTATTACTATGACTGGAGAAGGACGGACCATCACAGATATGCCACTTAGATCTGGTTCTTGTCTTCTAGGGATTTCAGGCCATCATTCTCCTCACATTTAATCCATTACAGAGAATAACCATCGCCATTAAAACTTCCAGCAGTCTCTGTGCTCCTCCCTCAGAACTGCCACAAATATGTAAGTTAGTTTACTATAGTTCCTTAAGTATGAATTGATCAGCATAGGAAGGAGAAAATCCATACTTATCACTTACTTTTAAGTATTAGCATTCATTACCACAAAATATTCACATGCAGCTTCATGATTTACAGCACGCAGAAGCGCATATTTACTCTCTAAAAAACCCTTTGTAATAATTTTTTTAAAGCAACTTTTTTTCTTCAACAAAGTGTTTACCAATTATGGGTCACTGTATGTAAGGAGAAATATAAAACCTTAAAAGGTGCAAAGATCCCTAACCTTGCATGTATTTAAAGAAAAATTGCTCTGTGGCATGATTGCAGTCATAACTACTTACTTTGTATGAAAATTGAAACCAAATATGAAGCAGATGTGGAAGTCTTCCTAATTCTTCTGCTACACACATTATCAAAGATTAACATTACTGGAAAACTAAGAAGCACTGACAGAATTCCACATGTAGTTAATTTCATTTTCTGCAGTAACCTGCTCACATCATCTTCTCTAAATACTTTATTTAACAGACAGTGGAAATGTCAGACAACAGTGAAAATAAAAAAAATCCTTATTGGTAAAAGAAATAAGCATTCCTTTATAAATATCAAGATTTGTAAGACTTGTCAGGGAATGTGTTTTTACATTCTTTCACTAACTGAAAAAGCCAGGAATGGGTCAAGCCAGAACTGAAGGTGCAGGACAGCAACAACCTGACACAGAACGTAGAACAAACAGCCAGAGAAGAGCCAGAAGGACATCCTGTTCTCTGTCTCCCCACTGAGAAATCATACAAGAGAACAGCTTTCACTGCAGCCCCTCCTCGCAGAGGACGGCAACTCGGCAAGTCCCGCTGGAACTGACTTGAATAATCATCTCAGCATTGTTCACTGAGCTGCAGGTCAGGCACTAACCAGCTTCAACACAAGCAAAACAAAAGCAGGATCCAGGACAGAGCTATTGCTACTTTTTGTCTGTGTTGGCCTGACAAGATACCTAAGGATACCCACCCTCCCTCAAGAAACACACACTCTTCAGCAGTTTCCATAAGGTGCACACAGCGAGTGGAAAGGCAGAAAATTAAAATAAACCAAAAACAAAGCACACACAGCCAACCAACCAACAACAAGAACACACACATCCCCAGTGCAGCATACAATCTACAAACACACTACAACAGCATTGTTGGACATCTGAGAAGACTTTGAAAGCAATATGCTTTAATTTATTTCTTGAGACAAAACTCATCTCTGAAGGACATGCAACAGTCTTCCATCTGCAGTAGAGCTAGTCACCTTGTTTAGACTCTGGACTTGACAACCGTGTCAGTTTTTGCACTTTCCGCACCGGACGGGTTGCTTTTTTCTCTTTGTTTCTCTCACTAGGTTTTCCTTTCACTGTTGAATCCTCTAAAAACAAACAAAAGCTGTTAAGTGATATCCCACAGGAAAGAACATATAATAACAAGCTTGCTTCAACATTTACCTTCAAAAACCTGAACTCAGAGAAACATAATAAAATTCACTGACTCTCCCAGATTACATATTGAGATCAATTACTCCCAGTCCAGCATTTTAAAATCCTCATAGCATGAAAATTTTGAATCAAGTGCTGTTTACCTACGCACTGGAACGCAGCGAAGCCACAGCAATGCCATAATAGAGCTTTATAAAGCTCATTTTCAATTTTAAAAGAAATGTTGACAGCTTGACAGGAACAATTGTTGGTTCTCTTCTACTACAGATATTACATTTTACAGTGTTAATGTTCCACAAGAACATGTAGTTCTTTCACTCCCGAAACACACGGGCTGCTGCTTCCACATTAACGCATGACAGCACATTCACTCATTGCCTCCATGCTGGAGCATGAAAGACAGGGTACCCGTGCGCTCTACTTTCTGCAAAACTTGTCGCAGAATTCACCCAGCGATGCAGAACTATTCTGTATCGCTTGAGCCCTCATTTACAACACAATTCGGTTTTAGGCTTTAGAGATGCCAGGAACACTTACCAAAGATAAAGTCATATTTTACCATGTTTTCGCATTAGGGTAAAGAATAAAAAGTAAACCCGAGATGTGGCTCGATCCCCACCCCACTGAGTGGGCTTCCCAGCTGCCTAAGGTACAGAGTAGAGACAAGTGCTGCTCAAGAAGGACAGGCAAGCTGTGTATTCAGTCTCTGCAGTCTACACTGGACATTTTCAAAGATTTGTGAAAGCACTTTAGTTTACATGCCTTGAAAATGCTCTTTTCTTAATCCCAAAAGTGAACTGTAAATAAGGAATTCTGTGGCCACTATTACCACTGTTTTCCTGTTCTTCTAAAAAAATATGATCAGGCAACCTAAAAAAGTAGGATGCAACCCCCTCCACGGACAGATCTGAAGCTTTATTATTTAGATGCCAATACTAACTTTTACAGCCCCTAATTTCAGCTGAATCCACTTTCTGACGGGTGCCCATAGAAGTATCAGAGACAAAAGAACAGGTCCTATTAAAGGATGCAGGAATGGAATTTTAAGAGTCTTTCTCCCCCTTAATATCCTTTCCTTACAAATTTTCCAGTCATCTTTGAGGCTGACAACAAGCGCAGGGAAGACAGAATCAATGCATCAACTACCAGAGGCCTCAGTGACTGCATCTGCAGAAATCTAGCTTGCCTCCTCACCTCTTTCAGTGACAAACAGTTCCTTCGTGATACCAGGAAACCACAGACTGCTTCCCACTCACTATTCATATTACAGCAATTTTGTTCTAGTAACGCCAATCCTGAAGATGTTTAAGACAGAACCACTGGAAGCTTGCGGTCCATACAATATCCTGTACCCTAATTGCTAAACCAAGATAAAGACATTCTGTATGGTTTACACTTACATATAAAAACTCTTTGCAGTAAAGAACAGTCCTTCTGTAGACATCAGAGATCTTATAGCTTATTTTAGCACTAGACAGCATGGAACAGTTTTGATACAACTGACTGCACACACTCAAAGCTCCACATGCTGTAACTTTAATTCAGAATTAACACATGGAGGAATAATCCGACAACCTAAAAATACATTTACAGTATATATTGTGTGCAGCACCAGCATTTGATTACTTGGAATCAGCTATTCAATACAGTCTTTTCAGGTCAGAAAAGAGACATGTTCCATGACAGCTGTTCAACGTGGGGCATCAGGACAGTCGTACGGCTGAACACACACACACAGCTCCTTCCTTTCGTAGACAGAAGTCCACTGAACACACAATCCAAATGCCTTTTCAATTGGACGTCTTCAACAAAACTTTAAAAAAATTTGAATTTCTTTGAAGAGGTCATGAATCATTTATATTATGCTTGTCAAAACTAAAAAAAATAACGCTAGTGTAGATTAAAAGTCTTTAGAAATTTGGCATTACTTTCATGGACTGATGCTGAATAGAGTATTTGCAAAACAATTTCACTGAAAAGAAATGGCTCTTCTTTATGAACTTTTTTTATGAGTGAGTCCAGAAAAATTCCTCAGTGCCTTGTCAAGCTGTACAAGCAAAAGAAAACTGAAGTCTAATAATTTCCATACCACTATACTATCAATATAGAAAGACATCTACAGGTTTACGATCTCATCGCATTTTCTTCCGGTCTTCAATGTACTGACCAATGAGAAAAGTTGGTTTTAATATGCAAACTCTTAAGCTGCAAAACTAGAGATTCTCAGGGGATTTTATTTTCTATTGTCTTCATTTTCTTAATCTGATCTCTTCCCCCTCCCCCAACTCAGTCAGTCAAAAGCAATTCAACTTTACAGCGCTCCACTGTAACCAGCCTAGCAAATCAAAAAGCACACTTGGGCATCCTACCCTTATCACCCAGAGAAAAGAGCTGCCAACGGTACTGCAGCTTTCCAGAATGAAAAATTAATAAAGATGGGTCTTGGAGCAGTACGTTTGAAGACACAGAGCATATATTACAGTTTTCGTCTTTTAGTGACGTAACTGTCAAGCAAACATACAGCACTTTATAATCTTTGCTCGTATTTTTTAAGCATCAGAATATTGTGTTGCTAAATGAGTTCATCACCTAAAATAGATCTTTTTTCCTGTGTTGCCGTTTTGCAACAACAATATTTAATGTTTTTGAAAAAGACCATTAACCAAAGAGGAATGAGTAGCAGTTTTCTAAGCTTTTAGCTTTCAACATTCTCTCCTACACCTTCATGTGGAATAAACCCCAAAGGTAATGTTCTGTTAATTTACCACTGCAAAGTTACACAGTCCCCCCTCCTATATCCTATCCAAGCCTTACAATACTGAAGGTAAAAGAGTTACAGAGGAAATAAAATCCAGATTGTTTAAACGGTTTCTTAAACCTTCTTCTGATCTGCCTGTTCTCCCATTCCTCAGGGAATCCAGGGAAGACCTCTAAAGAAGTCCTTGTGTACAAACCTCTGGGACATAAATTTCCCCAAGAACGTCAAGACTTGGATTATTCTGATATAAAGCACTAAAGCTCTATAAGTTAAGAGATATTAAACCAACATAATGCCATATAATCTCACCTCCACCACACATACCTGAAGGCATACCCCTTTTATTGCAGGCCACCTACTGCATTTTAAATAAGTATTCCCAGAGACTTTCCACAGCAGATGCCCCGCATACCCCTTCCACTACCTATACGTATGGCTTGATCAATTCAGTTTGTGTCTCACCTGTTAACTGGAGTGCTATATCTCTATATAGCTCCCGACCAACGTGAAATTCTTCCTCATGCCAGATCTTTCCATCTGGAGTGCGAATCTTTGTTTCAGCAGGATTGAAACCTGAAAGTAAACAATTTAAGAGTTTAAAATAACTGCGTAAGACGTAAATAAAGCTTTCTCAGGGTGGAAGGGGTGAGAAACTGCCAAGCAAGAAAAGAACTACTTGAATTTCTCATGCTAAATTAGAAGAAAGCAATATACCAGTCTGCCACCTGCTCACAGTTGAAAAACAGCAGACTGGAAGAAGAAAAGATTATTAATAATGTGAAATGCTTTCTCAATCAATACAATGTTACTAACCTCTGGGACCATAAAAAATCCAAATAAACCCAAACACTAATACAGTGATCTTCTTTTTTATAGTAATTTGTAAGAAGGGACAGGAAGAATTTAAAAGAATCCACACTTCTGTAAATTGGCAAGAATTTATTTTCTTTCTTGTCCATATCTGTGATCAAACCATGCTACCCACTCCCATATTGCCCAAACACAGCTATGAGTCACATCCATGCTTTGACACGTTGCTCAGTGAATTGAACTCCACTTCACCACGTATAACCAACAGGGAGGGATTCTGCATCTCCTCACCTCTATATGATGGAGCAGCAGGTGCAGCTGCCACCTTCCTGACTTTGGGAGTCACCGCATTCTCCACGTTTGTGATCACAACAGGTTGCTCAGCATATGCCGAGTGCTGCCCTCTGCCACCTAGCTCTTCAGAATGCTCCCACTGCTTTCGAATCCGCTCCTTCAGCTTCTCCAACTTAGCATCATGCTGCCGCCGTTTCAAGATTTCCAGCCTATGAGCACTAGAAGTACTAGAAGGGGAAGACACTTTCAAGTCACTGTCCTGAGATGTGTTACTCTGAGCAGTTTTAGTGCTGCTCTCATCTCCTCTGGAGCCACTAGTTTTTTCCTCTTCCAATCTTGGAGGTGTCGCGACCTTAAGAAATGCCTCGTTATTCTGCAAGGCATCAATTGCTGGTCTGTCATTCAAATACCTAACAACAGTCTCATCTACAGCAGAAGAACATGGGCTTTCAAAATCTCTGCTGCGTAGATCCCGCTCGTCTCGGTCATGTATCAAATGGCCTGTTATTTCAGTCTTCCCTTCTACTTCGTTGAAGTCCAAACTAGAGAGCAGTTGCTTGGCCTCAAGTTGGCTAGAAGTGTGATAAGACAGAGAACTGTATGTATCCCTGATGTAACAGAAGAAAAAAAAGTCATTGTCAGAAACACAAATGTAGGACCTTCCAACCCAGCAATCAGCACGTTCATTAACTAAAAGAATGACTTCATATACCTTGTCTCCACTTTGAAGGCAAGTTTTTTTTAAAGTTTGATCACCACACATTTAATAATGCAAGTCTGATGAAACTGAAAGAGGTTTCTGTTCAAAATTTCATTTTCTGCACTCTCTGTCTGAACAGGACTACATATAAAGTTGAAGAGCTGAAAGTAGGGCACGTAGAAAAATCAACAAGCAGTAATGTCGCCCTTCAATTTAAAAAAGCCTTAAATAAAACCCAAGTGTAAAGCTTACGAGAAGCATAATTAACATATGTTCTCTAAAACAAAGTAATGCACATATGCACAAGCTCCTCAACAGCACATTCGTTAGCGGAGAAAACAAATAAACAGCACCAAAAAAACCTGCCCTGTATTTGAGCATTAAAAAGGCAAGCCCCTGACAAGAACTTCAGAGTGAACTGGCTGCATTGCAACAAACGTAAAGCTTACTGAGAGCTTAGAAACTCAACAAACGAAGGATCTCTTAGCGTTTTTTCCACAGAAAAACAGACTCTATATTTGAATAGACTCATGGTATATATGCTGTTAGGACAATAATGTATTTAATATTTTTGCCAATGAGGGGCTCAAGATGTGAAAACCCAGCACCTAAGCTACCTGGTTTACTTCTTCAGCAAGTATGTTTAAAAAACTCATTTAAGCCAGGTCATAACATTGTACTTGTGAAATTGTCTCTACCTCTCTTTCTCTAGTAGCACACTCCTGATATATAGTGTAGTAATCATTACCAATCAACATAAAAGTTGAGTGGTTTAATTGCACAGAATTTCACCAAAAGTGTATATAAACATACACACACAGAGATTGTTCTACCCATTATTCTGGTTTTGTTTTCCTATGCACACCTTAAGCATTTAGTACAGGTTGTTCTCAGAGAAGGAGTAACGGGTGAACGTAGCAGCTCTGATGTTAATCCCCAAATTAATCCCCACCAATGCCACACAGTCTTCTTACCGTAAGAAAGCTGTTCTTTTCAATTGGATATAATGGCATGAGTCTAGCTGCTCTCATTTTCTTCTTTTCTCTGAAGTCTGTTAAATTTACTACATGTTTTTAAAACAACTAACTGATGTATGTAAGTTATTCCAGATAGGGTAGACAACAGAGTTGTTCCATTAACAAAACTGACCCAAGATTACACAACTGATCCAAATCAGCCTCCCATGCAACAAGGAAGGAAAAGAACCTCACAGCTGACACAAGAAGTGGAAAAGAATACCAAAACTTAGATGTTAGGATAACAATTATTAATGGAGATGTAGTGGAATTTAAAAAAAAAAAAAAAAAACCACTGTCCCGACTCCACTCTAATCAGTCAACAGTGATTTGACTTCGCTGGGAGAACATTTAGGAAAAAAATGCAAAGTATGTGTTAGAACCCAATAAAAAACCATTACCAACCCAACCCAACCAAGCTATTCATCAGGGATGCCTCTGCAAAGAACACACACTGCTTATAAAATACAAGAATTGAAGAAGTTATGGTAAGTCTTCCAGGCTCTGGTATTACAGCACGTTATAACTAGTTATTTCCGCTGTAGGTTCTCTTTCTTTTTGAAAGCTTGAGGCATCTTATATCCACTACTTAACGCAGGCTAGGAAAAACAGGCTTTCCATATTTTCCTTCATTCCTCACACCCCACCGTGTTCTATAGTCTGCAATATTCTGTGCCACTTTTTCTCCTTGATACAGCTGTTCTTACTCGGGTTTCTCACACACACAAACACTGAATGCATCTTTAGTAATAGATATTCTAGCTCTACAGTGTCTTATGGTAATACACTCAGGAACATGTGCTGAAGAACTAATGAAACAAAGTTGGAAAAGCAGGCCACTGAGGCCACAGCCACATCAACTTGATGATCTGGCCCCATTTCAACACATTTGACTTTAAACTCACATTCACTGAACAAAAAATAAATTTGTAACGTTCTTTAAAAAAGGAAGACGCTTTTGTCCAACATCACATGCTACTCATGCGGGTAGGTGAGGGGAGGAAGGAAATCAATTTTTGAGGAGTTGTCAAAAACATCACTATTAGCTTAATTCTGATCTTAGCAGATTTTTCTCTAATAGTCAACTGTCCCAGCACTGACCTGTATGAAGCCAATGGTTCACGAAATTCCACACGATTGCTTTTTTTCACATTGCTTTCAAGGGTGGTCGCTCGAAGAGGGCTGCGTGAGGACTTCTCCTTGCTTGATTTATTTTGGCTGGAGGACCGGGAAGCTGAAGCAGAAACCAAAGAATCCTCTATGTACCTATCTCTCCAGAAAGAGAAAGCTCTTGGGGCTGGACAATTAAAAATACAGTTTTTCTTGGGTTCGACCAGCACTCTAAAATAGCATTTAAAGTACTCCCTCTCTTTTTCAACAAGCTGATGTCAGCAACTAGGAGCAAGGTGGTAAGAGCTTGAAACAATGCTCATATGTAAAGAGAGATAATAATGCTTAAACATTCATTATAAACAATTACAAATCTGTGAACGTTGACTGTGTTGCCACTAGAGGTCGATCTGTCTGTTCTTCTCCAGTGGCACACTACCAGAATACGCTGAAGAGTTAGTATGTAACATGAGGGCTTATTTCTTATAAGTAAATGCTCTCCTTAAATGAAATAAAGGAAGCATCAGATTTAGCATTCTATCAGGGTGTAAGAATTGAAAAACATTAAAAAATGTAAACAGCTAGTCCAGTGTAAACATACGCATATACAATTGTTATCCAAAACCCCACACAAACATGGTATCAGAACGGTATAAGCACTGCTCACTCACAGTGTGGGGCAAGTCCTGTCACTCCCTCTAACCAAGCCACTATGATAGCACACTTTCCTTCCTAAGCTAAGGGAAGAAAATACCAGTTTTTCTCCTGCGCAATTAGAGTTTCACAAATAAAGGCGAGAACCTGGGGGCAGGGAGGAGAAATCAAGTTTTCCCAGAACGCAGTGGCTTTAGCTTTACCCTGCCTTACACGCTATGTCCTCAATATACATACCCTTTCTGCTTATTTTCCTGCTAGAGCTAGCAGAGGGCTTCTTGGCATCCATGACAGAGTCAAATACAGCCGTGCCGGTGGGAGCTATTTCCAATTTGTTCTCTATGTGACGTAGCTAGAATGTGAAGATAATGCAAATTAGAATATTGTTTTCAATTTTTAAGTGACAGTTTTTTTCCCCCCTAACATGACAAATTTTTCCTCATTTTCATAAAGAATAAAACTGCAGGCAAAAGCAACTTCACAGGGCTGATGTTGCAAAACCGTATAGCCTTATGGCCAGAAACAACGTCAGATTATTAAGTTTCGTTTAAAAATATTATCTAAAATAGGTTTTGTTGCATAGTTTTGTTTCCGTAAGTAGGCTGTTGTGAAGAAATTAATAATAACATGCCATTCATAGTCTTAATGCTTGGCCTGAATGAAAAATTAATTCCACTTGGAATAAATTCTTTAATACTCTTTTCAAAATGAAGAATGATACAAGATTCCACATGTAGAACTCCACACTGTTGCTCAGCTATTAAAAAAAGAGAAGGGCAAGGCTATGGGAAAGAGCTGAATTTCCCGAAAACCCAAGCTGTTTGGCTTCGCTGAAGCCAGGTTTTAGAAACTAGTGTGATATCTCAAGCACCTAAGTTAAGTTCCCACAGAAAGACAGCAATTCCAATGCTCAAAGATGGAAAATTATGAAATACACTGGTGTTGTCCCAGCTTCTGACTGGTTTGGGTAAGCAGGGGACAGCTATTTTTTCAAGTTTTCAGAAAAATGAGAAGTCGCCACTTTCTTAAATAGAAAGGTAATATTACACTCAAGACTTAGCACGTATTACTATACTCAAGACTAAGCTTGCTGTGGCAAAAATTTCTTCTACTGTATGTGGAAAACTTTTTCCAAGGCACAACTATGTTCAACATGCAGGTACTCCAACTTCTTGCCCTATTTTCAACTTGTTTAACAGAAAATCACTGAGCAAAAGAATACTTTGGTTATAGCTTTTGCAGCCATTAACTGATTTGAAAAAGAGTAAGAAAAAAATAAAAAAAAAATTCCGTACTTACAGCAGCCTTAGTCTGAGAAAAAGTAGCCCATGCTGCAGTTAGATCTTACAGGGCAGAAACAAAGAAATACAATTCTCATTAGTACACAGAAAACAATGAAATAAAATGTTGCTTCAAAACAATTTTCATGGGCTCACTAATCAAGTTCTTTTAATGACTCAACTCCAGCCTGTAAATCTCCTCTATGAGAGGCTGTTATCAGTCAAGACTCATCTTAACAGAGCAATAAAGTATTTAGTGTAAAATTTAATGAGTTCACTAAGTTAGGTCGAATGTGTTACTACCTTTGAAATCAAATCTACCACACATTACAGAAGATGTTTAGAAGATAAAATAAAGCTGGTTATCTACCCCAACACAAACATCTTACATTTTTCCATTACACTATAGTTCAACTATTTTTTTTTCCCTTGCATTTCCTTGTTCAGTAAACTAAGCATGAATACATGGTCACTGAAAGACTCTACTCAAAACCCAAGCTCTGAACATGTGAACTTTGAGTAGCGATCTTTTTTGAACTGTACGTCCCACAAACAAAACAGAAGCAATGTTTGTGAAGAACAAGCAGGAGGCACTAATCAGCTTCAGCCTTTTAATCTAAAGAGATAGCACATGCTCTCTGCGCAATCCATTTCAGTAGGATTCAGTAGTATTTTCCTCTAAAAATATGTACTTCCTCAGTCCCCCTCTTCTTTTGGTTTCTAATGGGTTTCTTCTAATCTAATGGTTTACACAACGCAACATCCAAAACTTTAATGTGCATCAGAACCATGGAGAGTAGTAGTATTAGAGAGTTTGAAAAAAAAGGAATCTTTTCCTTATAGTAAAAAAGCTGCCAAATTAATTTCAGGTAAGATGCAACAACACAAAGGAAGAGGGTTAAGGAATAATATAGAAACAACTTTGCTTTGACTTCAAGAGATGGTGCTTCATGTCTACAGAACACCTCAGTTTCACAAGGTATGTAATTTTAAAAGAAACTGAACATAACACAGGAAACAATCAGCAATAATGCCCTCTTATAGACAAAATAATAATCTGTCTCTACTTTTAAAATAACATCTGGAGTCCAGTTTTGTCATAGCGGAGATCATAAGACTGACCTCGAACCACAGACTTAACATGCGACTCAGCTGCTCTACAGACTAGAGCTTTCTTCCTCTCAGGGATGTATTCTAATTTTTTTCTTTTTTTTGCCCCCTCCTTTCCTAAATTACAGAGTAATCATGACAGTAAAAAGCTAACAGGATTTCTCCAGCTCAGGGAGACAAAAGTGCTGCAAGTCATCTTAGTGATGATGTACTGCTGCTATTCAAGGGTCTTTAGCTCTTCACCATTTTGGAACTGAGCAAGACTCAGGAGCAACTGCCTCTCAGGCACTTCTTTCAAGAGCCTACAGTTCCCAATTTCTGTTCCTGGACTGCTCCTCCTCTACAGTACTCAAAAAAATCTGCCTCTGTGCCGTCTTGGCAACCATATCATAGGCTGGCAATTCCTAATGCAGATCAGCAAATACTCTGCAGATCAGAGTATGAAACTGCTATCTCTGCAGAAAGGAAACCATGTAACACATGGTCTTAGCTTCCAAATTGAGGCAGGAGAATGCTTTCTATAAAAACTCCCCAAAGTTTCAAACAACTCATGATAAAACATCTTCCAAAACAAGGCAATAAAACAGAGAAAATCCATACCTCTGGTAGAATCTTTGCTTTGGTTATGCCTCGGATTTTGTAGAGGCACCTCATTTGACTTGTTGCTCCACATCGTGTCAATTTATCTACAAAAAAATAATCATGTAAGAATCAAAGAGGAATAACGTAAGAACAAATGTATCTTATGCTAAAGAGAACATAACCTAGATCACTACGATGAATGTTCACATCGTATGATGATTTCAAACTCGCATCATGAGCAAGATCAGAAAATCAGCACCAAATCACAAATGTGTTTACAGCTTGCAGTTTTTCAGAAACTGCCTAATTCTGTGGATAAAGAGGGTTTTGCTTTTGTTCTTACTTGTTACGAAGAAGAGTGAACTTGATAAAAGGAAACCCAGAGGTCACGCAATTTAGAACACGGTAGTAAGTATTCCAGCAAGTCTGAAGATGACCACACTGAAATACTGGACGTGAAGGGGTAACAGCGGCAGCACTACACGGCTTGAACCTATAAAGGTTTGGTGAAAATACTCAGTTCCGCCAATGACAGATGAATGTGTCACCGATCTCTGTTAAAGGAAAAGGCAGAACAGAACTGCGCAGCAGGACACTAGAGCCAGGAAAAGAGGCAGGACTGGAGCTGCCATTGTCTACCTGTGATCTTCAAAGGCGAGACTCACTGTGAATCTAAAAAAGTGTGAACTCTGAGTAACAAACCAGGCAGCCACTATCACCAAAGGAGTTTTTAGCAAAGGAGAAAAAAAAAAAGCTACTCAATCAGAAAAGATAATTTTTAAAGGAAAAGGCAAGTGATTTATGCAAAGAATTATTTCTCATTACTTTCACTGCAAAAGATGGACTATCATAGATTAATCCGTACCAGACTTTAAAAGAAGTGCTATATAAGAAAAAAAAGTAACTTCAACAGATCTAAAAGGAGCTCACAGAGCCAACAAGAACTCTGATTAGTCAGTACTGCCACTACCCTCTCACCAAAGACCTCCTATCTGGTGGCATGTGCTTACTGAGCTGTCTTCACAACAGACTGAGGACATTTCTGATATGGAAAGAAAAAATTAGGTGACCACAGAATTCATACAGGAAGTTCTGGACCTCTGAAAAAGTCATAAAGGCACATTTTCCTCTCTTTTCTCTCATGCACTCCCAGATACAATTCTTCTTCTTTTCTTAATTTCTGAAAATCTCTTTTGCTTTCACTTCCCTACATAGTGTGCCTCATAAAAGGACATTCAAATATGAAGGTCATTCTTCTGCTAAAGGTGACCGAACATCCCACAAAATTATCACTGTGTACTACTCACTGGAACAGATCATCTCCTATATACTGTGTGACAAGGATTTTTACCAAATATGGTTTTAAGGATAATCACAGTGATCAACAGTGAAGTTTGCTCCTCACATTCAGTCACATGGCTTGTACTTACGGCAGTAAGTTATCCCACAAAACCGTTCTTATGCCCCAAGAAAGACTATCAATAATAAGAACAGAGGTCTTCAAAAGACCTTTAGCTCTGCCTTTCTTTAAAGAATCCAAATAAATGTTCGAAAGAGTGTGGAAAAGGTATGTAAGCCTATATATGTAGGTACAGAAACACACACGTACACACACATTAGCGAAGTCCGCAATAACGCAGAAATTCTAGAAAAAAGTGGGGGGTGTTTTGCTTTTTAAGTATCTAGTTATGGGCAGCGAGCCAAGTGAAGTTAGAAAATTCTGCTTCTAGGACAGGCGCTGCAGAGCTCATTCATGCAGAACTGCAGCTTTGTGCCTCGCGTCATTCATGCTGTAAAAGATAACACTGCCCTGCCCTGGAAATCATCTGATTGATCTCCGTCACCAGAGCAAAGAGCTGTTGTGCTAGAAAAGTAGAAAAAAATATTAATAAAAATGGGGGAATTTTGCATAAATAACCAATTTTGAGAACTGATGGCAATGTTGTATCATACCATTATCAGTTTCTTGCCCAAACATAAACATAACAAAACCCTACACAGTATGTAAATTTAGCATAAGAGAACTTCTGGACAAGCAACCATTTCTTAAGGTATTAAGTATCCCTCTTCACGTAATTCCTTGGAATTTATTCTTATCATTAGAATTACTAGTATAGATAGGAGAACTTAGCCAGGGACTAGAATTGTTCTCATTATACACACACAAATCTACGTATTTTATTTTATGACACCCCCGTGAGTGTAGTATTACAACATGTATTCCTCAAGTCTCTACAAAAAGTACCAGATTAATTAAAAAAAGTTTGAAATTGCTTGTTATACCTTTCATCCTGACACCCAAGTAAAAGCTGTCAGTCCTTCACCTGAGCTGAACAGAACACAAGTCAGACAAACAGTGAACACACTTTTGAGAACACCTTAGTTCTACTAATGACTCACAGATGTGTGCTGATGATAACTAACGGTCAATAATTCTGTCTCAATGCCTTGGTTCAAAAGTATATGACGGCCCTCTGTAAAAGGCCACTCAACCTCTCCTCCTTTCTGTACAAGCTGGGAAGTAATCACAAAGCGTCCTGCTGTATTTCTCCTATCAAGTACCTGCAGTGCCAGCTCCACATGTACAATATGACTCTTACTGGCTTCAGTGCAGCCAGCTGAGATCCACCGAGCAGTTTCGCTTAACCCAGGTTGCTGCTGGTTGAAAAAAATACATGTAAGAATTGAGAATTCTGGAGCTGTCTACAGTTTCAGGAAGCCAACACTGCAGTAGCTTTCAGTCACGATACAATCTTCATAACTACAAAGGTTTGGGTTTTAGATGTCCCTCTCCCCCTCGTTTGGAAGTGTGGGATAATTTATCAGCTTTTCAAAACCTACCTACAAATCACGTTGATTCCCACCAACTTTTGAGTTCCTACAGATTAACAGAATAACGTATTTCTATTGTCACAGCTTACATGAATAAGCAGCATGCCACAAAAAACAAGTACTTGTATAATTCAATACCCTGTGTCTGCAAGAAGTTAAACCAGATAGAGAAGACACTTTAATGCTATCAAGAGTACAGCTAGGGGGTGGGGGAGAAAAGAGAAATAAATCAAGACACAGTTGCCATGTCTATTTATAGGATTTGCATGTAGGGTAGCAGACCAGTTCAACACTAAAATACACTGAAATTAATATTGACTACAAAATAATACTATACTAAAAATTTATGCAAAGGAAAATTAAATTATATTTGAAACACATTTTACATCAACACAAAAGTTGTCTAAAAGTTGCATGAACAACTTTAAGAAGAAATACATTGCAAAAATTATATTCTGAAATGACCACTTCAAAAAGATTTATTTTTTTTTCTAAACTAAAATGATCCATCACTATTTAATACAGAGCCTAACGGAGCACGGGGCGGAACAAAAAGCAGCTGAACAGATGAAATGCCAAAGAACTTCTGAGGAGCCAGCGGTGATGCCAAAAGGTTATCTGCAGGTTGGATAAGGCTATGAGGATCTTAAAAGTTTATTGAAAAAGGTGGAAGACTGCAGAATCAGCAGAACTGGTCTCCTGCTTATTTGGTTGTTCACTAGCAGACACAGACATCCTACACAGGTTCATTAAAGGCTGGTTTGCCATGCCTCGTCTTGGGTGAACAGTTAAAATACAAACACCATTGTGTTCTGACATTTCAATCCCTCCTCAAAAGCCCATCTCATTCTCTACTTATTTGTCCAAGACACAAGAGAAGGCACAGCAGAACTGCTGTAGATGAGTACTTAAGCGTAAACTACCAAGAAAAGGATATACTCCAAACTCCTGAAAGAAACTGGGACACGCACCCACCCCCCACACTCTTCCACACTGTTCCTATGGTAAGACACTGAAAAGGACTGACAGATGAGAAAGCGCATGAGAAGACACCAGAAAGGAGGAAAAGGAAACAAAGAGAAAAACACTGCCAAATAAAAAAGTAAAATGAGAAACCAGCACTACATTTACTATCAAACATACCAAGGATGGCACTGAAAGGTACAACAGATAACAAAATAACAAGTCAACATAGTAAGAAGGCAGCATTTCAAAAGGAATGGGACATAGGAAAGTAGAATATGCTGAGCAAAGGTACATAGAAATGTCAAGAGGTAAAAACAGGGCTGCAAAAAGAGAAGGAAAAGTGAGAGAAGCAGGATATAAAAAGGAAGAAAATGGAGAAAGACAGGAAGGAGAGAGAAATTGAATGAACTTTTGAAGAATCAGCACAAACAGCAGCAAAAAGGAAGAAAAGAAACCGGTATATTGGTCCGATTGTTAAGTTTTGCAAGCACCCTCAGTATGATTTTTTTCTTAGTAGCACAACCTCAATAAAAAAAGGAAAGAGGAAACTCAGCAGTCATGGCACTGAAACAAGGAAACAGGAGAGGAAACTGAATCATACAGATTGAGAGAAGGCAGAGACTGTCAGCAAATCACCCACTGCTATTTTCACTAACATTTAGTGGTTATGCAAAAAAACCCCCAGTATGTATAGGGAACAATATTCCTCAAGACTTTGTTTCTTATAAAAACACAAGGGATACCAAATGAAAGGGCTACCACAAAAAAGATGAAGCTTTGCTAAGAGTAGGGAAAGAAACAAATTACTAATATTGACTTCTATGCGATATTCTTAAATGTTTAATACCCAAAGTGGCAGGTTTTGCTACAAACTGGGTATACAGTGCATGAGCCGGCAACTCACACAGTTTAAGCTACAATAAGACAGCAGTGCCAATAAAAGAAGCCATCTTTCATGTATGCCTTGGTCTCTCTTGCCTTATTCAGGCACAAAGTCAATGGGATTATGTGGTACAATGAAGTAGACTGGGAATCTGGTACGCAGATTTTTTGTTCTTTTTGCTTTATTAGTTTCAGCTATGTTATACCATAAGCTAGAACCTCCATGCAAGCAGAATGACAAGGAATGGAAACATTGAGGAACAGCTGGATCAGTCCCAGTCCCATACCAGCTGCTGTCATGTATCATTATCTATAGTCCTCCCCCAAGAGCAAATGCATAAAGCTGCTATTGCCGTTACCTCAAGGACAGTGAGTGGGACTGGGGAAAACAAGAACCATTCCCTTCACCACCTTCTTACCTGTGGAGATACCACTGGAGCCTATATGCCCTGCTCCACTGTGTCCCACTGCACCCATGCCTTGCACAGTGCAGGTAACTCATCCAGGGAGGAAATGGACACAGAGACAAACAAAAGGTTTTAGGGATGTCTCTTCCTGTTTACAAAAATATTTTAAGTTTTTGTGTACAAATAATTGAATGTTGACTTCTGAAGCCTAGAGACCCTCCGGAGCTCCTGTCTGCGCAGCTACAGTTCTGCATTACTGGCAATAATAGACACACACAGGTGGACAGACACAATCAGACCTAGTCAAGCAAACTATTTTTCTGAGCCAGCCCACTGAAAGTGATGGAATTTCTATTTAAAGATGCCAGAAACACTTTCCATGTCTCCTCAAATACCACAGAATACAATTTATGATTATATGCTTGAGTCTGGAATACAAATACTTTTACCTACTCATTTTTCTGGCATCCGAGCTTTTACCATATTGCATTATCCCATTTAAATGGGAGCTAAAAATATCCATAATAGGTTGTTCTAAGACTTTTTTGGTGTTATGTTTATGGGCTTTTAAAATGTTTTTTGATACAAGAGTAATATAGGTTTTGTTTTGGCCTCACCATTTTTTGAGAAAACTTTGTCTCTCAAAGAAATTAGATGCAGGTGTCCCTGCCCATGGCAGCGGGGTTGGAACTAGATGATCTTTAAGGTCCCTTCCAAGCCAAACCACTCTATGATTCTATGATTTTCTGACCTTCCTCAGGACTGAGAACAAGTTCCAGTGCAACAAACAATCGCATAACATATTTGTCAAAGCAGCGCCACGTCTCCAGAATCAATAGCCGACTCTGCAGAATCTGACCCGTCCTCCCCTCACCTTCTTTCAATGCTTGTTTATATAATAAGCCTTCAAATGCAATGTATTTCAGGGGCAGAGGTTCTGAAAGGAAGTTAATATTCAAAATCCAAGTACAACTCCAACAGCCCAATGCTTCAGGGACACAAACTTCATCTTAACACTTCTCCACCATATTATCTCGAGTCTGTAATCTCTGTAAGCTCCTCCAAACTTACTTCTGCTACGAAGTTGGGGATTTTTCTTCTCATGATTTTTTAAGTGGTGCAGAGCTAAAGAGTCAATGGGTTCAAACTATTCAGAGTGCCTTTACAGGTAGTTTTGCTGGTATTTAATCTCACTGGCTACTAATACTATTCGACCTAGAAATATTTTACCAGTCCAGATTGCACTGCACCCCAAGAGCGCGGCTGTATGTAACGACGATGGACACAAATATGGAAAGCTGATGCAAGAAAAAGCTGGAAGTAACAAATGCCGACAACACCCAAGGACCTTGTGAATGTTAGCTGCTCTGAGTAAGTAAAATCTTAAACAATAGTCAGTATTTTGTCTTGTAATGCAAACAGTAAATATACCAGAAGACCTCACATTCCAATCATTATGACTTTGGAAAATAATTAAAACCAAAAAAGCTTCAAAAGTAAAAGAAATATAGCAGTAAAATTTGACCTGTGTTAAGGTAGGAAAACATAAAAAAGCTTTTAGGGATATTAAGGTAGTACAAAAAAAAGAGCACTCAAGATACACCACACACTTGCAGACAGAAAAGCAGTAAAGAATTTCAAAGCACATGTCACTACCCCTAACTGTTAACCAGGAAGATAAATTACATCAACAGTCATACACCCATCAATTGTCAGAAAACATAGTAGAAAAATACAAATATGTTTCACGAGCTCTAAGATTAAATCACTGGCATCAGTCAGCTACTAAATTTGCATCCAAACGATAGTGAAGATTTTTCTATAAATGAAACATAACTGAATCTGATTCTCTCCAACTGTACGCTGAGGACGGACATTACCACGTCCTTCTGCTATGAGAAGACAGAAGTGCAAAAGTATCTCTGCTTCATCACTAGTGATGTAGAAGTGATGAAAAAAAACCCTGGCACTAAAAAATGGATTAGCGATTTTACTGAAAGCAAAATACATTGAATGACTTAACTCTGCTGCATCACATGCTAGGAGGTACTCTGAGGAAATCTATTGAAATGAATGTTGTGACAGCTAGCATAACTTGATTCATTGTTCGTGAAGAAATCAGAGTACAAAGGCACAGAGAACGCATCCATTTATTAAGGCGATGCACACGAGGGTTTGCCTATCCATTCAGAAGTTCTGTACTTTCTTTGACTTCAAAGATCTTTGCATTTATGACAGAAAACAAGCAACACACCCTAGTTTTAAGAACAAATAAAATACTCCTGCATTTGTTTCCTTGGCCTTCAAAACAAAAGTTCACCCCTTCCATCTCCATTTCCTAGAAACAGCTCATTAGAAGATTTCAATTCTTGCAGCCCGTAATAAATCCATTCAGCTGAATATGCTCAAATTCTTCAACAAGTCCTGTCTCACCCCACAAGGAACACTCCACTGTGAGGGAGTCATCTTAGAACTTACAGGCAATCCTCTCAGCCAAGTACAAGAACCAGACCTGCCAATTTTGAGAGTCTAAGACAACAGCTTTCACCTGCTCAACAATACCAAGGACATACGAGCAGAGCAGCAACTTCATCTGCAGCTGTGTCAACAGCAGACTGATCACTACTTTCCTTCAAAGCAGAATAAAAATGCATTAAAACTTTAAAGGAAAATTTTCCAAATGTCACTTTCTCAACTTTGATGCTTTTGCTCTGAACTTGCATTCAGAAGCAGTGTCTGAAAAATGTCTCAATAACAACATGAGACAAAAAAACACCATAACAAGCAGAACAGTGACCACCAGCACTGTCTCTGACCTAGCATTACAAAGACTGGTACCAGGACTCTGCTGAGAACATTTTTTTCTTGAACTAGCTAAAAACAGCAATAAAGTATTTTCTCATGTTTAAATAATTCCATCCCATTAAATGCTTTAAATGCCTAAACCCAGTCTTTGCTGTTTCAGTATGACGATTCCACCCGATGTATTCGCTATTAGCAAACATATCGCATCATGTTAATATGACTGGAAAATATCAGAGAAAAATGTAACTGTTTTTTAAACTTTTACACTCTTTTGCCATGGATCAGACTTAGTGTGGAATTCTGCCCTCAGTGAGGAGTGTTCTTATGAAGCTAAAACACAGCCAGAATTTCTGTTAGCATTCAGTCACAGAATCACAGAATCACAGAATCACTACGGTTGGAAAAGACCTGTAAGATCATCAAGTCCAACCAAGTCAGTTTCAGTAGACCTAATATAATTGATTAGTCAATTTATTTGCTCTATTCTTTCTCCAGTATATTGACAAAGGTTTCAGACTTATGCATACAAGTAATTTTATTCTCAACCGAGTAGTCCATTAAAGTCTACTATGTCATTAGCACAATGATACACATGTATCTTCCAAGCACTTACATCGCTGGATAAATTTTACACTCAGACATTCTGATCCAGCCACATGCCCAATATATTAAATGCAGTGGGAAAGTTTTCTCTCTGCACTCAACTACGAAACCCCTTCTGTTATCATTATTATGCCACTACATCTTTTCTCATATTTGTTTGAACAGCATGATTTATATTAGTTTAAGTACATCAGTAGCACAGTTCAAACAGCGCTGCTGTACCGACAAAAAAGTCACACTCCTGATGTAAATCTCTAAGGTCAAGTTGAGCAGATTTAGCAACTTGACAGTGATGAAGGAATGCACATATTCCTCCCTACCTTCCCCAGCAATCTTGCCACTCCTCTGTGATGGATGCAGTGCTCATCTGACTGCGTCACAAGCCAGTTCAACTCACTAACCCAGCAGAAAATTACTCACTTTTTCTTTTTTTGTTGGGTTAGTTTTCTACCAGTTTATCAAACTGAATCAGGTTGCTGTACGGTCAATGCCAGAACTGGTCAAAGCAGGGGAAGAGAAGCAGCAGCAAAACATCATGCTCGCTCACCTTACGTTGTGCAGCTTCACCTAACTGCCACAGATACAGCATTATAAAAAAGAGGTCTAGCACCATGTGCACTAATGCTCCTGATTTCAAACACCTACCTAACTTTAAAGGCATTAATAGGACTACTGCCCCATCCCGGCACACTAAAGTCCATGAGACTAATCACATTAATGGCTTTCTGCACAAGCGTGTTTGATACAACATAACTTTCTAGCAGGAACAAGCAGTATGTCTGGTAGAGGTGTGCAAGGAGATGCAGAACTCCATTATACCTGAGTCAACAAAACCTTTGGAGTAGGAGAAGTGGCAATCCAGGAGAAGTGGCTTATCCATTTAAGGGATGCTTTTACTACGGTGGCACAAATTGCTGATAAAGTTATTTCAAGACATGAAAGACACCATCCACATTGGGACTGTTGTATCTGTAAAGACTTCCCAGTGGTACAGTGGCAAACTTAAGCTATGCACCAGCTCAGTAAAACAAATTAAAACTATAAAACATTTTGTTTGCATTAAAGTCATGTTCTTTCAGTTGCCACCACACCTAGCCTAGGGTGTCTACCCGAAGATCTACACCAATCAGCAGCATAATTTCTGCAGCACCCTGGCCCCTTATAGAAATATGTCATTACTACATAAATTAAGTTGCCCTATTTAGTGGATGCAGCATACCTGCGTTGAAGGTAGCGTTACTCACAGAAACTGAAGCCTTCAACAGCTTACAGTGTTTCTGTGGCCACACCCTCAGTTGCATTTAATTATCTAAAGCATTACCTAATGAAACTGTTGTAGCAACCAGAACTGTACGAAAGAGTGAGCAGTTCACATATCTTAGCCTGTCCATGCAGACAGTCTGACAGAACACTTTGAGCTCACATGCGAGACTACAAACAAGCGCCCGATCGTCTGCAGCTCCACACACGTTTGTCCCACAAGCACTACGCTTTTGCTCGCAGTACACTCTTGAACGAGTTTTCAAGCCTGTACGCACTATAGCCCTGTGAAGTAGTTTAAGACGACCAAAACACAAAACTGACTGGCCAAGTTGTAAGTTTTCAAGTGCAAGACACTGGAGCGTTCATCTACACAAGGAAGCTATTTGACACATAAACCTCTACATGCACGTACGTACAATGTGCCAGGAGACGCCTGGTTGCTGAGATACAGCTTATATCCAAAGACAGAAAGAGATGAACTATTCCAGAAAAACTACATCAACAGTAGGCATTATATCACAGCAAACGACATCCACGGAAAAAAAGCCACAGTCATACTAGTATAAAAACCTTTATACCAACAACAGCCAAAATGAATGGCACCAATGAAGTCAGAAAACGCCTGGGGCAGATGTTACCCAGGGATGTAAGAAGCACTTTCAGCGGGCAGACACCGAGCGATCCCGGTCCTCTTCCCCCAGCCCGGCAAGCCCCAGCCCGAGGGCGGGATGCCCACAGCACAGGCACGAGCAGAGCGTACCTGGAAACTCCAAAAGCGCCGTCACAAGCCTGACCCAGCACGGCGGGGCGGCTTCCGAGGGGAGCGGGGACCAGCCGTGCTCGGCCCGGCCCGGCCCGGGCTCGGGAAGCAGCTCGGGAGGCGGACAGCGAGCCGGAGGCTGCACAGCTTCACGGAAAAACCCGGTTTCGGCGGTTTTCCCATACAAGGCGAAAAGACAACAGCGAAACTAGAGCTCCCCTACCCTCTCCCTTCCTCCGCTACCCCCCAGCACAATCAGCAGTACAAAACGAATTAAAACTAGAAGAAGAAAGAGAGAGAGACTTAACGGACAAGACGAGTAAAGCAGAGGCCGGCGGAGCCCGGCGGCGGCTCCAGCAGAGGCCGAGCCAAGTGACAGCCGGCAGCACCGCCCGGCCGCCGGCACTGCGGGCCGCCGGCCGGGCCCGCCGAGCCCCCGGCTGCGGCCGAGCCCGGCCCCCGCCGCCGGCCCCGCCCCGGCTCCACCTCGTTCGGCGCCCCGGCCCCTAGCGGGACGGCAGCCGCCAGCGGCCCCGGGCCGAGCGCGGCCTGGGGCGGCGGCACGGGCCGCTGCCGGCGCCTCCTCACCTGGTCGCGGCGGCGGCGATCGACGCCCGCCGCCCCGGGGGCAGGTCCCGGCACATCCCGCAGAAACAGAGAGAAGAGCGGCGGGAGCTGGCGGCGCCCCGAGCTCGGCTCCGCTGCCCGCCGGCGCGCAGCCCCCTCAGCGGCGCCAGCCCGCCGCCATTACCGGCCAACGACTGACACGGAGCGGCGGCGGCGGCGGCGAGAGCGGCGGCGCGGGGCAGGGCGGGAGCGACCGGCCAACTCTCGCGAGAACCGGCCCGCCGCGGACCTTTCCAACATGGCGGCGTCCCGCCGCTTCCCCCCCCCCCCCCCCCCCCCCGCCCCCGCCTTCATCCCCGGCGGCGGCCATGTTGGGTGCGGCGCGGCCTCCCCGCCCTGCCCCACCGCTCCAGCGGGCCGCCGCCGAGCAGCAGGGCGGCGCGGTTCCATCCCGGGGCACCTCCGCGAGCAGCACCGCGGCCGCCTCGCAGCCCGCCTACCTCGCTGAAGCCGAGGCCGGGCTCCAGGCCAGGCTGAGGTGAGGAGCGGAGCCCGGCGCGCCACGGCCCCGGCGCCGCGCTGCAGGTGCACCGCGGGCGGCGGGAAGGGCTGAGGGCGGCGCCGGCCGAGCGCACCTTTCATGCTGCCCGGGAAGCCCACGCAGCGGCGCGCCCGGCCTCGGGCGAGGCGGCCGCCGGCGGCTCCCGGCCTCGGGGTAGGGGCGGCCAGGCCTCCCGCCGCCCCGCCGGGCCTCCTGTCAGGCCAGGGGCCCGGGGAGGTTTTGTCCTCGCACCTCTCTGGGCGCCAGACCCTCCCTCAACCTCAGAAAAACGTCGTTCTCCGGTATTTCCCTCACAGCTTCCCGCCCCCGGTGGCGCAGGCTTGACGGGCCGGTTCAGTCCACATGCAGATCGTGTAAAAATAAAGAGCTGTGGCAGAGCACTCGGTTTTGATGCAAGAAGAGGACTTCGCAATGTTTATTAAACCACGGCTGCAGAGCGGTGCCAGCGCTGATGCTGGCATTCCTGAAGCAGCTCCCGTCGAAACTAGGGCACCGCTTTTCAGTCATTCGTATTCATAGCTAAGTCATCTTTATAAAAACATTTATTTTTTTTTCACAAAATAAAAGCGGCTCTGATTACGGTCTCCCAGTTGCCAACTTTAAATAACATTTGCAAAACTTCACAGAGATGACCGAGTACCACCGGCTTAATTTCACTTTTAACAGTCATACACCCGGCAGGGTTCGTTAGCATACGATCTTCTATTGCATCGAGTCCACCCCAAAGATGCATTAAAACCACCCACGTTTCAAAAAATAGGTCTAAGGTGTTATCCAGCTATAACAAAATTATTTCCACTGAAGAAGGAAAGTTATTAGAATAGGAAAAAAAGAAATTCTTCCTACAGTTATTTTGGGAATGTCTCCTTCAGGGCTTGTCTACAACTTCACCGGAGTCTGGTTTTCAGTCATTAGTATGATTGTTTGACTACAGATGCCAAATTTCTTGGGGGAGCACGGGGGCGGAGAGTTATCTACCCCAACTACTAAAGGATCACTAAAACTACTGGAGGGTTTCCCCCCCCCCCTTTTTTTTTCTTAACCAAAAAGGATTAAACTTTTTTTACATAGCCTCTCCTCTTGTGAATGGTCAACATTTTGCATATAAATTATTCCCATATGGGAACACCATACAAAAAACACCCTAAACACTGAGAGACCATTAGAGCTGCGAAGCTTAGGCAATGCATAACTTCATGTCACAATTACAGGATACCCATTTAACCTTAATTTGGCTCTTTCACATACACAAACTAATTACAGAGTATATTTTCCAGCATAAGCGTACCTCCTTTGAAACAAGGTAAGCTTGAAATGTCAGTGGTTAAACCTTCGAAAAAGATTGTTTTGCCAGATGAGGGAAAAAAATATGTGAACACTGAAAGACGAGCACAGCTCCAATGGGGAAAAAGTGGTAAGTAGCACCTAATTCCCTCCCGAGTCCTCAAAGAGCAAACCTGCTCCTCCCAAATGCAAAGACTGTAAGCAATAATGATAATTTCAGTCAATGAAAACAATATTACTACAGTGTATGGGATCCCTGATCACAGACCAGGGCAAATTAAATTATTACATTCCCTGTCATCACCGAGTGTTTGCTTAAATTTACTACTTAATATTGCCGGATTGGCAGCCTATTTAAATTATTCAGCACTTTTGTAATGCACTACCTCTTTAATTACGCTTTTAAACATAGTTTCTCTTTTCTGCTTGGAAGCAGTTAATCCAGTTTCATGCTCCTCCTTTTCATCTTCAGGCAAACAAGGTATCACATTAGGATTTTCTCAAACATGAATATCATTTGTTTTCAGTCAGTCAAATGAAATTAAAAGGCAATGTTTGTCTACTGGTTTTGCTTCTGTATGGCTTCTGTTTATTTTCTGTATCTGTCAGTGGAACTCAACTGTAAAACTTTAGATTACTTTTTCAAAGATTCCCTACCAATGAGTGGAAAGCTCTGACAGGCAAACATCACACAAAAAGAGAAGAGAAAGAGAAAGACATTCTTAGGGAAAATGCAGTCATCTTGTGAAATTCTCCAAGATTAGAAAAAAAGAAACCGTTTACCTGCAAACTGCCACAGCTGAGAGAAAGGGAAGAACTGAACACACTCCAGTTTGATGAACTGCGAAGCAACGGAGATAACCGCAGCAAGCACTGCCCAAGCACTGAAAGTGGTGGAGACAGATAAAAAGTTAAAAGTAAAGAGCCACAATCTCATCTTACACCAACTTGGTTATTGCAGCTTTAAGAGAGAGGTTTGGAAAGTTTTCCACTCCATACTACTCTTGCACACCCCTTCTAAAATTAGAAAGGGGCAGCTGGCTATTGCAGCCACAAGATCGGCTCGAGCCCCCCCAGACTCCCTCCTCCCTTTCCTTGACTGACGTGGCTCCCATGAGCCATGGAGGAATTTGGGGAAGGGTGCTTCCACCTGTTGGACATGGAATGAGGTTGTCCAGGCATTCAATTATAAATCCAACTGTCAAGGAGCTGACAATAAAACAGGACACAGGACAGCTGTGAAGACTACAGGAACCCCCCCACACCACCTTCTCCATACTCCTACAATTTTGCAGTTTGTCTTACAGCAGAAACAATGCATGAAAAATTGCTCTCTGCGTCATTTGGGCTTGTAAAATAAAGGGATCACTTCAAATTTGTTCTCATAGCTTTCCAGCTGTGCTACAGGGTCTTAGCACAGAATCTGGCAAGTTGTTCATATATCATCACACACCTCCAAAACCAGATTCTTTGTTCCTAAATACAGCATGCTGGCGATTGCACTGCAGATGGTGCACACAGCTGCATTCTGTACAGCAAAAACTTTTATGCCTACCTTAACATGGAACTCACCTTGCCTTTTGCACTCAGTTTGAGCTGAATTGATTATTAGTTCAAATATTTTTTTAAAAAAGTGTATGAAAACCATGACTTTTTTCAACTTGTGGAAAATGAGCAAATGCTTTTGCTGGTGTGAAAAAATGGGGGAAAAAAATTAGTCCTTTAACAAACCTGCTTAGCATGCTAAAAACTGCACTGCTCAGTGACTCAGAGCAGGGTGTGAGAGACAAGGTAACAACAGATGGGCACGGGTACTGCCATCCTCCAGGTGCTCAGAGGTGACGGTGGGAATAGCAGAAGAGGGGCCGCACTCCCGCCTTCCACCTGGGCTGGCTACCTACAAGGGGGCTGTAGCCAGCCGTGGGCGTCCGTCTGCTCGCAACCCAAGGAGCAGTTTGACTGTGTTTTCCAGTCCAATTTGCCGAGTGCTGGAAATTTTCTCTGCAGATTGGTGTGTAGCTGGTTCAGCTGCCCAAAGATTGTGTTCTGCCCAAGGTTTGTATGCTTTAAGCCTGCAGAACAAGAAACATCCCCTTCTCAGTCCCAAGGCCAGAATTGGTGTCTTTGCTCTATATAAGCACATTTTTGCCATCACAGACTATTTAATTTGCTGAGCTGCTGACAGTTAGGGACAGTTCAACTTCAGAAGTGAGATTTCTCTAGAAGCAGCCAAAGTATTTTACAGTTGGGAAAACACAAAATGGCTATGTTTGCTGCAGGCAATGAAATAATTATACAAGGAGGATAGCAATCAGCTGCCTGTGAGCAACACAGACAGACATTACTCTTCACCTCTGGCTGAGGAGGAGTTACTTACTGAGATCAGCATTAAGTACCTGTAGATATTTAGTGAGAGCCTTTTAAGGACAAAGCCACAAACAGCTACAAAAAACACCTACTTCTTCAACAGCAGGAACAGTCTTCTGATCCCAAGCCTTCCCTCTCCTCCTGAAGGGGCTACTGTGTACACAATCTTGCTTTTGATTTATTTTTCCAGACTAAGCAGCACACCATATACACCTCACCTTCCCTACAGTTAACAAAAAAAAAAAGTGATTCTCCTTTGTCTGGCACAACGTTAAGTAGAACATTAAGTCTTTAGTTTCCAGGCACCTTCCTATTTTGTCTTGAAATGGGAATATAGCTCTTTAATACCCCATAATCGGGGGGAGGAGGGGGCAGTTTTAGAAACAGAAAATAACCTGAATTACGTATGTTTTATTTGTGTAAGAGCATGGAATCTCCTGCCTTCATGTCATAACTTACTCTTTTTTTGGGGGGTTGCCAATTCTGCTAATTACATCCTTTTTTTTCTAAGCTAGTTTTTAGTAAGACCGTCCCTCCAGTTAGTTCACAGCACACTAGTTTGCCACAGCAGAGGTACAGGAACATACAGCTAGGAGTGGAACAAGAATGAAGTCATCCCTTTTGTCAGCTGCTGACTCTTGAATTGGACTAATGAAACAAGTGAACCCTATCTTCTCATTAGTTCCAGCTGAAATCAGAACTGAGGAATAGTACAAGAACACCAAGTAAAAGACAATTCAGAGCTATTACAACTTCCTGAACTGTGCCCCGTTAGAGAAAAGCCCTGGTATTATCAAGTACATGCATCTGCATCCCAGTATCTACCACCCCACTCAAGCTTCTTAGAAGTTCTAAATTTTGCAAAAGGTTGGATTTTAGGCATCTGTATTTGGCCAAAGGTAAAAGGAACAATCTTAAACATGTAAAAAAAAAAGTCTGACCACTTAAAATTCAATGGGCCAATCTTAAAACAGCTTATAAAATAAACAAGTAAATTTATTTTTAATGATTGCTAAAATAGTTTACATAATATACAAACAGATAGGCTATCAGGACACACTCAGAAATAAGTCACAGTTGTTTTTTTAAAAAACATTTGTCCAGTGAAATGTCCAAAATGTAAATGCCATCTTTTCCTTCCTGAGCTATTCTTAAACATCCAGAACAGCAGCACTTCCATGTCTCTTTACTGTTTATATTTCTTCCGATCAAAATTAAAAGCACTATCCATTGCTGGCTCTCAGTGGTTAGAACAAATCCACCTCTGGTTTAAGTAGCCACAGCTCTGTCTCTCTCAAACCGTGTTCTTTTGTATGCTTAAGGTGATTTTGGTCCATTCAACTTAACACCCCAAACCTTTGCTTGCACAAAGAAGCCAGAAGCTCCAGCACCTCAAGAGATTTTCCTGGTTAAGAAGAACTTTTTGCAACAGGACAGCTCAAGGGGCTTGCGAATAAAGGAAGGGTCCAAGAGCCACTAATCTCACAGCTGTTACAAGAAAATGTCCTATTAATTTGAGAGCAGTCTTCACATGTTCCTTCACACTCAGTAAAACCAAATGCACATGGACCAATAGTTCAAGAGCATACAGTAACTAACAGCAATGAAATGGAAGTGCTGCAATTCTTTTATTTTTTTACACAGAATACTTACAATAGAAACAAGTACATTTTTTTAGTCTGGTGCGAGGGATTCACAGCATGAGGCACGCTAAAAAATGTATTTTAAAAACATGCATTGCAAATCTGTTCTTCACTAGAAGCTTATACAGCAAGCAGCAGGTTATATGCGAACACACGAAAAAAGGTTATTTTTCTAGGATACCAAGTACCACAAATAAATAAATTCTCTTGATGCAAAAATAATTATCTTATTAAAATGAGAAATAACCTATGCCTTCCTAAACTTTTGTTTGGAAAGGAGATAGTACACACACGGCTGACATTTTATCATTTCCCCCCAAATTTTAAGACTTGCAGAACTTTGACAAAGAGCAGAAAATTTCTGGAAGCAGCGAGGCAAAGAGGTGCTGAGGGATTATTTAACTGACATCAGTTAAGCAATCCTTTGTACCTCAGCTTTTCTCACTCTCCAGAACTGTTTGGGGCAGGCTCATTTAAGGAAGAAATGCTTGCTGAAAGGCTCTCTGCAAGTCACAAATCTTTCAAGCAATTTTGCCATTTCTAGAAGTCGCCAGAGACAGCTGACATCTATGTTGTGATCAGATGGATCAAGAAAAAGCTTGTGCTTAGACTCACATCACTTTATCATCATTTTCAGTTTATGGTTTTTCTTATGTTTATGCTTTTTCTTATGTTAGAAGAAAAGTAAGCAATTGTGGCAGATGAAGGTGATGTTTTTGCATCCTGCTACCTCGTCAAACGTGATACCACCTTTATGTACCACCAGAAAAGGATCCTCATAGCAAAGCCAATAGCGCACCAAGACCACTTCAGAAGCAGATGAGTGGTTCTGCACTAGTGGACACTTACTTCTAGCTCCAGGACACCAAGCCTGAGTAAGTCACTGAACACAACTTACCCACAACCAGCAAGTTCCTTGCTTACATTCTGCAGTTGATTTAGAGAAGTCACAGTTCTTTAGCAGGAACAACCCTACCAGTTGGTGGAATTTCTCTGCACAGAAAGGACTGTATGCTGCCTGAGCTCAGCAGCCGCAGTAAGTTCTTCCCTGTTCAGCCATTGCAACATACATTTTTCTGTCTTCCTCCTTTCTCGAGTCCTCTCCAATGACTTTTATGTGCATCCCTCCACAGGGAGGCCCTTTTCAGGCCAAACAGGCAACACAAGATGAGATATACGGCTCCACAGTCCACTCAGCTTATCTGTGTCCATGCTATTGTAAGAACTAGGAACATCTGAACTGGTAAACTTTGCCCAGAGGAAATCCCGGACTTTCTCCTCAACTTCTTGCAAGGTGAGGCTCTTTCTCAGCGACTGCTCATCCAGGAGAACTGTCAGCAGAAGAGCCACATCCTTAAATGCTGCATTTTCATGGTCACAGTACTTGTAAAAGATTAAGGTGGAGCCTGCAGGCAGTAACTCAAATCGATGCACAACTGCTACCTTCTTGCCCTCTCTGAACCCAGAGCTGAGCTCATTATCTACCTCCAGCTTGACAGTGTCACTATCCAATATGGCTTTGTCTGCCCCATTAATTTTGATTGTAGTAGCATTCTGGGAGAAGGCAAAAGCATCGGCAATCTCGTTACTTAGGCACCTCAGTGCTTTCTCAGCTTCTTGGCCAGCCGTGAACAGTAAGATGGCCGGCTCCAAATGCAGATGGGAAGCATTAAGATGTTTCTCAAGGAACACATGGGTTCTTCTCCACAGATTGGGGTCCTGACTTTGGTAAGTATTTTTTAGTTTCTTCATCTGGGCCCGAAACGCTTGCAGAATTTGAGTATCTCTACTTGACAAGCTTGCATCTAGAAGATTTGGCATTCCACTCCACAGGACATAAAACAATGGGACACTAATTAACAGGACCAGTAACAAAGTCCAGCTCTTGTGAAATCCACTCTGCGATGCATCATCATCTATAGAAAGGAGGAGCAAATAGGAAGAAAACAATGTTTTAAAAGGAATGAGAAGTCAACAAGTGAGAGGAAACTAAGAGGGAACAGTAGAATTCAATGAACTCATCCCACTCTCAAGATACTGGTACAGTAGTTGAAGACCATAAAGAAGATATTCTAGTTAAAAAAAACAAAACAAAACAAAACTTTGAACTTCTTTAGCAACTTAGTGAACTGACCGCATTAAAAAAAGGATATTTTTCCACATTTCCAGACTGATTAAGAAATTGGACATTCTTCTGAAAAAGGAGATCTTCTGGAAGTTTATCAATGTGCCATTCTATTTAATCAAATCCAAACTAAGAGCTTAAAACGGGTCTGAAAAAGGTCAAGCTTTTTCCTACATTAAGAGTCTGCAGAAAAAGCCCTATACAAAACCTGGCATCAACAGAATGGTTTCTGTGGCGTTATTTCTCCTCCCTATCCCCATAAGGATAAAAACAGTTTCTGCAGCAGTATTTGCATCTCAAACACTGGTGATCAACACTATCAGAAAACGTTTGTGGTCTTCGGATCAGTCAGCTTCACAAGGAGTACACACAGCAAACAGCTCACAGGAAGCGTATGGAATATCAGATATTTTGATTTGGTTTTGTATTTGAACAGTTAAATTAACACTTGTTTGACCTACTCTAAGCATAAGACTCTATTCCGTTCCCAGTAAAGTTAGTGACAAAATGTACCAACCTCCCTGAAAACTGTATACTTTATGCTACCTTTTCATATGCTAACTTTTATCAGAACAGCAACCAACAGCTGTTACATAAGAACACCACTAGGCCTGCCTCAGTTTTAATCTTGTAGCAAATCTTGTAAACACTCCAGATGGAAGACCTTAAATTTGGGTGGAAATATTACCTATTATACAAGACCCTTCCTTCCTTTGTGCTGAAAACACATGCCCTAGCAAGCAAGTCATCTGTTCTGGCAAGGAGCCTCAGTTTAACACCACGTACCAGGAAAATTAATACTTGGACAGGCATGAAAATGGTTAAATGTAACACACACACGAAATAGAAGTGAAAGCAGAAGTCTTACTTTTGGCCAAAGGCTGCGACTGCTTCCCTATACTGGGCTGATCTCGAAATTTACTTCTGCCTGTTAAGAGATTAAGAAAGGAACATGAGAAAAATACTAAGACAACAATTAGAATCAATCTTCCAGCAGGGAATTTGGCAGGGAGTTGAAATCACCAAACTGCAGTATTTTCATAGAAAAGCTGTTCTTAGTTATGCTTTTACATAAAAACTTTTAGAAAGCTTACGGGAAGGTTATCAAAGCAGCCTTGCATAACACCATGTTGAAGTGAACGCAGTCCTGCTAAGCGGGAGCAAAGACAAGGCTGTGACCTGATCCCAGGTAGCTCTGTATCAAGTATGGGGCTTTCTGTTCTTTTCTGCATCCTTCGCCCTCCTGTGCTCAAGCAAGCCTAGTCTTGAACAAGGAGAGTGACACATTCACCACTATTACTAGCCTGAGAAGTCCCATTCAACTGGCAGACCAACTCTCCAGCTACGCTCTTGGCCAAATGCCGGTTCTTAAGCCATCTTGACAATCTTGCATAAAAAGCACAAGTCCCCAACCTATCACAAATCACTCCCAAAGATTTTTAACTCTTGAAAGTTATGCGAATAAAACCAGAGGCATTTTAAGTACAAGACGACAAAACGACAGATTTAATGACCCGTTATTTTCTGCACAAGAATCCCATGTCCCAATTAAGTTTCCTGATCCTGCTCAGGAATTTGAGGGCCAGAAAAATGGAAGCTCCGTTAACACACATACTAGAAAAACAACATAATGCAAGCTATAAGTAGCAAAAGCAAAGCAATACGTTAAAGGCATAGTCTCATATCCCCTCTCCATCTAGCTTGGGTCAGAGGCCTGTTTCATCAGCAGTCAGTTTCTTGGGATGAATTGTGCTTTTAAAGTAAAACACAAGCTTTCAACTTCAAAATATACTTTTGGTCTATTTATTTAAATGGGCTCAGACAGCAAAGTACAAGAGACATTATCCACAAAAGAGCATTATGAACAACTTTCCCAAGAGACTGGTATGAATATATACAGTGCAATTATTGGTCAGCATGTTTTTTGCATTTAGTCAGTTAATTAAAAAGACATGAGAATTTCTGGCTCCTTGTGAACTACGGCAACTGGTTCAAAGCTGAAGGCTCTTTAATAACCAAATCAGGATACTGTCAATGGCACTATTGAGAATAAATTGAACAAACACACCCTGCAGTAGTTATTTCAAGAACACTAAAATAAATTCTATAACCTTGTTTCTGTATGAATGTAATCGCAGAAGGTGCTAAAAGCAGCTCTGGTTTAAGCCGGAGCTTAACTGGCTTAATGAGCTACGCTATTCTGTAATTTCAACCCCCCGCGCCAACAGGGCACAGACGTGGAGCTTGTAACTGGCTAAGCTTATATAAGTCTTCTAATAGTTAACAGGTCAAAACCACCTCAATTGTGTAATATTTTACAATGTAGCACTGTTTGCAGAGACTAGGTTTCATATTTAGGAGACAGCTGCGATTCATACACCAAAGGAAAAAAGTATTTCAACAAACAGCCTAAAAACAGATCCTATCCCACCTAAGAATCTTGCCTTATTTACAACACAATTTGCACGAAGGCCAAGCAAATTATTTGTCTTGCTTAACTCAAAAGGCGTAACTTCTGCAGACGCCTTAGAGCTTTCAGAGTTTCAAGTGATCTTTCCAAAGTTCTTCACCCAACGCAAAACTGGTCACTCCTGCAGCACCTATTATCTCTGGCACAGGGAAGAAAAAGTACCAGACTAGCAAGAACTCCCTGCATGCATTCATTTTTCAAAGATGTTTCACAGACGTGCAGCTACGACAACATGAGCTTCCCTTCCACAAGGCACTGTGGTTTTAAAAAAAAAAAAAAAAAAAGAAAACACAACTCCAAACAACCCCCCCCAGGTTCTCCAGATTGAATTCTGATTTACAAGACTTGTTTATCTATACCTGTTCAGGATAGAAACAAGCGCCCAAACATTAAGACCAGAAAGCTACTAAGAACTCTGAACATTTTTTTCCTCTTCTTTCAAGTACTCTTCCAAGAGGGGAAAGAAATCCAAACCAACAAATCCACAGAAACAACCAAAGATAAAAATATGAAACACATTAGACATTAGATGAACAGACTGGAGTTTGCCAGCAAAGAAAAATGCTGCTCGTCTCCAGCAGTATAAGACAACTAATTCAATCGCAGCAGGCCACCATTACTCAGGGAAAGGCTAGAAGGGAAGGTGATGCGTACAAACTAATCTAACATTCACTGCTACCAAAAGGTGAAGGTTTAGTTCCCTTCCTCAGCTCACCCCCACAACGCCACTAGTACATGTTCTGCACTTACTGGTTGTCCCATGAGTCAACTCAGTTTCCTAACCCAGCCAAAAAAGAAAAAAAAAGAAAAAAGGAAAAGTGGGTCATTTTCTGTGGTCAGCAAGTTGAATAACCTCATAGAAGGGCTCTGGAATGCGCTGCCTTCTCCAGCTTCCATTTGGATCTGCCTCCTGGGTCCCTTTCTACCTTCCCAGACAGAATGTCCCAGGGCACAAGAAAAGCCAGAAGCAGGGGAAAGGAAAAGAATTCAGTACTTTTCACTTAATTAGAGGGAAAGACTAGGTATCTATTTGTCAACTTACTCTGTGATGTAGTTGAGTGGTGCTCTTGATTCTTCTCAAGGAAGTCAGGCTTTCTTTCTGAAACCAAAGCACAAATGAAAGAACTTGGTTATCACATCAGAGGTCAGAATAAGACAGACAAGCCATACATGCTTTTAGCTCTTTCTACAAAATCTTCAAAGGTTATTAGGGAAGGAGCATGTGCTGTGATGCCAAACAAGCCTGTGCCATACGACAGCCTCTGGGACCCCTCTGTAGATGGGGAAAACTACTATTACCTAATAGAAAGGGCTTAATTTGGCCCTTCACCCTGCTTTTCCCAATATGACACAAAATGATCCTTCCTATTTTTTCTTTAAAAAAGTAACAATGCAATAATGATAAAATGCAAAGGATAGGAAATCGGCAGCGTTAACTGATTGCTAATGGAGGGTACCACATTTGTCACTTCTGAAACCAAAACTATTCAGCAGGAGGGAAACCCAAAAATAAACAATGTAAAGCTACCACCTTAACAACACTGCTGTCAGAACAGGGGGACTCCAGCAACATGGGCATGTTTTTAGCTGCATGAGCAAAACGCCTGCATGTGCTCCTGGGGAACAGCTGGCTGACACAGATGTGTTCTTGTGCACATCTCAGCTACCTGGTTCATGTCTGTGTTAATCTGTGCTCACAACTGCTTTCAGTGCTCTCCCATAAACACCATGCAATTAGGACTGTTACTGACCGGACGAATGCAAGCCACTACCTCACTCTCTGACCAGTTACTAGCTCTCCTAAAAACCTCCCTTACATAGCGTATCTATTTAGATGTATTCAAACCACCTGTAATAACATAACTACCTTCTGCTGGGCTAAAAAGTATCCTGTATTTTCTTCCTCATTGTATTTCCCTATTGCTTCTGTAACACGTCAAGAAAAAAAACCTCTCGAGCAATGAACAGAAAAAGTGCTCCCTCACTTTGAAATCACTTAGTATCATCAGCTTCCCCCTGCTAAAGTCAAAAGTAACTCATCTTTTTAAAAAAAGAACAGTTGTGTTTTGCTTTGCCTCAGGCAATTAAAGATCCATTCTCATAACAATTTTTGACACAGGTATGATATTACTCATCTTTTTGTTTTGCTTTTCCAAAACCAGACAGCTGTGTATTTATCAGTTTAAAACTGCGCTTTCTTGAACTTTAAGGTTTTACCCCCAAGCAGATGGCTGTCATACTACAATCAGTTTTAGTTTGACTCATGGGCAGGAGTACACCCTGAAAGATATTTTTTTTTTAAGCAATCATTTGTTACATCATGGAAAAGGTACTGATAAAACTAGTGTTCTTACCTCTTAACGGTGTATAAACATTTGGTTGATGCCCTGCTGGTTTCTCAGGTTCGTTACTGTCATAAGCCTTTGCTTTTTCCTTTATTGGGTTCTCTTGAAGAAAGTAAATTGAAGAACTGCCTGTCAGGAGGCAAAAAAGAAAAAAAAAACCAAAAAATAAATCAGGATTAGTATAGATGCAGTATCATTTGTGCTCGTTACATCACAAAACTGAAGGACCAAGACATAGTTTCAGAACATACATGATCTAAATCACTGATTTTCAAGTCGCGATCTCCCAAGAGTTACTTTCTTAAAATGTAACCAAAAGCAACTAAGACTTGAAAAGCTTACGGTAAATCTGAGTTCACTACAAATATAGCTGTCTACACCACCACACACATTTTTTTTTTTTAATTTTTGTTATTTTTAGGAGCCCTTGGCTTAAAACCACTTAAAAAAACCCCAAAACAAACAGACATCAAGACACCAAATGCTAAGAGCCAAGAAATGCCTTACACTAAGGGGATTCAGTGTAACCTAGTAAATACACAAGCATGGGAGTAAAGAGAATTTTTCCCATAGCTTTAGGCACACAACTTACAAACAATAACTGTGCTGCCTTCCGTAGCATTAGGCAGAGCGGAAAAGAGAGAGAAGCAAATATAGAACATTAAGTCCCCTTTTTATGTAGTCCAAGCCATCCTTTAGTTGGGTCTCTTTCTCACTAACCATAATGGCAAGCTAAGGCACCTATGCTCCTAACTTAACCCCCTCAGGTAGCTGGGAAGAATCTAACCCAACACCTTTAGATTGTTTGCCAAATTACACAGCCATTCAGACGCTGAAACCCAACTTAGTTAATGTTACTAACTAGAAAGAACAAAGCTGTGTCACAGAGCAAAGGTCAGGGCTGGAAAGCCAGTCAAAAGCAGAACACCAGGAGAAGAGGTTTGAAAGGATAAAGTGCAACCGCATGGTTGCCCAGACTCAAGGAGGGGGGAGAAAAAAAGTTCAGGTATGGAATGAAAGCTGTAGTACAGCTGTGGAACAGGGACCATGACACAGCGATCAAGCTGAAGGGCATAAGCAGATGAAACAGCAAAGGGAAGAATACAATCAGTAAAGCTTTTTCTCTGTAACATTCACACTAGGCCCTTTTATTTTTTTAACACTACTGGGCTCTCCTGGGGTTTAATGTGTTTCTACAGCTCTTTCACACAGAACCACAGAATCATTAAGGTTGGAAAAGACCTATAAGATCATCAAGTCCAACCATTAACCCAACAAGGACAACACACAGCTTGCCACCTAGTGTTTATTAATTTTACTTCAAGAAAAGAAAACATAGCCTTTTCCTAATATATTCTGGTAGCTTTAGCACATCAGTGTATGTGAAGCATACAAAGCAGAAAAAAAAAAACCCAAAACACAAACAAGGGAGAAAACTGTAAGTTTTAAACTAAGATATTAAGTCACAGCAAAGTATGTGCACATAGTGAGCAGGATACTATATTTTCAAAACAATCTTAAAAACCTGTTAAATGTTTGATGTCCCACCAACCTAAGAATGAAGATACTCACCAAATTACTTGATCCTCAGGAATGCCAAACAGCATAGCCCTCTTTCATTATGTACTGAGGTTTTGCAAGGAAAACCTCACCAGCAGCAGTGGCTCGTAGTCACAAGACCAGAAAGATCTATGACTCCGAAGAGATGGACTGCTACTCACATGGTACATACTTTTTAATTCCTCTCCCCTTCTTTGCATCAATCAGTACTCTATGTCTCTTAAAGATTCTTAGAAGTTGTTGTAAAAAGGAAAGATGTAAACATATACAACCTCGTTTCTCACATGAAGACAGCTTGTGAATCAGCACCTTCTGTAACAGCGCGTATCGCCAACAGCCAGGAAGAGACAAGCACACATGTGCAAGCAGACAGCACACATGGTACCCCCTACAGAAAAAAGTCAACTCCCCTTTATAAAGTTTAACTTTCCTAAATATACACATAAATATAAATTCCAGTCCAGACATGCCTTTTCTTCCCTTACAAGGCCTTAAGCCTCCTGTCCAAAGGATCATTCCTGCCTCCCAGGCTGCTAGTGAGGATTTCCCAATCGGCCTTATATCTGCTAGTCAGCCACCTTCTGCACGCTCACCTGCCAAGAGAGAGCGATCTTCTTACTATCCCCATTTCACATCACAGAATAGTTTGTGTTGGAAAAGATCTGCCGGTTTAATCAAAGGGATTAGAAATCTGCGAGTTCACAAACCACAGGTTTATAAACCAAAATACAAAGCCACTATTTTAACATAGTGGAACTTGTTCTTTTAAGTCTGGTACGTATCTATCCCTGCGGGTTCAATCTTTTTCAACACAGAGATAAGCCTGCGACACGTTTGCTGCAATGTGCCACAGCAACTACAGACAGCACAAACTCAAGTGCCAAAAACACCCAGCGCCTGCCTTTAACTCGTACAGTCATACACTCTACTTGCATATTTTAAGACAGCTTCAACAGAGATTGCTTTAGCTTGTTGATCTAGAAGATGCCTGATTTGAGGCAGGGTTTATAGGCTCTTAAAGCTTTTTAGCTTTAGAAGCAAGTTTCCTAATCTGTATTTAAAACCTCTAAGCAGAAGCCAGAAACCAGTTTCTCAAGTTGTGGTTTTGCTTCCATTCTGCTCTCAGGGAAGCATGACAATTACGTCCTTATAAAAATCCATGCTGCTTGTCCTGCTGCCTCACAGACCCTGCATTCCCCCTGGTCTGCCCTAAACTCTGCAGAAAAACAAACAATACTGTATAGCTACAGGAAGGAGGACTGCGAGGGGGGAAATTGCTCCTGTATAAAGCATTCGGGTCTCTCAACATCGTACTTTTACGCCTGTTGTGACTATAAACAAATACCACTGTTAAGAGCTCGGGGAGGCGGGGGGGAGGACACCTCTCCCTCCACCCTCATCTTTAGAGACGTCTACATTAACAAAAAAACACTCAGCTGTACCTCCTAAAGCAGCCCAGCCACATTTAAAATACTAAGCACGTTAGTACCCTCTTAGCCATCATTTGGGAGTAACAGCTTCCCCCAGTTTTCACCGATAAACCTTTGTACTTTCCCAAAGAAATCCTCATAAACGCTCTCTTCCTCCTTCCAGGTAAGATTTCTCCTTGCTTCCTGGAAACTCTGCTGCTGAAGCATAATATTGGCAGCCCTTTTTAAGGGCCATGCCACATAATTAGGGCCATGCACTGCAACTGTAACAAGAGCTCAGTGACAGCCCTGTCACAAGAATACAAATGGGAATGGGGAAGAATCTTAGGCTAGCCCGACTCATCCATGTGAGGATTGCCACATACTAATAATGTATACAGTCCAACTCAAAATAGACCAACAGACTAAAAGGGAAGGAAATACAGACAATTCGCTTGCAGTTTTCTGATGGAATGACAGATGAAAGCCACATGCCCGTAATACACAAAGTTAGCATCTCTCTGAAGTTTTGAGAAGGATACAGTTTTCATCAACTAAAGAAACAAGAAGATGCCACACAGAGTTAACACAACGGTGTCCCAGTAACAATGTACGCTTGGTGCTTCGGGGGAAGGACAGGCAAGCCCCAACTATGGTCTTCCTCACAAGCAATGCTGCTCTCTGTATGGAGCAGAGTCCTACAGCGATCTATTTTTGCAGCTCAAGATACTTTATTTAAATTCAGCCTTTTAAAAACCAAGCAGTGTTAGTAAAGTCGGTTATTACCCATTTTAATGCTGTGACATAATACTACTCCAAGTGATGCCCTAGGTAAAACAATGACCTAAGGGCTTCAGCGTGCTCTACATGCGCTGATCCTTCTGGAAGACTGAGAAACACTCCTCATCTCTTATGTACGGAACAACCACCCTCAGCGGGATTTCCTCACCTGTATGCCAGAACCACGGTAAAACCTGCGAAGGAGCTAAACCCCAATAAACTCCATTTCCTCAGGTCTGGTGCGTTTCAGGACCTTTGCAAGCGGAGCGCACAGTAACCTCTCCGAGTTAGAGCCTACCTGCCGATCTACTCGCTTTTATAGGGGGTCGAGTCAAGGAGTCCGGGTTCCCGAAGTGACACTCGTCTCCTGAAACGAGAAAGCGATGAATGGCGCGGCAAGGCCGGGCAGCTCACTTCCAGCCCACCCGCCTCCGCCCTGACAGCCTTCCAGGAGCACCAAACACCCCTTTCAGACGCACTGGGACACCCCGGCGTTTCCAGCGGGGCTCTCCGGCAGGGCGCTCGTCTCAACCCCCCTCCGGGCTGCCGCCGGCCGCGGGGAAGGAGAGGGCCGGCCCGCCCGCCCGCCCCACTTCGCGCCGCCCCACCGCGCCCTCAACCGCGGGATCCACCGCGGGGCGCTGCCCGCGCCGCTCACCCTCCAGCGCCCCTCCGGGGCCAGGCTCGGCCGCGGCCTCCGCCTCGGCCTCCTCCGCCCGCGCCGCCGACAACCGGGGGCTCTTCCGCCTGCGCTTCAGCTCGGTGGCGTCCGGCGGAGCCTGCCCGTCGCTCCCCCCCACCATCCTGTCCGCTGCCGCCCCGCGGCGCCGCCGCCGTCGCCCCCGGCCCCGGCCGCCCGCTGCCGCCGCCGCCTCTCCGCGCCGCGCAGGACTGAAGCTGCCACCTTCCCGCGGCGGAGGCGGCTCCGCGAACCTCACTTCCCGCCGGCCCCGCCGCGGGGCGGTCTCAGCGCCCGACGCTTCCGCCGCGTCGCCGCCCGACGCCGCCCGCGCGCGCAGGGGCCGCCGCGGCGTCACGTGGTACAGCGGCAGGCCCGCCATGGCCCGCGCGCCGCTGCCCCGCGCGCCCACCGCCACACCAGTCCCTCCACCCCGCACCCCTCCACACCCCCCGCCCGCCGCCCCGCGGGGCCGCCGCCGCCGGAGCTTGCCGCCGCCGCGCCGCCTCCCGGCGGGAGGAGGCCGAGGGAGGGCCGGGCGGCGGGGAGCGGCCGTCCCGCGGCCCGGCTGCGCCGAGGCTGCCCTCCAGTGAAAAAAATGAGGGAGCGCCCGGCGCGCCGAGCCGCCCCCTCGGCCGCGGCCTCCCCCAGCCCGGCGGGGCCCCGCGGGGGCGGCCCCTGAGGGGAGGCCGGGCCCGGCGAGGCCTCCGGGCGGGCCTCGGCCCGCTGCCGCGCTCACGCAGGCGGCCCGGCCGCCCGGGGCAGGGCGAGACGCTTCGGCCGCGCCCGGCCGTTTCTCTTCCCCCCCACCTGAGGGGCTGAGGCGGGCAGGGGCGCGGGCAGCCGGCGGGGCCCCCCCGCCTCGGGTGACCCTCCGCGAGGTCCCGGGCGCGGCCTCCTGCGTGCCAGAGCGGGCGGATGGGCCGAGCCCCGAGCCGGGGAGGGGGAGGGGAGCTCCCCGCCTCCAGCGGGGGCCGCCGCAGGGACGGCGTCGGGGCTCCGCTCCGCTCCGCAGGCCGCCTGCGCGCAGTTGGCTCCCGCGGCGGCCCGGGGGAGTGCTGGGTGCGCCCGGTGAAAAGCGCCCGCGCTCTGCGGTTGCCGTTTGCTGTAGTAGCGTGCCGAGAGTTGGGTGTGAAACTGTGGCACACCCGTTTGTGGCTGCCTTTCCCGCCTTGCGACGGTGGACAGACGTTTTCTGTGACCGTCGCACAGGTGCTCACCAGGGCAGCGAAGAGGTTAGGGCCAGTTTGGAAACAAGTTGCTAAGCACGTGTAGGCCCTTTTGCAAATTCTAAAGGATCTCTACATACTGAAAAAGGCAGGATTGAGGAACGTGATACTGACATCTGTAATGGCAGCATCTTAACCTACAACACTCCCACATACCTATGCTCACATTCGTGATGTTACTTGTTTTGCAGGGTTTTAAACAGGGTGAGTGTGTACGTGTTCTGTGCACTCACACAAGAAGGCTGGGTGAGGGACGTGCCCTTCAGTCTTCGCTTCTGCAACTGTCTTGTCTGTACGTATATTTCAAAATAAAAAGAATTTTAATGCTACGCCAGAACACCATAAATGTTTCGGATTCATCTAGAAGCAAGTGAATACTTGTGAGATAAATCATGCATACCTCCTTCTGTACCAGCACTAGAGTAAATATTACCATTCTTTTAAGATGTAAAAGTAGAACACAAGCGTTGAGCAAGGTTTTCTAAAGCAAAAAGAAAAGAGGATGTAACAAATACCACATCAGGAGGTTTCAAAGTACAGCTGACCCGTCCATGCGGTTCAAATCAAGTAGAAAAAGACCTGCCGGCGACTGGCTCATGATTCCTGGCGGGGCAGAACCACAGCTGCAAGTTTATTCGCTTTATTCGCAAGTTTCCAAAGAAAGTTACTAAATGATTACGTTATGTAAATATTTACATAGCATGTCCTTTATAATCCACCTAGTCACTGTTGATTCTTCTGCAGATCAAGAGAAAATGTTATTCCTGTTTAAATAAAATCCTCCACCAAACCTGAGTTAAAAAAAACCAGATTTGTTAAGTTACAATTCTACATCCCAGCTCATATCCCATGACTTTGTGAACGCTGAAGGAAAGAAAGCAATGTTACACAACGTCAGCATGCTTTTTTGTAACAGTGTTGTGATGGTGGATGACTTCATGTCCCAGACCGACCAGTTAATTCTCCTGCCAGACTGCCTTTTGCTAACAGGGTTCTCGGCCCGCGCAGACTGCAGCTGCCCCCCAGTTTGGTCACGCACTCGCCTCTCGCTTGCTGAGCTGGAGTTCCACCACCGGTCTCATGACACTTGTGCTTCTGTGGGCAGGGTGGTCCCTCTGCCCACTCCCCATTGCCTCTCGGGATGAAGGGACTGGCTGGTTGTAGGGACAGAGGGATGTAAAATACTTTGATTTTCATGAAGCCCTTGACGCCTGCAGCTCCTGTCCGCTTTGGCCACCTTGGCTGTTCCCTACTTCTGGCTAGAAGCAGATCACATCAAACGTGCCTTCGGCCGGGATGCGAGATGGACGGCAGCCGAGAGCAGGGCCCTCGGGAAGATCTCAGCCTCCGTAGATCAGCCACTCAGACTTCTTCCTTCCTGCTTTGACACTCTCCCCAGTTTTACAGCCTCTACTGCACCCGCTGAGAGGTTGGCCACAATAAAAGAATGTGCTGAATCTGCCAGGCAGGGAGGTGGACTCTGTCCCCTCCCGGCCACCGCCGGCAGCAGGGTGGCTCTGCGGGTCACGGAGGAAGCCGCTGCCTTTCTGCGCTGCTGGAGAGAAGGTGCAATCCTGCCATCGCTACACACGCTGTGCCCACGCACACCTCACGCCTTCTCACCTTCCTGATAGGACCAGCATCACTAGTAATACGCACGTGATGCTCATCGCTTGCGTGGGGTGACATACACGTGTGTCTCATAACTGAGCGGTTACAATACGGTCAAGGGACAGACTCAGAGTTGGCCATAGGGCAGGAGGCAGCTCGTGGAGGCCTGGGGAGAGGCAGGGAGGGAGCAGGGCACCCTGTGGTCAGTCCTGTGGGGGGGGAGGCACAAACAGGGAGGGGCACACGCAGCCTCTTTCTGCTTTGGGACAGTGCTGGGTGCTGCGGGAGCATAAGGGGAACAGAGCATGGGATGGGGCTGGGCTCATGCGCTTCGCCTAAATGGCATCTCCCATTGCCAGGTACAGCCCTGCCTGGTCCTGTACTATCTGTTTGTGGACTTGTTGTCCACAAATGAGACTCACCCTTTTTTGAACCTTCTGACACTCTGCCTCCGTGGCCCCTGTGCCAGTAAGGTTTTCTGCACATAGCATAAAGAAGTTGGAGTATTTTTCCCTGCCCATTTGAACCCAATCTCTTACCTGTTTTACAAGTGCCTCAAGTCCTAGTATTGGGGGATTTAGTGAACATGTTAGTCAAATCCCCCCCTTCAGCCTTCTGCTCTCCAAACTGAGGAGTCCCGGCCATTTAGCGCCTTCTCCTTACCAGCACCGTTGCAGTTGCCCTTCCCTGTGCTTTGTCTCAGTTGTTTGTTGCTGGGCTCCTCTGGGGATGTTAGTGAAAAGGCTGCAAGCTGCCTTTGAGAGGGGTTGCAGTCTCTGCGCTTCTCCTCCTTGCGCTGATTCCTTTTCCTCGCCAGCCCCTGCTCCATGCCACCACTTCCCATGAAACGGGTTCTGGGCAGGGGGGAATAGGGAAGGGGTTGGACCGTACCTGTCCCCTGTGCGGGCACATCATCATTTTTTGGAAAATCATTGCCCAAATGAGGCCAGGAGCAGCCACACACACTGTCTCTGACCTTCTCCCTATTGCAGTCTCTGGACCTCGCTGGACGGGGAGCACGGGTGGGGGGGCTCCTCATCCTTTGCCTCCAGGACGATGCTAAAGACACTCCATTTCACAGCCCGCAGTTCCCCAGCCTCCCTGCCCTTGCACAGTGTAACATTTCCAGAGTCTGGTGTTTGCTGGCTACGTGTTCAGGTTCTTTTTCTTGTGGCACTTTTCATCTTCATAAATCAACTCTCGAAACAGTTCCCTCCTCACCGTCATTTAGTTGTTTAAATCTGCAACGCTGTTACTTAATGCAGGAAGCTGCCAGTCATCCAGTTTGCCTGAAGGAAACTCTGCACGACCGCAGAGCTTCAGAAATACAGCCAAAAAAGAAGTTACCGTTTCTTGAATGCTCCCGAGAAGGACTGCTGTTCACTGGGGAAAAGCCGTCTGCCTTTGGTGAGGAGGAGAGAAGGAAAACTACACCTCCCAGCAGCCTGCCCGGCGACCGTGGAAGGGCAGAGTTCACTGTCACGTTGACAGCGGAGGATTAAGGGTGCGCGCTGGGGGCACACGGGCTGTCCTGCCACCAGCAGAGCCAAAGGGCCTCTGGGAAGGGCAAGCAGAGGGGCTAGTGCCAGCCTCCTCTCGCTGCCCCTCTGCTTCACTTCGCCGCCCCGACTGGCTCCAAACCTCCAAGCCTGGGTAAGTGTCCGACTCCGCAAGCCACTTTGTTCCTCTGACTTCCTTTTTCTGCCAGAGCGTCACCAGCGGGAAAAGCACAGGGAGGGGAGGGACGAGAGCTGGGCGGCAGAGAGCGGCAGTTATACCCCCCCACCTCCAAATCTTGTATTTAGCAAAACTCAGCTGTAGAGACAGTTCGGGTGGGTAGCGACACAGCTTCTACGCTAGAAGAGCTGCTGTGAAGGCTGAGCGTGAGATTTTTGTACAGAAATCCGCACCAACCGCTCTCCAGCAGGGAAAGTTTCTCTGGAGTTTTCCATGCTGCCTAGTTTTCCGCGGGCAGGCGCTGCCATCAACTTTCTCAGGTTACACCACTGAGCCTAACTCCATCCTGTGCGGCCGTCCGGTCCCAAAGCACTTTAGGAGAGGGGGAAGTATCGCTGGGGGTGTGTAGGAGAGTCAGGCTGCAGCTCCAGGTTCACAACACCCGGCCAGGGCACTGCCTGGCCCCCTCGGATGGGCACGAGGTCGGGTGGGGGTAACGCCGCTGCACAGGGGCCGGGCAGTGTTTCTGCCAGCGACTTCGCCTTCCAGCACCGCCGCCTCCCGATCCAACAGGCCAGAGGCAGGAAGGTAAGGTGGAACAGGCTCATTGCTCTGCGTCGACCTGGCTGTGAGATACCAGGTGCCCGAAAGCACGCGGGGCAGCCTGCCGAGCCCCAGCCTCCAGGCTTGCCGTCTCGGAGCACGGCTGAGTCCATCCGGCTGAGAAACCGATGCCTCACCCCACCGGCCAGTCCCAAGACAACTGCCGTTTGCGTTAGCCCTTGGACTGCTTGTAGCCTGCTGGGAAGCAAAATAGCTAATAGCCCTTGGGCTGAAGGTTCATGGTTATCGGTGACATCCCTCCGTTTTCACACCACCTTGGTAAGCATGGAGGGAGGAGCCTCCTTCTCCACCATGAATCACTGCTCCTGTGTTTCTGCTTATCAGGTTTACGGGCGTTTAGTCGCAATTCCCGAGGCCAAGACGGGATGGTGTCTGTGAGGGAGCTTGGTCAGCCACTTCAACAGCAAGGAGATATGTCTCCTTACGACCAAAGGAGAAAGTGAAACAAAACGGTGCAGAAGCTAGAGCTCCAGGGGAGAAAGAAAATGGAAGAGAATCCAAGCGTGGATGTGTCTGGAGGTAAGTGAATCCTACGCTTACTCCGCCTCCTAGGAAAATACCTTTGCAAGAAGATTTCAACAGTGACATGGGAAACCTAAGCAAAATGAAAATAAAAAAATAAAAGAATCCCCTCTTTTCCAGGCCAGGAAAAGGAAGTTGCTATCTTTTTTTTGAAGGGTGAAAGATTAGCAAGTTGGATGGGAACTATGGATAGGAAACCTCTGGAGGAGGTAGGGCAAGGAGTACTGTTTGTGCCCAGCTTGAATGGCAGGATACCTCCAGGTTCCTCATATTTCAGTTTCTACCATGTACTTACATTCTCTGGGTGCCTTGTTATGACTACTACATATGAGTATTTCAGTGATACCGTGGTGCTATAACCAGGTCAGATCTGTCCTAGGCGGTCAGAAGTGTTCCCATAATAATCAACAACAAGGAATGCAAAAATCACGCTCCAAGGGACAGCATGTTCTGACACGTGACAAGTGCAGCTTTTTTTCCATTTTCAAATTAGTAGGGAGTTCCTTGCCATTTTTATCAGAGTCTTTATTCTAATGTTAGCATAACCATTTCTATGTTGCTGTAGTGCTTGATCATTCATAAGCAATTTTTCACAAATAGCACCCGAAATTTGAGCTGCACTGTTTGGTTTTGTAAGACTCAGAACATGTTGCAAATGCTTATGTTCAGCTTCAGAATTTCTCTATTGAATTATGCTCCAGTGTTTGCTTTTAATTATACGTTGCCATAGCTCTTTGGGAGAGCAGCTGCAGAACAGGAGCAGAGAAGGAGCACAAGCAGAGCTAACACACACATTCAGATGCTTGAAGTGTGTTGACATAAGTGTTCTGTCCAGTACTCACAACAGCCTTAGAAATTCTTCAAATCCGTCACCTTAGTTTACCAACCTAGGAAAACCCACTATCTGTGAAAGATGTGGTCACATACCTTACCACTTAATGAAAGAATTGCCTGCCCACCCCACATAGGACAGTATGGGACGCAGGCTGGGTTTGAGTTAACTTTTCTCATAGCAGCTTGTATAGTGCTGTGTTTTGGATTTATAGTTTAAAAAAAAAAAAAGAGTGTTGATAACACAGCAGTGTTTTGGCTATTGCTGAACAGTGCTGGCACAGCGTCAAGGCTTTCTCTTTTTCCCCGCCTCTCACCCCGCCAAGCAAATAATCTGGGGTGGGCAGAAGCTCGGGCAGCACCCAAGGAGGGCAAAGGGGTATTGCATACAGTATAACATCACGCTCAGCAACAAAAACTGGGGTACAGGAAGAAAGGGAGAAGGGGTTGGCTTCCAAGGTGGCCCTTGCTCGGAGTCTGGCCTGGCATCAGTCTGCTTGTAGGAGATGGTGAGCAATTGCCTTTGCATCGCTTGTGTTTTCCCCCCCTTTCCTTCACCTATTCAGCTGTCTTGATCTCAACCCGTGAGTTTTCTCACTTTCAGTAACCCTATTCTCTCCCCCATCTCACTGAGGGTAGATGTTTCTGAAATGCAGCTTGTGTAGATGTTTCTGAAATGCAGCTTGTGTAGATGTTTCTGAAATGCAAGAACTGGGAGTTTTACAGGGTGGTGGTAAAGCACTGGGTATTCTTGTCTCCTCTATGGCTAGCTGAGTTTGTGAACTCTGATCCCAACAGCTCGACCAGCCCAAGATGAGGTGGGGAGCACAGCAGAGCATCCTGTGCACGAAGAGCCCACCCAAGAGACACTTGAGCACCAAGTGGCAAGCGGGTGGCCCGAGACCTCCTGCAAACCAGAGGAGGACTCTTTGGTGTGTAAATCACCAACTGCTGATGGTGGAGGAACGATACTGTCGGATTTAGCTGACCCCACAGTAGAGGAGAAGGTTCCCCAGGAAACTGAAGTATCACTGGAAGAATCTGGGAAGACAAGAGACTGTGTCTCGGAAAGATCCCAGGAAGAAGATGAGTTGGATGAAGGTGAGTCTCTCCCCATCCCTGTGTACAGCATTTCCAAAATGCTGATAACCTGGGCCTTTGCTTAGAGGAGGCAGAGCAGGAGAAAGCGTTGTTGGTTCTTGTACTGAAGGGGGCTAAGCGCGGGTCTGCAAATTTTATTCCCCACAGCCAGGCTGGCCGATGATAAAACAGACAGCAAAGGAGACAGCCCTGTCCACCAGAAAACATGGGAGGACCAGGAGACAAGCAGGCTATGTGAAAGCTCCTACACAGCAGAGGAAGATGTTTCATCAAGAAGCAAGTCCCTGAACTCTGACAGTAAAATGACGCATTCGGATGCGACTGCCACAGAAGATGTCACCAAAGGTGTCTTGGCAGAGAAGAGCACCAGTGCCCCTATCCTAGACTGGGAGCCAGAAGAGCACACAGAGCAAGAAACACAGGAGAGCGGATCCCAAGGCACATTAAGGAACAGACATGGGACCAAAGGTGAGCTAGTGGCTGCACATTGCTGCTCTTCCACCGTGCACACGCCTGCACTTTCCACAGGCTTTAGAAAAATGGTATGGTGAGCTCTCTAGTGCTCGTTGTCAGATTTCCAGAGTGGAGCAGGAAAAAAGGTATAAGAAATTAACTGGCTTCTCTCTTTCTCTCTTCTCTGGCTACTGTCCTGCTTTGAAAGGCATGAAACCACGCTGCGCTCTGCATCATCTTTCTCCTTCCCCTGTCCCAAAAGCAGAGAGAGGCAAGACTCAAGGCAGTATTAACCCAAAGCAGTATTCACTTCTAACTCTGTCCCTCAGCTGGGAGCTGCTGGCAGCTCTGTTGCTTTTCTTATTACAGCTCAATTTACCTGTTCCCTCAACAGTGAGTGGCACGTTTCTTTCTCTTACTGTAGAGCGCACAGCCCCAAAGCCAGAGGCTCAGTCCTGCTTGCAGAACGTCACCACCCAAAACACAGACCAGGAGCAGGCCAAAAAGTCCCTCTTGCTGAAAGGTGAGGAAAAGAAGCTTCCCTTGCGTGTTACTCATCGACCAGAAGGCACTGATCCTCCAGGAACAAGTAATGAAGCACATTTAATTCTTCTTCTCTCTCAGGACCTTTCACAGCCTTTTCTGAGGATTTGAGGGGAAAAAACATGCCCTTAAAAATAGGTTCAGTTTGAGCCTACAGTAGTAGCTTTCTTTCCAGCTCTGCAGCCTCAAAAGCAGGCACATCATGTTGAGCATGCTGGGAGCACCCTGGCATGCCCTGGGAGGTCTGATGGTCTCCTATGCTGATGGTCCCCCATCCCAGTCCCCCTCTGTGTCATGGGGCCTCAAGCAGGAACCGTGATGCTGATCTGCACCACACATTTCTCCTGGTAGAAAGAGACCCTGCTTTGCCATGGAGAGGGACGCAAGCAATTGTGTCTGGACCTCGCTGTCCTCCTTTTCTGGGCAGAAGCACGGTAGCCTTTGCTCACCCAGCATAGCTAGGAGGAAGGCAGGGAACAGGACACTTTGGCTGGGTCGGATGCCTCCATATGTGGAGGTAGGTGCTCGGAACAGCCACAAACCTTAAAGAAAACAGAGGAGAGGAGAAGAGAAGAAAGCTTGTGGCCAGCTGCCATTTCCTCAGGAAATTTTGCACAGGGACAACAAAGCTGTAGCCTTGCCTCCATCTCTTGAGCTGTAGCCCCACCGTCTGGTGTGTAGGAGCATGGGTCTCACAACATGGAGCAAGCAGCCTCTTCACCATTCCTGTGCCCCCAGAGAACATGCCAACCTGAACCACTTTCCTAGCGTAGGGGGGAATGTCTAAGAGGGGAAAAAGAGGACTCGTAGCTACTTTTCAGCATATCACTGCAGGTCACTTGGGACTGACTTCTGTTCCCTGTCTCCGGTCTCTCCCCTGTTGAACAGGGTTTGTCATCATGAGCCTCATGTTTCTCGGCTTCTGCATATTGTGCTTTGGCAACCCGACCTCCAAATCCCAGCAAGCCCCCAAGAACCCCACGGTGGAGGCATTCCTCTCCCAGTTCAACCAGCTGCAGGACAGGTTTCCGGGGCAGAGTCCCCACCTGTGGCTTCGCGGGCGCAAGTTCCTGCAGAAGCACCTCAATGCATCCCACCACACTCAGCCGGCCATCATCATCTTCACAGCCGCCCGCAAGGGCGAGTGGACCTTGCGATGCCTTAGCACCCGTGTGGCCGACACCTACTCGGCCGCCCTGCATGCTAGTACAGTCCAGATCGATGGCACGGATAAATCCAGGCTCCAGAGCGACCAGGCCAAGCTGGAGGTGGACTCAGAGCTGAGCTCAGCTTTCCAGGCCGGGGACCGTGCTGCGGTGATACACCGCTTTGAGTTGCTGCCGGCGGGGGCCACCCTCATCTTCTACAAGTACTGCGACCACGAAAGTGCTGCTTTCAAGGACGTGGCCCTGCTGCTGACCGTGCTGCTGGAGGAGGAGATGCTGGAGACCCACATCAGCCTCCAGCAGGTGGAAGAGAGGGTCCGTGACTTCCTCTGGGCCAAGTTCACCAACACCAGGACCCCCAGCTCCTACGACCACATGGACTCCGACAAGCTGAGTGGGCTGTGGAGCCGCATCTCCCACCTGGTCCTACCGATCCACCCAGTGCAGACCATCGAGAAGGGGGGCTGCCATGTCCATGCCAAACCCTAGGGGCAAAGGCTACCAAAGCCCCGGAAGGGTTGAAAAGACGGTCCTGGCTGACTCTGATGCAGGCGGAGGCACAAACAGTGCTATTTCTCTTCGATTTGTTTCGCATACCCTCCTGGGAAGAGTTGGACAGGTACAAGTTGATCCAGGCCATTTGGCCAGCTGAGTCCTGGAGGCAATAGATCACACTTCCTTCTGGCAGATGAGAAGAGCGGATATTTTAGACCGTTGATTGCACGGGAGAACATCGCTGTGTGGGGAGGCAGGAGGGAAAACAGGACTTGGCAGGTAGCGTTTCTATCAGGAAATACACAAATAACCTACACAACTAGTACGCCAGAAAGATACTTCAGTTCAGTAGCTCTTTCATTTCTCCCCACCCTTCCATTTGCTAATGTCGCGTACATCAGTCTCGCAGTCTACTTTATCTAGAAGGTTTCTGTCTCTTTGCAGAGAGCTGCTGGAACACAGGAAAGTCAAATTCCCCAAAGCCCAACATTTTGAAGGCATGCTTCAAAAAGAAAACCAGTTTGCTAGTCAAGGGGTTGGCCAGTCAGTCCTGATAGAGTCCCACTTGCACAGACTGAATGACACCCAGCAAAGATCAGATCCTAAATATAGGATGTTCAAACAAACCTGCAATTCAGAAATCCCCTAAACATCAATTACAAGAAATTCCAGGTTGTCAGCATTTAAACACTGCACTAAGGCGGGCGGGACCCCATATGCCAGAGAACAAGCTCCAAAGACAGAGAGCAATGAAACAGAAACCACCTTACTGTCGCTCTGATAGTGTGAAGCCTCAAGGAATTGCACAGGTGAAAGAATGAGTAATACAATTTCACTTAATGCTACCTCTTTATAAAAAAGTCTACTCTGGATCCCCTTGCCACCACAAGGCTACAACCATCTCTTTGGGCTGATGCATCAGCTTTGGTCCTACACGATAGATTGCCTTTCACCCAGATCTCTGATCTGTGTGTAGGGCAAGAAGCCGTCTGCCTGCCTCTCCCCAGCTAACTTTTATTGATGAATGTAGATGTTAACATTGATATTTATTTCAAACCACGTAGGGTAGCACTCCAGGTCCTTGCCCTCCAAAGGTACATTTGCCCCCCTGCCAGGCATCGGGTGCTCTGGCATATGCTAAAGCAACTAGGAGCAGAGCTGGGATTAGCTGGTAAAGACAAAATCTCTGGCGTTAACACTAAAAATCCTCAATGAAGCAGGCTGGTTTCTTACCGGCCCTCCTCTTCTGCATCCCAGGACGAAAAATCCGAGTCCTTGAAACACTGTGGTGCCCCTGCACACTGCGTTTCTGCAGATGCTCTGGGGCAGAGCAGCCAACTCAGGGAACACCTGGGGGGTAGGTGCAGGTTACAGCATTTATAATAACCCAACAGTCAGCCCCAGGTGTCAGCCCCTTGTGCCTACGGTGCTGCTTGCCAGAGAAAGAGCAGCTGTAGCAGAGCACGGCTTATTTCCATGGAAGCAGCACAGACTGGGACCTTGCAGAGCCAGGCTCTGTGTCCGAGCAAGTCGCAAATCGAGAACACTACGGTGTTTTTACAAGCAGCGCATCCGAGTGCCACTTACAGCAACTGGACCCTGGCGTTGGCCGGGTCTTCTGCCAACGGTGCCTTGCTGATCTGCCCCACTGATGGCTCAGCTGAGGCACAGCCCTGCACCCTAAAACCACAACCTGTCTCTTCTTTCCTCCTGCCATGTGCCTTGTCCTGTCTCGGGAGATTTGTGGCCATTAACTCGGAGGAGGGGACAAAGGAAGAAGAAGGGGTTATTTGTTCATGTTCTAACTAAAGAACAGACTTTTTGGTTAGTTGGGGGCGTGATGAGAAGACCACAGGGGTTTTAACTGTGACAAACACTGGGCTAGATGTGAGAATTACCTTTTGGAGCCCAGTAGCAGCAGGGCAGCCCAAGGCATGGTTTTGTACAAGATAGTTGTTGCTTCCTCCCCTCCCTCCTTTTTATTGCTGTACACTACTTTTTGGTAACAGAAAACACTGTTTCTGCTCTGCATGGTTCAGTATGGGTGTTGATGTAAGAACCGGCAGACCATTAGTCATGCTATGTCAATATCTTGAGGGAAACCTATATTTTAACGTTATCTCGCTCTCAGTTTTATGCACTGTTTTTGTAATGCATAGCCAAGGTATGCAAAGGCAACTTCACACTGCTTGGGCACATCGCTGTAAGCGTCATCCACCCCAGCTGTTCTAACACAGAGATATTTTTATGACCTTTTAAAGACAAAATATCTGCTTGCTTCTGAAACGAGACTTCTATTTAAAAATAAATAATGAGATTGTGAAAGAAACCATCAAAGTCTTCAAAGTGAGACTGGAGTCTTACCGTATTCTGGGTTTTTTTTTTCTAGCTATTTTCAGTTCATTAAGCATGTCATCATATTGGACAAAGTTTTATTTAGGTCAGGGCTGTAGTTCTGCAAACAAAGTGAATATTTGCTTTTTCCAGAAAAACTCCAAAAAACCTTTTTCTCAGTTGTTTGGGGCAAATATTCACAGCTTTTTCAACTAAGGCAAAACTAAAAAGAAACCTCCAAACAGCTGCTGAATTCAACCCAGACTGAAACATACTGAGGTTTGCGTAATACTTAATGATAATAATTAAACTGAAACCCACTGATAACCGAAATATTTTAGAAATACAGAAAGCAAATATTTCTCATTTCAACACCCTTGATCAGATCAGTTCCACCCAATGTCACACCACCTCAGCATACACAAATTTTTACGTTTGTGGTGAATTATTTGGCCCAGCTCTGGCCTAAACAGAGAGAGGGCTGGAAAAAAGAGGATTCACCCTGTTATTCCGGTTTTTCTTCAGTCCCTGTCCCGGCCCTGGCAACGTAAATACTCATAACATTGGCATCTATTTTCAAGTAGATGTTCATATGATCGATTGCCAGAAGGTAAACATCGCTCATCTCCTGTTGTCTGATGTGAGAGGACAAGATTTGGCCCAAAGATTCAGATGAAAATCCAGTATCACCAGGTGCAGTGACTGCTGGATGCCAAAACTAGGCTGTTTTTTTAGTCTTGCACATGAATTCAAAAGTGAGTCTGAAGGGAGCAGCAGAGAGAGAGCGTCTCCAGGCAGAAGGGAGCACCGGTGGTTTTCCCCTAGATCATGCGCTCACCATGATCTATGTTGGTAAGTAGCATCATCTTCCTTGTACCTGCTCCAAAAACCAGGTTGAACCGAGAGTGAGAATGGTGCCCGCTGTTGAAGAAAGGCAGGGAAACCAGGGCAGGCACGTCCAGAGGCTGCTCAGCAGTGACTGCACCTCTCCGTAAACTTTGGGGCTAAATGTGCAGCCCGTTCAGAGAAAGGATCTTTACTACGTACCAGGCAAGAGCCTCCTGCGAGTCCCTGAAATGGCTGAGCAGCACTTTCCTGAAAGGGAGAGACGCCGACGCAGAGGCACAAGGCCGACCTTCCCACCCGCTGTGCCGAGCCGCAGCATTTCCGCACCATCCTCTTCCTCCCACACCCCAGCAGGGCTGGCCCTGGGGTCACTTCGGGGGGGACGGCGGGACCCTCAGCAAGGTCCTCCACCTGGTTTCTCCCAGCCAGGGATTTGGGTTCCCTTCTTGTTCCCAGACTGTAGGTTAATTCAGAAACGCTGCGCTCCGTCCTGTGCTTCCCCAGGACATGGGTGCAGCACCTGCAGAGCCCCCAGCAAGGGAGACCACCACAGAGGACGTGGGGCACAGCGGAGAGCGGATACACCCGTGGCAGCTCCGGAGGAACTAAAGCTCCCCCATCCCACCAGCTCTCCGACAGCTGTGCCAGGTCAGAGCAAGACCAGGATGGAACAGGACACAGTCCAGCTCTGCACTGTTGGAGGTAAGTGAATTTATTCCTCCTGGGCACCACAGCCACCTGCACTAAGGACAGCTCTTCCCTTCAACTGTCCCCCCACACCTGGTTCATAATCTCTGCGGGAGCATCTCTTCCTGCACATACGCACATTGCCCAAGCACGGTAAGGACATGGGTTTGGCTGGAGCTTATCAGTTGCGTGCTGTTATGTCAATACTAAAACTAAATTATTTTTCAATTCCTCATCTACAAAAAAAAAGTAAAATTCTTATTGTAGTTGGCCTATTAAACAATGCATCCCCCTCCCCAATTATCTTTCCCTTTTGTTTTTTGAGTCCCGCCCTCTGCAGCAGTAGTTCTGCAGGGAAGGATGTGCTGCCACAGGGCCCTCAACGACCCTAAAAATTACCTTGGAAGTTACATAGCAGCTCAACCAAGAGGCAAAACCAGTTCTGGAAGGCCAGTCTGGACTGCTCCACCACAAAATTAGTGCTGATTATATGTGTGAGCATGCCGCTGCCTTGTGAGCTGACATAAACTCGTCATCCCCAGCGTTTAAATGCGAGTGTCCCAGCTGGCACTGCAGAGGCTTGGCATGCCATCCTGCTCTGCCTGTAGCATCCCTGTCCCTGCGACAGGCACGTTGTGCCACATCTCATTTTACCCCTTTGCACCAGCACGGACTAAAGCTGGAAGAAGGCAGGATGCAAAGAGACAGGTAGTGAACCCAGCTGAGCCACGTCTCTCCTGTTGAGCTTTAACCTCTGGGAGCTCGTCCACAGCTTAACCCTCCTGCAGCTCCATGCATGGGTAGGCTCCAGCTGCCACAGGGCTGGTCCCTCAGGGGTTGCTTTTAAGCCTACAAAACTTCCATTGTAAGAGAGAGTTGCAGATATTGGGAGCTTAAGACTTCTTTTATTTCCCCCCTTTGCCTCTCCAGGGGAAGCAGCTGTACAATGAATTGCACAAAGGAGCTTGGCCTCAGCCTGTGGGACGTGGATCCAAGAGCCTGCACTGAAAAGGCTCGAAGAATACAGCTTGCAAGCGTGTTCCTAGCACAGGGAAGGGGCAAAGCCATAAGCAGACCTCCCGCTGGCCTCTCCCCGCTGTGGCCGGACTGCCCAGTTATGCTTAGGCTGAGGAGAAGGCTCTGCAGATCCCTCCCGAGGGCACTCGAGAGCTGAGGATTCTCTCAGAGCCAGAGCAGAGGCAGCAGCGTGGTTCGACAGGAGGGATGGAAACAGCCTCCCCACACCGCACATCCTTTGAGGTCTGCTCCATCCTCTGCCCCAGCAGCCCAGGGACCACTTAGACATCTCTGGGAAGCAGTTTCTGGTCATGGACATCTCCACGGAAGAGCAGACCTGGCCTCTTCCTACAATTACAGCTTGAGCTGAATGAAGCCACTGTTTTCTCTACGTTAACAGAGCTGAACTCAGAGCTGCTCAGACTGGCCATTTCCCTGGTCAGAGCTTGTATCTGCAGGGGGGAGCCTTGGACCACACAGGTTCCTCCTCACAGGGAGAGCAAAGTCTCATTGTTGTTTCTGCTCCCGGGGCCAGGAAGGGGCATCTGAGCTGGGGCAAGCACCAGGTGAAGCCGACTTAGTTACCGGGTTGGACTAAAAACCCACTGCGACATCCTGCAAGACTGCTATCAAAGACAGGCTCCCTCCAGTAGGTTCATCACCAGGAGGAAAACACACACAGACAAATAAAGAGGTGTCCAAAGAGCTTTACACTCCAGGCCAGTCTCTCACATGCATTTTTCTAAACTCTCAGCCTCTATAATTATGATCCCAGGACTTTGCCCACTGGAAGACGGCTGCCATCTGTGACATCTGCAAGTGAGTTGTGAGCAGAATAAGTGCCTTCAGGTTGCGTTAGAGGATGATCTACGTCAGTGCTGCAGGACCTGCTGCAACAGCAGCCCCAAACGCTGTTCCTCCTTGCCGGAAACAATACCCTTTGATTCCCTTCCTGACTGTGTTTGGAAGCTTTTCAGAGAAACAGTTGGCTGATGAAACCGAGTTAAATGAAATAAGAGGTTGAAATCCTAGGCAACTTCCAGAGGGCAAGGGATGAGTGCGAATCAGTCCCCCTAAGCAGCCCATGCGCCCGAATGTGGCTGGTACCTACAATGAAACACGTTGGCTGGTGCCAGCTCAGTTCTGGTTATGGAGAGACTGTGTGGCTCTGGTCTTGGGTGCTCCTCGACATTTGTGAGTCCTTTAAACATTCCCTTGTGGTAATACAGACCTACTTTCTGTGAACAGGGCACATGAAACTGGGAAGCAACTGGGGAAAAGCCCCTTGTAACAGTAGGCCTGAATGCAAAACCACAAAGGGCTGTTGCACATGCAGAGCTCAACCTGCTCACGCATGGAATACAGCCCCCAGCAGAACCAGCTGGCCCAGTTAGAAAGTGGCAACTTTACTTTATGGTCTAAATAAAGACAGTAGGAGAAAGAAATACAAATTGGGAGGGGTGGATTAGAAACGACTACAAGACTGGAAGCTGGTTGTGGTGGCTGGTGATGGTTTTATTAGCAAGGTTTTAAATGTATTAATCAGTTCAATAGCACTATCAAATCTTTCCATACACCAGTTCCCTGAGGGGTGGTGTGTCTCAAGACTACGAGGGAACCTTTATTTCCCATAGCCTTGCTCCCACATTGATTGAGAGTATTCAAAACCTCCTGTGAATGTCAAGAAGACAACCACACTGCTTAAACTCGGGATGTAAAATGGCAGGGAGCATTTTAACATTGTCTTGCTGCCTTCCACACCGCACTTGCATCACCCCTGTGAGCAGAAGAGGCTCAGGAGTTGTGCTTGTGGCTTGAGAGCAGGACTAGCAAGAAAGGTCAGGAGAGAGCGGGCACAGAGGGGCCCTGGAAGGGAAAGCATTTCAGGCCACCTGGATTTGCCCCCTCACGCTCCCTTATCGCCTCACATGCAGTTCCCTCTCCCCAAATCGTCTCTGCACCGAGCGGCACTCAACAACCCACTTCTGCCTCACAGGGCTCCTGCTCAGACACTGGTTTTAAGAGGGGCTGAAGAAGATCAGACACCATGAAACTCACGTGGGACCGGCACGGCTACCCTGACTCCCTCGCTCAGCTGGAGCCAGCCCCCCTTTTCTTCTTAGGCACAGCCTCTCCCCTGCCTCTGCGCCTCTCCGCAGCCTTGCTGATCTGTAGGGCAGGAGCTGGCTCCTCAGGAACATTACACAGGGCTGCAACAAGGCAGGAAAGCCAAGAATTGACTCTGAAGCTTTTTTCCCCTGCCTTTGTAGAAGGCAGCTCGCAGAGCAGCCACGTTATTTGTCAGTGCTCCTCACCCTCGCTTTCTCTGGATGGGTCAGAAGCGGCTCGCCCCCCGCCTCCCCTTGCCCCCCCGCCTGCTAGCAAACAGCTTTGATCTGGAGTCCCCAGTCGCTCCCCCCTGCTGACACCCCTCCATCCTTCCTCTCCCCTCCCTCCACCTTGAGACTGAAACCCTCGGTGGGGGAGAGGCATGGAGGACTGGGATCACCTTCCCACACTAATTACAGCCCATCTGGCAGGCAGAAACCGCTGCTCCCCAGACACCCGCCCCGGGCTGGGGACACCTGATGCCATTTTTGCACAGCCTCCGTCCGTGGCTCACAGCAGCCGGCTCCCGGGAGGGCCGAGGTGTGCGGCACGGAGACTCGCAGCATCTCGCCAAGGGCTGCCTTCTGATCACAAGCACAGCAGGGGGGGATCCAGAAAGGAGGGGGCAAGGTACCAGCAGGCAAATTTGTCCCTTTGAAGTTGCACAGTTGTCTATCTCAGCGTGCCAGCCTGAGAGCAGCACCTGAAGACGAGGATCGGCAGATGTCTTTAGCCTGGAAAGTCTCAAAGAGCTTATGGGGGCTTCTGAGGTGACAGCGCATCCTCTGAGGCGGCCTCAAGCGGAGAGCGGAGTGGTGCAAGCAGGCTCAAGCGGTCAGATTTTGGGAGCGTGCTTTTTGCAGTTACTGCGTAGAGACAGGACGCATGAAGGCGGGAGGTGGAGAACAATTCTCACCTGGGACTTAAGCTGGGCTTTGGTACGTGACTTAACACGCCACGGCCGAGAAGTAGGGCCTCCGGGCGACTATGTCCTCTCTTAGTCAGGACCCGGCCATGAGGCTCGCCCACCGTGGGGGCAGGATTCATCTACCACAGCAGCAAGAGCAGCCCTCCATGTCGCGGGTGCTGTTTCCCTCCCACCCTTCCCAGCCCGGAGCACGCACTGCCCTCCAGCCCCTTCAGGGATGCACCGAGAAACAGAGCTTGCCCGGAAAGGGCAGGAAAGATGGATGGGGTAGCAAATATTTTTTTGTGCAGGAGGAAACGAACGGAAGGCTTCGCTTGGCAGCGAGGGGCTTGCGTGGGGCGGCCCGGGTGTCTGAGACCGCGGGCGGCTCCGCAGGGACCGCTCGCTCTGTCCCGCCGCTGCCCCGGGACGCTGCGAACGAGCTGCCAACAGCGGCGAGAGACACTGGCGGAGGGCCGGGCGCTGGGGCCGGCCGCAGGCAGGGCGGTACGAGGGGGCAGGCTCAGCCTGCCCGCCCCCCTGCCTGCCCCACAGCTGGCGGGCGGGACGCGGGGCCGAGCCCCGGGGCGGCGGGGCCTGCGGAGCACCCGGCCCCCCCCCCCCCAGCCCAGCCCCATCCCCCGCCGAGCGGCCGCGCCGCGGGTCGCCGCCCGCCACCCGGCAGGTTGTAAAGTCATTAACTCCCTCAGCCATGCCGGCCCGCGCTCCGGCGGCGGCTGCTCCTGCTACCGCCGCTGGTGGGCCGCCTCGCCGCCTCCTCCGCGGCGGCTGCAGCAGCAGCAGCAGCGCGGCATGGCCGCCGCTCCCCGCCGCCTCCGCCTCCTCCTCCTCCTCCTCCTCCTCAGCGCCGCCGCCGCCCCCCTCGGCGCTAAGGTAAGCGGCGGCGGGTGGGCCCGCGGCGGCGGTGCCTCCCCTCTCGCTCTCCCTCCTTCCTTCCCTCCCCTCAGGGAGCCGCGGCGGGGCCGGGGCCAGGAGGGGCGCTCCGAGCTGGCGGGGCCGGTCCCGGCCGCCCCGGGCCTGCGCGGGGCAGGGGCAGGGAGAGGGCGGCCCGGCCCGCGCTGGGGAGCGGGCGGTCGCCTGAGGGGAGCGGCGGCCCCTCGCCCTTCCCCGCAGGTTTCTGGTTCCTGCAGGGGATAGGCTGGACTTGGGGGTCCCCCCGCTGCCCTGCCTCAGTCTGGAGGTGCTCGAGAAGGGGGTTTTGTCCTGTCTCCCCCAAATCTACCCCGAGGACCAGACGCTTTGCCCCGCTCCCCAGCGGCCTGGCACTAACAAAAGGCCGACGGGGGGTGAGGACGCCTGAGGAGGCTTCCCAGCATCACCAGAAGGACCGTGGGGGAGCAGGGCCTTGCCCCGGTTGGGGGTTCGCCCGAGGCTGCCCCCCACATTCATCCCTAGCAGCGGGTCGGCTCCAATTTAGGGCTGAAAACAAACCGATTTTCCTCTTCCCTCTCCCTCTCGCCACCCCAGGCATGGGTTTAGGCAGCTGCTTTCTCGGCTAACTGTGGGGTGCACGTCTGGGCATCGAAGCCCCACGCTCCCCTCATCTCCGCTCTCCTCCACAAAGGACCTCTGCAGCCTGGGCCTCCTCGTGGCACTTGTTTCACAGCAGCACCGAAACCCCTCTGCCAGTCCCCTTCTCCTTCCCGAGGGCTGGCCTGGGAGAATCGCCCCCGTTACTGTGGCAGGGAAGGCAGAAATCCCATCTTCGCGGGGTGCCGGCTGTGCCCCTGCCTTTGCGGGTCACTGCGTGCATTGTGGCTCGGCGCTCCCGTTTCCGCAAGGGGAACCTGGCCGGATTTCTTTGCTGCTAAAGGGATTCTGTTCTGCTAAAGGAAGAGGGGTTTGGGTTGTGTTTCCCACCCCCCAGACTCCGTGGCTGGGGCGAAGCAATCTCACATGAGCTATCTTAAAACACAGAGAAGACCAGACACCGCAGCTTTACTGCGGATAACGCAGGTTTGAGGAGCAGCAGCGTCTCCTGTTCTGGGGTTGTCTTAATTTTAAAGCTCAAGTGTCTCATTTCCACTTTGTTTTTACCTTCACACACATCCACTGCCTGTTCTGTTTACCCCTTAACTCTAGGGCTAAGTCAGAGAGAACCTTCAGGCAGAGCAAGCCGGGTCAAGCTAAACGGATGTGAAGTCCTTCATTTAGGACTGACCTGAATGGACTCCTCCGTCAACATGTGTACACAAGCCTTGGCTGCTTGTGGTTCTCCCTGCCCCCAGCAGCTGTGTTTGTACAGCACCTAAGACGAGGGCATCTGGGGCTGGGAGGAGGAGGGCTGTTCAGCCCTCCCCAGGACAAACGCACACCAGTGCTATTGCCCGCTCTGCCCCGAGGACTCCCTTACTCCAGGAGATCCCCGCAGAGCACTGTGATCGAGGATTGCCTGGTGCAAGTTGGCCTGGCAGACATGGTTGGTAGTATTGATAGTGTCTATGGTGCAAGACAGCGCGCAAAATGGTCATTAGGGGATTAACCTGCAGTTCCTCTTGCTGTGCCGTTTTCTATATACAACATGATTATAGAAAGAGTGTCATAGAAAGCCTCAATCCATAGATAGGGTAAAAAAATTCCTTCTTACGTGGGGCTAACTGCATTCAATGCCTCTGAAAAACCTGACGATAGAGATGCCTCTCGTGCACACCGCCTGTTACTCCCTTCTTCCCCTTCACAGACTTCCATCCTCTCTACCGGCTTGCCCCAGAATAAGTGCGTTATCCCACTTGAAGGGAACGACCTAACTGACTTGGATCAAGTATTTTGTAATGAAGTGCAGCACTTGCCTGTGAACTTTCTGTCATGGCAGGATTTTGAACATGAGAATTTTGATAGTTCTCCACTGGCTTCTGTTCACCAGTTTTCTAATTTGCTTCTCATCTGTGCCTCATTACATGTCCAGATTTCTATTACTTATCTGCTGCAACATCACATCTTTAGCAAGCTACCATTTTTCCCCAGATTAGTGTTCTTCCTGATCCCGTAAAAATTACTCTGCATTGCTCATTTTACCTCAGGATACCTTCTCAAAAACTCCTTCTCAAATACCTTGTTTCAACTTTTCTAAGGAAAATTTGGTTTTGTGTCTGCTTCCAACATTGAATCTCTCATACAAACTATCTAGTCTACCCAAATAGGATAAAACAATGACAGGATGAGAAACAGCTTTACACGAACACCAATTCTTTTGTAAAACATCAGGCCATAATTGCAAACGCTATTGTTTTTTTCAGTGCTGTGGTAGAGTTTGTTACCACAGCTTTAGTCAGAGAATGACTGACTAGGGGAGGCTAAACCAGGGGCGTTGAACATGCTCATTCATTTCCAGATAATAATCTGACATCCATTCCAGGCATTAAGACATCTGAAGCTACTTAGTATTTCAGTAAGTAGTGTGGTTTGCTGTAGAGAGAAGCCCTTAAGTAAAGGGATTGTGGAAATTTTTGGTAGAGGACGTGCAGTTAATGGCCTCAGAAGAGGTCTGTGAAGAATTTATTTCATTTTCAGCTGCTGTTTCTGGTAGTCTTACAAGCTCAGACAGGGTTGAGCAGAACAGTTTACGACAGCTACTGTGCCCTTCAGCGGTGGGCCAGCCCTTAAGGCATGCCAGGCTGCAACCGAGAGCCTTCCGCCCCAAAGCTCCTCTATTAAGGGAACTAGACAGGCATGTTTGTGCTCTCTCTTTCCAGACAGCTTTTTTCCAGGACCCAGGCTCTAATGAATCTCACGATTAGGCACAACAATAAGCAACACAGGAGACTGGGCCACCGACACGGTAATTGCAGTTATTCCCAGGTTTCTGGGAAACCCAGTGTAGCTCAGAGCTGATCCAGAGCATGACAGACAGTCAGCAGAGAATTTATTTTATCCCTTTCAGCTCTTCAGAGAGACCGCCTGGAAATCCGATAGGATGTCAGACCAGGCCCACCCTTCTTTGCAGGGCTGAAGCATTTTGTTTGTGGCAGCCTTTGTTTGGCAGGGGGCAGAGGGGAAGCAGCTGCTGGGTCTTGGGTTAGGCAGAAAAAGCTTTCAGTGATGCTGGCTTAGAGACTGATGTTTCTGTCATTGATATTGGCAAATCTGGAGGCAGATATTTAATCCTGGAAAAGTTCCCTGCAGGTTAGGGTTCAAAGCTCTGGTCCCCCCAACAAGGGGACAGGAGGACAGCCCTCACCTACTCAGTTGCATGGCCTCCAGCGTAGGTGCAGAGGCACAGAAATAACTTGGTTAGCCTCAGAGAGGAAGAACTGCAGCTGTATAATCACTATGTGCCAAGCCACAAACGCCTCAGGGGAAATTCTTGCGGAGAGCACCTGGCTGAACTGGAATATGGTCTATCTTTTCTATAGATGTAAATTCTAGGCCTTATATTCCACACCACCTAAGGAATCGTACCTGACCCTCTTACCTCCTTTAGGCAGAGGCCTCACCCAAGCCCAGGCAGAGCCAGCCTTATAAAGACTGGACCTATGTGCATCTCCTGCTCCGGTGTTTCTAGCCTGCTCTGTTTCTGTGATTCTGCAGCAGAGTGCAAATTAGAGCAGCTCAAGCATCTCCTATAACCGGGGGAGTGCAAAAGAGTTGTTGTAAAGCTCCTTTGATTTCTCTTTCTGCAAGGAGGAGGCGGGGGGGGATTCACTCGGCCAGAAGGTAACTCTCGGGATTTGCTGAGGGGCTTGCGAAACTAAAGCTAGGAGCTAATCTAATCTGGAGTCTGTCCCACAGTCCTTAATTTATTATCTGGAAATTTGGAAAATGCAAGTATCTCTAATTAAAAACAAGAACTGTTTGTGTGTCATAGTTAATGCAGATTTATTTCTGACAATGTAATAAATTCAGCACAGATTGGAACCAGCTGCCCCAGCTCTAAGTACCTGAAGTTCCCCCTCCACATCACCAGGCCTAGGACTCGGATGCAGTTATGCCATAAGTCACTGGCCGAGGGGACAGCTCAGCATTGTCCTTGCTTACACAACAAAATAAACGCTTCTAGGCAAGGACTGGCGAGGGAGCTTGGTCATGGAAAACCTGAGAGCCAAATCAATCTACTTAAAAAGTGATTGATTCCTCCAGAGCAGAGAGGAAGCAGGAACAGGGCTTACGGACATAGGGGAAAACATTTTATTTAAAAAAAAAAAAAAAAAAGTCTCTTTGACTAGCATCCTTCAATAAATCTTCATTTGGGCTCCTGTCATTCCTGAAAGTCGCAGTGCAGAGAGAAACGTATCCTATTCTAACTGTAAGAAAGAGGTGCACAAAGGCAGAGATGCGGATCTTCCCCAAACCTCAGCTCTGCCACCACATGCCAAGTCTCCGTGCATCCAGGCAAAACACCCAAGAGCAGTAACCCTGAAAAGGAGCCTGCAACTTTCCACCACTCCAAATGCACAAAATCTTTTTCATATCCAGGGGTAGGTCAGTAGAACAGGCTATTTCACTTCCCTTCACCCATTTCCCTTCTGCCCCATCTCACCTATTTGGATTGTAAGATCTCTGGAGCAGGACTATCTTGCCTGTTACAGCTACACAGATTTTTATTGCCACCCGGGGAAAAGCTATGGAAATATTGCAGCTTTTGGTCCACATGCCTTCCTTCCAGGCAGTCTATGCGCCTCATGTAACCACTCGATGAAGTGGTAAGACACCAGCTTTGATTATTACCCCAGCTATGGGAGAATCTGTATTGCGCCGGGCTCTCTGTACAGACACCAGATAAATCATTGGCATTCTCCTTCCCGACAGTTGTGAAGAGCTCTTCCTCCACAGGCCTTGAAATGCTTATCGGAGAGAGGCATAGAAGGGGTCAGGGAAAGATTTTAGCTGAAAATACCTTACAATAAGAGACCTTTGGTTTCTTTCCTTTGTAAATGTGGAAGCTACATAGTCAGCATTTCCATTTACAGTCTGATAATATACAGTCAGACAAAAATTCTCATAGGAAATGAGTTGAGATGATCATTTGGAAGAAGAGAAAAAGGTATTTTGTAAAACATGTCTGTTTCTTTTAAATTTCATTTTTTTCTTGAGCAATTCAGCTGCTGGCCACAGCATTTGGTCCCTGTCAGGCAAGTCAGCTCCAGCCAGAATATCCAAGTACAGCAAAGAGTTTTGTTGCATTGTTTTTGAAATCAGCTATTGTAATCATTAAAGAGTAAAGCATTGGGTAACATGGTGCTTTTTTGCAACAGAGTAGGTTACTTTCAACATGCTCTGGCTGTCACCAAGAAGAGGCACTATGCGCATTTCAGCCACGCTAAGTTACAACTTAAAAACATTTGCATAAAACCAGCTGCATCTCCTCTGCCCAGAGGATGTTCTGTTGGCAGACTCTATAGAAACGACAAGTTCTCAGGCAGGAATTACACTACAAGATGAACACTTTGGCTTTATTACACTCTGAAAGAGCATAAAGCCAAGAGACAGTCAACCAAAATAGTGAACAGAGCACACAGTGCTGAGCAAACCCTGCTGAGTTTTCTTTCACATCCATCAGTTATGCTTTGCAGACCAGTTCATTGCAACAGGACTATCAGCCACTGCCACAAACCAGCACCTTTTGCCAATAGTATCACTGATACAGCTTCCTGAGCCCTTACTTTAACATAGCAGACTTCACATACACACACAAATTATTCATTTTCTTCTACTCATACTGAAACCCTGTCAGCATTTTCAGCTGGATGAATCCCTTCCAGTCACTGTCCTGTGTTAAACTCATTGCTGCGTTTAACACTACTCACAGCTGTATTTCAGTAAACAGCAAATTAGTTCCTGCACAGGCTAGTTTGCCAAATCCCTGGGAGCTTTTAGGCCATCAGTTGCTAAACAGGAAAATACTGCAAGGGAAAAAAAAAAAAACCCAACAAAACAGCTAAAACACAGAATCCCTTACCTGCTGGGAATTGTGGAGGCACAGCCAACAGCAGCCTGCTGTAATGACCACATTGGGGCCAAAAGACCGCAGGTTTGCCAAATTTAAAGGCTCAGCCCCAGCAAGGCATGCTGGGAGAGGGAACAATCCTCTGAGCGTAGTGGGGTGCATGGGGAGAGGGGACAACAGCAATCGCAGGAGGCTCTGGTTCTGAAGCACTCTTGAAAATGACTTTTGTGAGGGTTGGAGGGTGAGGAGCTTGGATCTGAGCTGATCTAGTCACAAAGAGAAGTTTAGTCATTGAAATGCAGCTCCAGGGAGTGACAGATGCGTACCCCCAGCTTTCCTGCAGGCAGGCCTCTGCACAGCCAAGCACTGCAGCTCTTCCTCTTCTCTCCTGACCGTGCGTCAGACCCAGGCAGGCAGCGTGAGCTGTGATCTGCTCTTCTACCTGACCTGGGCTGGGAGCGATGCTGCGGGGTCAGGCTGCAGCTGGCATTACTGTCACACACGTCCAGCCTGACAGCCCTTCCCTACGTCATGTCATGAGATCTTGGAGGCATCCTCCTTCCCATGCGTAACTCAGTCTTGGAGGGAAATTTGAATTTTGAGATGTGTGAGCCTGGCATGACCCCATAGGTGCCTGATCCTGCCACGGTTGTCCCAGTGCTGCCCATTTAGAAGGCATCCAGGTGACGTGCTCCCTGGGGGAGCTGCCTTTAGAAGGCCCTTCTCTGCCCGGGGTGGTGAGGAACCAGGTTCTCCAGCTAACCATGCTCTGTTTCTGTCAGGACAGTAGTGAGGCAGCAGATGGAGCTGGCCCCTGGGATGAAGAAGTCACCAAGTGGTGGGGAGAGTGGAGTTCCTGGTCCACCTGCTCCCGGTCCTGCGGGGGAGGCGTGATGTCACGGGAGAGGCACTGCTTGCAACAGAGGTGAGTCGTGTCCCAGCCTGCACCCTTGGCTAGGCCTCGAGCACCAAAGGGGAAACGGGGTGCCCCCCAACCTGCATTTTTGGGACAAACCTCCTGGGTTTGCACAGTCATCCCTTCCCTCTTCTGCAGCCTCTCAGAAAGGAAGGCGGCTGTTGCCTGTGGGGTAGGCGGTGAGCAGGCAGTGGTGGGGAGGGCTGACAGGGAGAAGCATGCCGCAGTGGGGCAGGCAACAGGCCCCCTGAGCATGTCACCCACTCAGCCTGGCTCGTCTGATGGGGAGCAAGGGGTTGGTCCCCTCTTGGGGTCTGTGGGAGACTTGAAGATGAGGGGGTTGTGGGCTGAAGAAAGCTAGCTTTATTCCTCTTCCCCTTTCCTTCCCAAAACCTCACTTACCGTGGCTGCTCTGACCAACCTAACCCTGATTTGTAGCCAGTTCCTGTGCTAAGGATGTGGGTACGTATTCCCAGACACCTTGTGGGGACTTGATTTACTCCTGGCAGCAGCCAGCTCAGCCATGTCTCAGCAATTTCCCCTCTTTATTCCCTGCAGAGCTTGCAAGTTTTTTTTCCCTCTGTCATTTATCTGGCTGTCACCTGACAGCATTTCCATTTGTCCCCTACACCCACATTTGTCCCCTTCAGCTGCTGCAGTCCTGGTATCAGTTGGACTGGGTTTGTGGGAGTGGGGAGAGCTAGGGAACTTCAGCTGCCTGAACTCCTGCTGTCCCCTCTGGGTCACCTTGCCACCAGGCCCTCCTCCAGCACCTCACTAACCTGCTACTCCAGGCTCCTGAGATGTTAATGAGAGCGGCATCCTGCAGCACAGAAAGCCCACAGGGGCTTCCCGCCCCACACTCTGGCCCCTTTCCCTTCTGCATGAATGCACTCCTGAGCGGAGGAAGCTCAAGCTAGGGCCCCCAACCTGCTCTCCTTCTTGCAGCAGAAAACTTCTTTTATGTGGGCTGGTTGGCAGCATGGTGAGGGTCCAGATGTGCTGCAGTACCTTCCGTCGTGGCTTCCCCACTAACCGGGCTTGCCAATGTCTTTGCCGCTGCTCCTGCTCCCCAGCACATCGTGGCCACCATGGGAGAGCAGGGGGAAACAGAGGGCAGGAGGGACCCTGGGGGTGTCCCACACCCCGCATAGTCGAAGCGGCCCTTCTGCCCTTTGCCTGCTGCTGCCAGAAGAGATATTTTTCTCTCCATTTGGCATCTGCTCTATCCTTGACTCTGCAGCTGGGGAGGGGAGGGCTTTGCTGTGGCGTTTTACTCCAGGGATCAAGTCCGAATTTAAAAAAAAAAAAGCCCAACATAAAACCCAGCCAAAAGGCTTCTGCAGCTTTAAGGAGAATGGCTTAAGTGTAAGCCAGGTATGACCATGAAACAATTTCTGCCTGAGTCTGCAGGACAGGCAGCCTCTGCTTCAGCTGAAAGGGATGGCAGTTTTCAAGCCTTTTGGTGCAAATTTAGGCTTTGCCTGCCTACAGCATGTAAAGCATTGCTCTGGAGGGACAGCTGCAGTACCTCTAGCCAGTCCAGCTTGAATATGCCTCCAGGGTTCTTCATTACACGGTGCATCCTAAGTTCCCAACACTGTTAACACATTGTCTGCTGCTGATCTTTACACAGACCACATCGCCTTAATCTGTGGCCTTGGCCATTCTCCAAACGTTTTCACAGCTTTCAAGAATTTTTTCGCCTTTGCATCAGTCAAGGACTCCAGTATCCCCTGAATAACTCCTGCTGGCCAGAGCTAAAGCATCAGGTGTTGAGAAATTCCCATAGTTTTAGTCCATCATCTGCACCAAGCATTTCCTGCTAATCTTTTAAGGTGGCCAGTCCCCGTGAGAGGTGCCATGTCTCTGCACAGCGAGTCCTGAAATCAACTCCCTTCATCACTGCAAATCCCAGGCGCTTCCATGGGAGTGATGGATCATCAGGGTCTATTGTCCTTTTGTCATATCAACCCTTTTGGAGCTCAGAGGTGAAGGGACACAGGGGTGGTGATACTGCAATTGCTCCCCATCCGCTCAGCCTACCCCCAAAACAAGAGTAGCCTAAAATCACAGTCCACCTAAAAGCACTGAAAATGTGTTTCAGAGGAGCTGTTGGCTAGTCTAGATCCAGAAAGCTTTGGTTTGACAAAATGCCTGCCTTGCTTCTCCCCCTTAAGTCAGGCCTGACTTCTCTGTCATCCTCAACACCTTAGTACTTCACAGACCTCCAGCTCATTTTCTTTCTGCTTTGCAGGCTCCAGGTGCCCCAGGGAGCAAACAGCACCATGTGTGTTGGTCAAGCCAAGCACTACCAACTGTGCCAGCAGCAGGTGAGAACCACCTCCAGTACTCACTGGGGGACGTGGGCCTCAAGGGGGGCACATTTGGAACTACAAGAGCACCAGCACTCAGGGTGCCACTAGTCCATCAGAGGAGTGCAGACAAGGAGTACAATCCGCTCCTGGAGTGGTTGACGGTGTGCCTTTGAAGACGTGGGAGATGGGCTCTACTCTCTGGGACTGAGAGGTGGGGGAAGAGGATATAAAAACATACTTGTTGTGGGGTGGGGGGAGGGACAAAGTTCTTCCGGTATGCTTTTCCCTTCGCTGGAAGTAATTTCTGCAGAACTGTTAAATACAGTTGTCTGAGGGGCCTTTGGCGATGGCCTTTCTGCCTGTATTACGTACGGCACCTCAGAGTCCATCACTGATTTCTTCCAGGGTGGACAGGGCATTTTCATCCTCCAAGGGTGCAGCAGGGACAAGCAGCTGTCACAACCATGGCTGTGACATAGGGAGCTTTTGATCACATTTATTCCCTCCATAGCCCTGCCCAGCCAACACAGCAAGCTTCAAACAGCAGCAGTGCTCCAGTTTCAATGCCAAAGCCTTTGGGAAGCGCTACTACCACTGGATGCCCCTCTATCCAGGTGGGTTTTCACAGCTTCACACAAAGGATCAGAGTGAGAAAACACCCACAGGATCTTCTCAGACAGAGGAGAAGGGGAAGGTCCCAGGGGACAAGGGATGGATGCTCCTGGCTGGTCTGGAAGTGCTTCCCTGTGCTCCCTGCTTTGGAGAAATCATTCCCCATCTCTTCACAGAACCGCTCCACCCAGCCAGGCCTCCTCTCTCACCACATTGCTCCTCTTTTGGATCCTACATCAGCAAGCACTGGTGGGCAGACAGGACACAGGCTTCTCTGAGTTGTCTTGGCTAACCAGCAGTCATCTTGGCAGAGTGGGTGTTCACGATCTTTGTGCCTTCTACCATTTTGGCTGCCTCTGTCATCCAGCATGCTTCCCACTGGGGTGGTGGTGGGTTGTTCTGAACAGGATGCCCATCCGTTTCCTGTGCAGGCGAGACAAGTTGCTTCACGTGGGTTGCCAAATGGCCCTTGAGGCCCAGATTGAGCTCACCTAAGATGTTGCCCTCTTTCCGTTAGCTGCCAAGGGGACATAGAACATCTGCACCTCTAGCTTCAGTTGCTCAGCTAGATGGAGTGTAGCTGGCCATGGCCCCACACAGTTGGTACCCTTCTTTTACAGGTTATGTTTGCTCTTGTGTGGCCTGGGATCTGCTGGTACAGATTCCCATGTCTAGCACAGGGGATGGCACTGTAAAGGGGAGAGGGTATGGCAAGGAAGAGGGTTTGCCAGCAAGAACCATTTCTGCTAGGCATGGTCCCCAGCTGCAGCCTCATACTATGACCACTTTACTACTACAAAATCTTTAGCCTTGGGGTCTCATCTCAAGCAGCAAGAACACCCAAGGTGATATCAGACCATCAGTATAGATAAGAGGAAAGTCCCCTTCCTCACTGCCGATCTCTGAGCACCTTGATCTGCCTCTGTCCCTTCAGATGACTACACCAGTATCTCCAACAAGCCATGTGACCTCCAATGCACCACCCGGAGCGGAGAAAGGCAGCTGATGGCCCGAGCACAGGATGGTACCTCCTGCAAGGACAGGACCTATCAAGGGGTCTGCATCAATGGGAAGTGTGAGGTGAGGCTCTGTGAGGAAGTAGTACAGAAATTGGGAGTGTAAATGCATGGCTGGACCTCCTAGTCATCACAAGGCCAGGGGTCCCAGCAGGGAATTGAAACTGAGGCCTGACGTGGAATAACTACATTCACTCTTGAATGCCTGTGGGCTAGAGGAGAGCAGAGAGGTTGACACAAAGGGAATTATATACATCCACATGTTCCCGCTGAGTGACAGCACTTTCTTCCCAGCACAGAGAAGACTAGAATTGCAGGTTTGTTTATGTAGTCATCCCATTTAAAAAAAAAAATAAATCTTCCATTTAATTTTTCACCTCATAAGGCAAGGATGAAGGGTGGTTGTATATAGTGTTACAGAGAGGTGCCTTACAACCTCAGAAAGGCCTGCCTTTGATGCAGCATCTCCTGGAGGGTGATGATGTATGTCATTATTTCCGTGAGAAGGATTGGCCTAAATAAAGAGACAGAAGGAACCAAAACAGTTTACCCAAGTCTTACTCCATTTACCTACACGCACAAGCCCCTGCCTCAGGTTCTAGGGCACAGTGTAGATGGTCACAAGTTACACAGGTGAATTTCTGCTGCCGTTGGATTCATTCATTACTCCACTCCAAGCTAATCTACATCCCCTCACCCCAGAACCTCACCAAAGGAGCATTGAAAAGACCCTGACCTGTGGAGATAAGCTGGCCCCAGGAAACCCTCTCTTGTTTTATTCTTTGCAGCCAGTTGGGTGCGATGGGAGCCTGTACTCACCCCGGACGATGGACAGATGCAGGGTGTGTGGAGGGGACGGCAGCACTTGCCACCGTGTCTCGGGCAGCTTCCGAAAGGCAATCTCACAGATAGGTACTCCCTGCTACCACAGTCCGGAGACTTCACCTGCTACTTCTTACCACCAGCTGGCATGAAGGGTGACTGGCTTGAATGCAAGTAGGAGTTTCCCAGCTGCTTGGTGGAAAGAGCTGAAGAGTGCCACCCCTGCTTAAATGCCTGTATTTTGTCCTTTTCACTTAATCATCAGCGGAAATTGGTTTGATGTGCTGTATATTAGGCTGGTAAGGTTTCCCTTCACCTCTTTACAATAGGAAGCAGCTGGGGATCTATTTGTTCCTATTGATTTTGGCATCTTGCCCACCTCAGATAACATGAAGAGATCAATGAATCTTCTCTTACTTGTGCGACGTGTTCATTTGAAACCTGAGCTCCTATGATGAGGGTCACAGTATTTGTTTCAGCCTGCACTTAGTCTCCTGCTTTCCCCAGTCCTATGGCTGGCATAGCTGAGGGACAGTCCGTCTGAAACTGGGCTGAGGTTCATCTCTTGCAACCTCATGGCTCATTCCTCCAGCCACAGAAGGAATAGACTGTGGTATGCTCATTAGTAATTAATTAACTGTGGTTTGAGGATGCTTTGGAACTTACTTCACATTGCTGTTGTTTCACTAGTCTGCCTCGCTCTCTACAGACACCAGACTAGAAAAGCTCTCTGGCCCCTTTCCAGAGCAGGGGTAATTGTGCTAACCCCTCTAGCAGTACAGTTTTGGCCTCCCATTCCAGGCCTTGTACAAATCTTACAGAATGGACAAGACCTGTATTTCTAGCAGGAAAGACAAGCTGCCAAACCACGTAACTTTAAGAGCCTTCTTATTTCCTCTCCCTTTAAAGGTCAATTTTTATGCTACTCCTGGGACAAATTCTGTTGAGTCAGGAGCTGAGGGGACCTATGTATGGTCTTTTCCATCCTCTGTTCAGCATCAGCCCTGATCACTAGTAAGCTTTTTCTGTGCTCTTGCCAGAAGGAGCGTGAGAGTACATTCATTCACACACCTAAAGCCAGATTGTTATACTTGTGCAGTTCCTTCCTGACTCCAAACCCAGCAGTGCTCAGACTGAACCTTAAGAGACCTGTAATGGTGATCTGTAATGAGAATTCAGGGGGGACCCGGGATTAGAGCTCACAGACTGGCACAGCATGCATTTATGTCCTTAGCATCCTGCCCCTGAAGGGCAGTGCTGCCCTCCTACCTACACGTTTATCCCACGAGCTGCTTTTCCTACCTAGACCTTTTTATTCTGTCCTCAGGGTTTCCTCACCCTCTGTTCTGTTCCTCAGGTTACGTATTCATCACCAACATCCCTGCCGGTGCCACGGACATCCTCATCATTGAACGCAGGAAAACGGAAAACATCCTAGGTAGGCAGAGGAACTGGATGGACATGGAGGTCCCAGTTCAGCTGCCTGGGAGGTGGGAGGAGGGCTCTGTGCACTCCCATTTGTGCTGTGAGAGAGCCATCTGTGAGCATTTTTTCCAGGGTAACACAGGGGCACTTCATCTCTCCATAAACCAAGGCTGCCACATCTCCAGCAGCCAGCGGCAGGAGGGACGTTTGGAAACCCAGCTCACTATGGGCAGTCCCTGTTGTGAAGACATTTGTGTCCCTTTTCTCTCTCGTTGAAGCACTCGCAGATGAATCCGGGCATTTCTTCTTCAACGGCAACTCCGCCATTGACAACCCCCAGAACTTCAGGGTAGCTGGCACGATCTTCAAGTACCGGCGGCCCTCGAGCCTGAACTCAGATGGGCTGGAGTATATCATAGCTCACGGGCCCACTAACCAGTCTCTGAATGCCATGGTACGTGAGGAGCTAGTTTTAGACTTTCCTGTCTTGCCTGTTCCAAAATTGTGAGCCTCCCTCAGACAAAGGGAATATTAACCTGGTTCCCAAGCCAAACCTGAGTGTGTAGGTGGCTGAGGAAGCCAGATACTGTCTTGGGTGGGGTTTCTTCTTGGATTTATGAGGATGTTGTCTTCTCTGAACATCCATCACAAAATGGATGTGGCTAGACGAGGTCTCTGAGAAGTACATGTCCTTAAAATAAAAACGGTTTTGTTCTCTTTCCCTGTTTCCTCCAGTACTATAATTTCAATGGGAAAATGCCACACATAACTTATGACTACACTGTACCACGGACACCACCTCTCCAAACTGCAGCCCCTGCTGTAGACAGACCTCTCTATCATCACCTACCAGAGACCAGCCAGAACCATCCCATTCCAGCCAACTCCAGAGCTGCCCAGAACTTCAATGCCACATGGCTCTCCCTGTTGCCAGATGACACCAGTGAACAGCTTCCTCTAAGAGAAGGACATGAAGATTTAGGCTTCGGTCATCCACACTTCTTCCAGACCAACTCCACCAGTCGGACTCAGGACTGGGGCTGGGAACAAGGTGAAGAGAAGCAAAAGTACGACTTCCAGATAAGACAGGTCTACCATGCAAACACAGCAGGAGAGGAAGAGGAGGAGGAAGCAGCAGCAATTGGAGGAGAAACAGAGTTGGGTTGGTTGCTTTGTTTTTCCTTCTCCTGTTTTATTCATTGAAAGTGGACATCCCACAATTGATCTTCTTGAAATCTAAGGTGGCTTTACCGTCAGGGTGTGCAGGAGGGAAGGATGATTAATAGCAGGGTGGAGACTGTCAGGGAGCAGCAAGGGCGAGTAGCTCCATAAAGGAAGGGGGATAGATCAAGCAGTGCCCTGTCAGGCAGGGCAGTCCCATGGCATCCAAGCTTGGCAAGCAGGGCAGTGACAGCAGCAGGTCCTAGCAACTGTCCAGTGATCATGAGGTGAAAGCAAGGTGACAAGTCAAATCTGAGGTGAGTCTGGGAAAGCCAAACAACAATTCAGGGACAAAGTACACCTGCAGCATTGCTCAGGCCAGGTTTAAAGGCCCAGGCCTGAGCTTAAATGGAGCTCCTGAGCAATGGGCAGAGTGTGTGTGAGGTTGGTCGGGGCAGTCAAGGCCTGTTGGTGCACCCTGGTGGCAATTTATGATTTTGAGGCCAAATACTCAATGGTTTTTGGCTTGTTAGGTACCACATGCTGAAGTATAAGCCATCCAAGATAATTAAAGCATCCCTGTATTTTTCCTCCAGCTCTCAGGTTCAATCAGATTTCCATCAGCACAGCTGTACCCTACAGCATGAGGAGATCCGAGCTCTCGGAGAACAGCCGCATAGCATCCTCCAGGCTTCGTCTCTTCAGGCGACTGTGTCACCGAGACCCGCACAACACTGCCTTCTGCAGGGAGCTGCAGCACCTGGCAGCCAGGCTGGCCCCGAGGAACTCCACAGCAGGACTATGGACTGAGACGGCTGCCCGGTGGCCACAGGGCCTCCACAAAGCACCGGCCCGTAAGAACTCACTGGAGGACTTGAAGGTGGAGGCATTTGCTGGGAGTCAGGGGGAAGCAGCCAACTACAGCGTGATGACATCTATGGAGAGCCCTTTGCTAGGTGCCAGCCCAACCATGGACATCAGCCAGGCAGAGCCGCTGCAAGCCCCTGGCGCTGAAAGGTGGCACTTGATTTCCTGGGCAAAACAGGAACATTGTTAGGTGGGGAGGGAGGGTCTGGCCAATCCTCTGGTAGTCTCACTGCTGTCCTTGATGTCTCCATTCTCCAATGTCTATCCATGCAGCTGCTATAGATGCTTGACCAATGGTGTGTCCTCCAAAGACTGATTGGCGTAAATGGCCTGACACAGAGGTCCCGGAATGTATTTCGCCCCCACCTCTAAGGGATCCATTTAAATGGGTTCTGAAGGATCTGAGAGGCCAACACTAATGCGATTGTAAAGAAGGCCAGGAGTCTGTAACACATACACACATTTACCAGCACATCATGCCCCTTCTGTCCCATTCTTCTGGGCACACATGCCTCCGTAACTTCAGTAAACATTCGGCAGGAAAACGAGGGCCAACTTTTAAAACATTTCTGCCAAGCCACACGTGAACTCTCCCATCGCATTATATGATAAGAGGGACCTTGCCTGAGCCCCCCTTTCCAACCTAATGTCATACCTCTCGAGGTGATAGCATGAACTGAGGCTGAGGGCACCCGCATGTTCGAAAGACCGTAGTATAGCCAAGTCTCACTATGAACAATGCCTCCTCTCAGAGGATGTTGATCCATGGCATTGCTACTTGAATTCAGGAGGTGGATCAAGGGTTTATGCTCTCTGTTCATCAGTGGTCCATCTTGCCCAAGGTAGGGGAGATGGAAAGCAGAACTACTGGGTTTATTCCCATCTTCAAAGACAGTGAGGAGGAAATTCACTGTATTTTATGTTTGCAGCAATTTTTCATTTTTAGCTCACACCGCCTCCTTTTTCCACAGCAATGAGTTTGATGTGAGCCCCGTGGGCCATGATGACATCAGCTTGGCTGACATGTATCGGTGGAAAGTCTCAGCTTATGCCCCCTGCAGCTCCACATGCACTTCAGGTAGGTTTGGCTTCAGGGGACTGATCGTGCGAGGTCCTTTTTGGCTGTTGGTGGAGAGAATACTGTTACTTTTTAAAATGGTTGGTAAGAGTTTCAGATGCAGTGAGCGCTCCAGTAATTTAATCTTGGTGGGAAGAGGCTTTTGGATCTGATGGAGCCTGACCAAGAGAGGGTCTTGATTGCCCAGCAGGTATCAGCACCTCCTATGCAATGTGCGTCCGGTATGATGGAGTGGAAGTGGATGAAACGTACTGTGATGCCTTAACCCGACCAGAACCTACTCACGAATTTTGCACAGGGCGAGATTGCCAGCCTAGGTGAGTGGAAATGACATCAGCTGTCCAGAGGGACAGCATATCTTTATAAGGATCATTTTCTGCTCGAAGCGTACAGCCATTTCTGGCTGGAAGATATGCTTAAACACCTAAGCCCTTGTATCCCCTTGTAAGCAAAAAGAGGGAAGGAATTTGCTGCCTAAATTGCCTGCTAAGGGCAAAGTTGGCTTTCAGGACCAGCATCACCTTAACACAGACATAGACGTGATGAGCAGATTCATAGCAGCAGCTACTGGGTTGGGGAGTCCCAGGCGTGCAGGTACTCCCCAGCCACCCCATGTCCCTTGTCCCTCTTACCTGGGTTTTCCTTTGTGCTTTCTCTCCTGGGGACTGCTTGTGCAGGTGGGAGACCAGCCGGTGGAGTGAATGCTCCAGGACCTGTGGTGAGGGCTATCAGTACCGCACTGTGCGCTGCTGGAAGATGCTGGCTCCAGGCTTTGACAGCTCCGTTTATGATGACCTCTGTGAGTCAGCTGGGCTGGCCAGGCCCATGGAGAGGAAAGCCTGCAAGAACAAGGCCTGTGGGCCCCAGTGGGAGCTCTCCGAGTGGTCCGAGGTAGGCAGCAGGGGAGCTTTGCTCCCAGAGGTAAGCAGCTGGGGCTGGGCTGGGGCCTGGAGGAAGGTGACTGACAGGTGCTGGGTGCTGAGGAAGCCCCTGGCCAACTGCATTCTGGGGAAGCAAGGACTGCCTTTACCCTCCTGTTTTGGCACTGCCCAGCGAAAAAGGCAATTGCAAAACATTTTTTCTAAGGTCACCTCTCAAGCAGGACGTTGACCAAAAGAAAGCCCTGTCAGCAAGAGGCTTTGCCTCCCTTTTCCCAAGGAGTTAACTAAGAGAGAATGGGAAACAGCATGGAGACATAAAGGAGCTAAAACCCAGTCAAAATCCCTTTGATTGACTTCCCGCAGCCTGCTTGGGACTAGGACAGTGGAGCTGCCCAGTGACTTCGAACAGCAGTCCAGGCCTCAGCATCTTGGAGCATTGGAGCTCTAGGACCCAAAGTAATTAAGCAGCAGAGATCGAGATGAACTCACCTTTTTCTGTCCCTGCTGGGGTCCTTACCCTCTCCCCTAGTGCAGCAGGAGGAAAACGGGAGAAGGCATAACTGTCTTCCTCGCCTTTGCTTGTCCCCCTTGTTTTCTGCTTCTGAGCCCCAGGGATGACTCTGTATGGCTATTGCAGTGCTCGGCTCGGTGTGGCACGCAGGGGACGATGAAGCGAGAGGTGCGCTGCTCGGTGGAAGCACCCCTCTGTGACGAGTCCCGGAAGCCCAGCAGTGAGAAGGTGTGCACAGGCCCGCCCTGCGACCGCCGCTGGACTGCTTCAGATTGGGGCCCGGTGAGTCTGGAGGATCTGCTTTTCCTTGAACCCGATGCTGGGGGTGCAGGGCTGGTGGGAGGGAGCAGGTGGGCAGTCATGCTACTGCTCTCTGGCTTTCTTCTGGCAGAGGCTAAGCTAAAGAAACTAGAATAATCTGTATTTTTGCCTCTCCATGCAGTAAATTTTCATTAGCTGTGAGGTGAGCTCCATTCAATAATCTGGGAACCTCACAGCACCTGGAGAATGGAAGCCCCTGACCAGATGTACCTCTAAAGACCCTTGGGGTCCAGTGCCACAGTCCCAGTGGCAGGGCTGGGCTCCGGACTCAGGTCTCCCGGCATCACCCACCCTGACCCCTCCACCTTCCTGCTTTCTGATGTGTCTAAATGCCCTTTATTCCTCCAAGTGCTCAGGTTCATGTGGTGAGGGACGCATGAGCCGCTTCATCGCATGTCGCAACCTGGAGGGCAAAGTGATCTCCGACTCGCAGTGTGACCCAGCCACCAAGCCCCTGGCTGTCCATCCCTGTGGAGACAAGAACTGCCCCGCACACTGGGTGGAGCAGGAGTGGGACCAGGTAAAGCCAAGCCCAGCCCTGTGTCCTCAGCCCTCTTTCCCACCCCATATCCCACAGAAGATGGTGGGAGCCTGGCTCCCTTGGCAGAGCAAGGTTGCAACCTCCAACTGCGGAGCTGTACCCTCATCCTAGCTCCGTCCAGAGAAAGGGAAGGAGAAATAAATCCCCAGCTTGTCCCCCACCATACCCTAAAGACCACCCCAAAGTTTGTGGCATTTGCTGCCTTCCCAGGGACTTCCACGGGAGGGCAGCAATGTCCTAGGGAAACTGTCCTCTCCCACCTCTGGCTCCCACCTGGCAGTTGCAGCCACTTCAGCAGAGCTTTTTGTCCAGAACTTGCACTCAGCCCCCCAAGATTTTGGTCCCACCACTAAAAAGAAAGCTCCAACAAAACCAGCTTCATCTCTGATAAATAATAGCCAGAGGTAAACCTGAACAACACCCCAGATCCCTGCCCTGGAAGTCACATCCAGGCCACAACTGTGTACTTGCCTCAGGACTCATAGTCCAGTGAACATGGTCCAGGTGCCCCGCTCTACCAAGCAATCGGTCTCTGCCAGTCTACTTACCCCCTGCCTCTGTTGCTCAAAGCCTAGAGGCTTTAGGCTTCCCAGTACAAGCTGATCCAAATCCCAGAGCACCCAGAAGGAACACATTGAGTCAGTTGTGGGGTTTGCGCTTCATCTTTAAATTCTTGGCCAAAATAGGGATTCACAAAGCACTAAGGAAGAAGGCTTCTAGGGAACCAGAGAAGCAGCCAAGCCCTCTCCCCTCCAACCATAGCTAAACCTCTGTTCTACTTTTGCTACCCTTTATAGCTGTTGACTACATTCAGCTGAGTCCCTCCAGCACTGGTAACGAGCACTAACTGGTTAAACCTAGGGACCTATGGCAGTCCCGTAACCTTGTCCTGCCCTGCCCTATGGTGTGGGTCACAAACAGTGCTGCAGTGCACTTTTTCATCTGTGTCCGGGCTATTTAACTCACCTGAACTCTGAAAGACCAGCTGAGCTCCCCACCTTTGCATGTGCCAGCTTCTTTGCCTTTGCTGTGTTCTCTTGGCTGATCAGCTCTGAGTTCACCGGATGACTAAGGGCAGATACAAGTCAGCTGTGCTGGCCCTGCCGTGGTGAAGAAGGGCACAAAGCAATGAAATCTCAAATTGGCAACTGCCTTCATGGGCATCAGGGAGCAGAGCTGAGCCAGAATCAGATCCTGCCTCCTGCTGCTTCTCTTGGTGGTGTCCTGAGTGAGTGCAAGCTCCCAGCTAAGCTTGCGTAGCTTCGGGTATGGCAGTACTTCTCCCTGCAAAGCACCTGCAGTGCACCAGCGTGGGCCCCTTGGGCCCACGCAGAGCTTGTCAGTACTCCAAGATGTAGGTTGCTACACGAATAGGCTACGTGGTTTTTGAGAACATAGATACACATAAAATAAGACAGAAACAGCCTCTTGTAGTCTTACCTTGGCTGCTCCAGGTCCCTTGCGGTAGCTGCTCTCAAGGCCAGCCAAGGTGAATCCAGCATCCCCAGTGCTGGCTGAACACTAATTACCAGCTCCGGTCCTCACTCCGTAAGAAATTCAGCTCCTTTGCAGACACCCATTGCTCCTGTGACCTGGGCAGCACTACTTCTGTTAGACTGGTGTTAGCACATGCATCAAGCACCTTGCTTCTGAGCAGGATGCCATCTTACGTGAAGCTCTACAGCTGACAAGCATCATTTGTCACCTGGCTGTTATGTTCTCTTTCCCAGTGTGATGCCAGCTGTGGGCGAGGGATGAAGACCCGCGTCGTCTTGTGTGCAGGCCTGGAGAACGGTGTGTACAAGGAGTACCCTGAGAAGCGCTGTGAGGCCTCTCAGAAACCTGAGGAGCAAGCTGCCTGTTTCAAGAGGCCGTGTTCGACGTGGTTCACTACCTCCTGGTCTCAGGTAGGGCTCAGGATGGTGGGGAAGAGGGAGAGGGGACGTAATAACCCTGGTTGGTGGAGCATGACCTGCACTGAGGATTTCTAGCAGCCTGTTCTGCCAAGGGCTCCATTAGGTCTGGATGGGACCATGAGCTCTGCTCTTCTGCAGACCAGGCAGCAGGTGGAGGGAGTGGCACACAGGGACTGGGGGAAACCTTAGAGCATGTGGGTTATTGCCTCAAGCAAGAGCATGCACTGCACTGCAGGCAATACAGCCGTGTCTTCTCCTCTGCCAGGAGTCAATGATGTTCTGTCTTTCCCTGCTTTCCCAGATTTTAACTGGTCAGCGTTTAGGGAACAGGAGGACAGGGGAAGCTGGGCCTGGCTCACAGCAGCCATTTTCTCCATCTTTTGTCATAGCATAAACGCTCAAAGCAAAACCAATTCCGAGTTGCATTAAAGAGATGAAAGCAAACTCCTCCCTTGCTCTGTCCTAACCCCGACTCAGGGAGGGTCTCCTCCAGCAACAAAAGGGAGCATAAGTTTGAGATCAGTGTGGGATTTGACCCAAGCCTCCTCAAGAACAGTCTCCAAAGCAGGGAGCGGGAGGCCTCACTGGGAGAAAGAACTTGGGAACTACAGAAAAATAAAAAAATGCCTCTCACAATCCCTTTCCTCTCTTTCGATCCCGACAGTGCAGCAAGACATGTGGTGCTGGTGTGCGACTGCGTGAGGTGAAGTGTTACCAGGGGGAAGCGCTGGCTCAGGGCTGTGACCCCACTGCCAAACCAGAAGCCAGGCAGACGTGCCAACTCCAGCCGTGCCCCACAGAGGCACCGGGTAAGTCTGGCAGGGCAGGGAGGGAGAGGAGCCCTTGGGAGCCCTTTCCTCTGTCCAGCTCTCCACTGGGGAAGCCCATCTCTGTTTTAACCCCTTCTGTGGATGCTTCTGCTCCCCAGAAGAAGACTGTGAAGACAAAGCAACGGCCAACTGCGTGCTGGTGCTGAGGGTGAAGCTGTGCTCTCACTGGTACTACAGGAAGGCTTGCTGCCGGTCGTGTCGGCTCAAGTCACCCTGACTGCTGCCAGGCCGTAATTCCCTTCCAAGTTCAGGGGCAAGAACCCCCTTGAGCCAGATGTTACCACTTGAAGCCACCCCACTTGGCTTGGCTGTGGAGCCAGTCCCTGTAGACCAGCCTGCTCAGCAAGGAAGGATTCCTAGGACTTAGTCATCACCGTTCCCTCTCCACCAAGAGGATTTTACACATGACAAACCATCAGTTCCTAGAAAGCTACTGAGAAGTGAGTTGGGAAAGGCTGTCCCTGCTGTCGTCATCTCTGAAGAGCTCTAGTTGGAGGCAGCGCGGTGCAGAGGCCAGCCCGCAGCAGGGCACAGACAACAGCAGCCATCTCTCTGGTCTGCTCTGAAGATTTTTCTACTACAAGGGCAATTTCCAAAACACACTGAAAAATTCTGTGTCACAATAAAGAGCTAAACTGTAAAACTGTGGTTTTGGGATGCATGCACCTACACCAGAGGCAAGGGAGAAAGAGGGACACAAGAGGGAGGAAAGCAGGAGCAGGAAGGGTGGTGAGGAAAAATCCTTGTGCCAGTACAGCTTCCAGGCAGCACCAGATAAACCCCATTTTGTGTTGGCTGCCAAAGAACAGAAACCACTCCTGTTTTGTATTTCAAAGTCCTCGTTTATTTCTGACATTGTATTTGGACCCATAGCTGAGCAACAAAGACAGAGAATAGTAACAGGAGGAATCTGAAGTGGAAAAGTCTGGGATCCCTGCCCCTACCCTGTCCTGTTCCTCCACCATCCCCAAAACCTTAAAACCCAGTTGCATCTCCCATGTTTCCAGCCCTTTCAGACTCACCCGTTTCTCCATAGCTGTGCCAGGCCCAGGGTGTTGTGTTGGCCATGAGGATAACCCTCCTCTTGGCCATCCAGCTACGCTGGAACTGCCTCGTCAGCCTTGGCACCTCATTAGCAGGCGACAGGTCACACTTTACTTGCACGTGATGAAAATGACGATGCAGTTGCCTTCCTTTCACCAGATGGGTGACCCCACAGAAGGAAAAGCCCCCTGTGTTATTCCCACCCTCCGGAGGTCATGGCCCGGCACGTGCTGCCATTGCGGTGGGAAGCCTTGCTGCGTGCCAAGAGGTAGAGTTGGATGCCGGGAGCCGTGTGCCCACGAGCTGGCTCTGCGCCCGTCGAGGGGATGGCATTGCAGGGCCGTCTGGCAGAGCCGCACGGGCGGTAGCCCGCAGGTCACGCTGGGACACGTTAACTTCTTGTGGCTCCCAGCAGGACAGAGGCCTAGCTGAGCAGATGCTCTAGTGGGAAAGGATGGGATTTACTGAGTTAGCCAAGATTTTTTTCCAGTTACAGACTATATTTTCAGGGAGGAGTACTGGCTGGATGGGAAGTAGTAGGAGCTACGGACTATTGGCCAGTGGGACCCAGAGCACTTTGCTGCTGATGACTTTCATTTTCCCTCCTGCCTGCCCTTAATGTGAGAGGACATTTAAAGACCTGCTGTCACTATTTGGAGAACGGAAGGAGATGCAGCTAGACTAAGTCTCAGGCTAAAGGAAATGCAATGTCTTTCTGGGCCAGAGGTTGGGGAGATGTGCATAACGTTTGCTCCAAAGGCTGTGTAAAACGGGACTGGGGCAAGGTGTTCGGTTACAAGGACCATCACCACATCTGGCGTTCATCTGGTTCCTTTTCTCCGGGTAGTTTGAGCAGAGATGCCAAGGCATGAGCAGCTCCAAAGTGTAAATTAGCCTTTTACCTGATAACGTAGACATTCAAGGCTCACGTAACGTGCGCCTCCATGCGGAGACCTACTTTTCCTGTGCATGAACGGGGAGGTTAAGTCCAAATCCTTCTGTGAGCAGCAGGCCGATTTCTGAATTGCGGTGGTGAAAAAAGCCAACCAACCACCACTCACATTTCTGAGCAGTCATACCCTATATTGCAAAGGCATGGCCAGCATTTTCTGTGGTTGTCTCCAACAGCATCCGCACAGCTGTGGTGATCGTTGCCGTCCGGGTCCCTCCTCCCTGCCATGAATGGGAAGTGCTCAGCCAGCGGTCCTGCACCGGTTGCTATGGAAGTGTCTGTGAATGATGGAGATGTCCTTTTAATAATTTTTTCACCTAATTTGATTTATGGAGGAAGAAGGAACTTTCCCACATTCATTTTTGCGGCAAGGCAGAGTCACTGGCTGTCATTACCAGCCGCAGAGCTGGTGAACCCAGGTTCAGGTCTTGCACTCTCTTCTTCCAAAAGCAAAAGAGGGGGGACCCTGACCGCCTGAACATCACTCTCCCATGGGAGGTCGTGAGCTCCGCAAAGGAGGAGGTGTGACCCGCTGGTCTCTGCTGTTGCTGTCAAAAGCAAAAGCCATCCTAAAGCCAACCTTCTTCTGGCTGTCCGGAGCTGTCAGGGCGGGCTGGGTAGGGCTTTGAAAGCTGAAGGTGACCAAAACTGCAGTTACTTAGGGATGCAATTCTTCCTGTAAGTAAAATCTTGCCATTTTTATGGGTCCAAGTTAAAATCGCTCCTAAGAAAGCTTGTGAAGAGTAGAAGAGGTGGGGGCTCCGGCCGCAGAAGGATCAGCCTGTGCCCGTTTGCGTAGGTGAGCGGTTTTGCGAGCAACTTTGCCTCCCCCGACGGTGATCTAAATTCATGTCTTGAACTTCTTCAGCACGTGCAAAGACCGAAGCGGGCGGGGGACGGTGTCCTATCTTACACTCGAACACAAAAGCTAACTGCTAGTGGCAACTAACGCAGTATGAGGGGAGCAGGATGATCCGGATCTTCCCTTCTTTGCTTGCCCATCGCCGAGGAGCGCTGCCATTCCCAGTTCAGCGGTGGGATTTGCCGGAGGCGGCAGCCCGCGGGCGGTCGCGCATCGCTCCGTGTGCCGGAGGTGGCAGGCATTGCCCTGGGTGCCTGTGTGGGGACACCGGAGGCCTCGCTCTGGGCTCGGGGAGTCAGGGGAGCCTGGGGTAATTAAATTAGGTTGTACTGTACATAGCCCTCGTTAGACAAGTCCCTTCAGGAGATAGAGTAGAATAATAATGACACTTACGATGGGTTCGGAGGTGGCCGGTTTAACGTGGCCCTTCGAGGTCTCTCTCGTCTTCTCGCCCGTAGAGCTTAGCCGTGCCGGGCGGTTCAGCAGGAGGACTGTGCTGGTCTCAGGCTGGGCTTGTGGGGTCCTCTCTGCACGACCCCCCCCCCAAAGACAAGTGAAAAGCCCCTTCCCTCGAGCGGGCACCGGCTGGGGGCACCCTGTGCTAGTGGCAATGGTGACTACACCTCCGTGCTGATAGCCCGCGGGTTCGGGAAGCTCTCGCGGAGGAGGCCGTGGCGGCTCACCGGGTAGCTTTGCAGGGTGGCCATGTTGATGGGCGGCCCCATCTCCTTGTAGCACGCGGGGGTGTAGGTGACCCTCTCGCCCCCGTTGCGCACCATGTCGGCAGTCCGGATGTAAAAGGGGGAGCCGTACGGGGAGCAGGTCGGGCAGTAGTTGTGAGCCCCGTGCTGGTTGAGCTCGCTGGGGGGGGGCGCGGGGCTGCCCTGGCCGTCCACCATGCGGGAGTTGCAGGCGTTGCACGTGCCGAGGTGTGAGTGCATGGGAAGGTCGGGCTCTTCCTCTTCCTCCTCCTCCTCCTCCTCCTCTTCCTCATTGGAGTCATCTTTCTTGCAGCAATAGTACTGCACGGAAGGGAAGGGGTTGCATTAGGGGAAGCGGAGCAGCCGGCGGGCAGGTTCGGCTTCACAGCCAGCCCTGCCACATCCCCGCTCCCCTCATCCCCCTGCCAGAGAAACCCTCCGCCGGCCTCTCGCTGCTCTGCTCCATCGGTACCTGGGTCCTGCAAAGCAGCAGAAGCTGGACAAAACCTGGACCTGAGCGTGCTGCGGGAGGCAGCTGCCGGGGAACTCGTCCTCTCCCCTCCCAGCGAGGTTTGCAAGGGGAAGGCGTTCTACCGTGCCGGTTGGAAACTCCTCCAAGTAACCGCTGTGCTTTTCATCACACGGGCACTGCTGCATGGCGCAGACTTCACATTAACTTTTAAAGAGCAGGAGGTTGTAGCTAGGTGTTGTTGAAAGCCTCCTCGTTTAATTTACAGGGGGGGCGGAATAAAAAAATCTGTCTGGTACTGAAACCCAGCCAAGCCTACACCTAAATTAGCAAGCGCTGCAGAGCCTCAAAAGCCTTAAGGGAATCCCCCCGCGCCAGGAGGAGGAAAGGACGTAACTCTGCAGCACCTGGGAGTAAAGGGGGTTTCAATTCCCTGCCCATCACAGTCAAGAAACCCCCTTCGGGACCCCTCCTGCAGCAGCAGTCCGGCCTGAGGAGCAGCGACGCTGCTGGGGCTCCTGGCAAGAAGGGGGACGGCCGCGGCGCTCACCTGTAGCCTACAGTAGCAGAGCACGGCAATGATGCACAGTAGGATCACCGTCGCTAGGATTCCCCCGGTGATAACAACAGTTCCCGCTGTCATCCGACCGATTCTCCATCAAACTCTGAAAGGCAGGGACACGGGTCACCTACCATGACATGAAAGTCATCACATCACAGACGTGAGGCCCATGAGGCATCCCAAAATATCGCATCCCTGTTCCTCCCTCCCCAACTGGAAAACTATCACCCAGCATCATTCCCCTCCTCTTAGCGAGAGGACACCTGAGATGCAGCATCACGTCGCCTCGCTGCCATCGCTGCCTCTGGCTTCGGGTCTTTGGAAAACACCCCGCGGTCCATCCGCAGAGCCCCCTCCCCACCCTTGCCGAGCCAAAAGGGCTGATTTCCACCCTCCCGGCAGAAAATACAGCTTCTGCTTCAAAACGCAGAAGCAAACCTGCGTTTCCACCGGGAAAAGCCAAAGGGGAACCTTTGAACTCCGCAACTCTGGCAGTCTGAGCCCAAAAAACGCACCCCGGCTGCCTGCCGGGCACTGACGGGTCTAACGTGGGCTTGGCATGAGCCAAGCAGCCCCCCGCCGCCGTCCCCATGCCATGGGACCCGGGGACTACTTACGTTCAGTGACAGAGGCGTTGGACCTGGAAGAAGTGGAGGGAGCAGTTAGGCATGGCCTGACAGCACCCCTTGCCCCAACCCGTGTTTCCCCACTTCCCAAGAATTTCCCTCGATTTGGGGGTGAAGCAGGACTTCCCGCACGTCCGTGTCCTGCGGGGATGGGGCTCAGCGTGTGCCTGTGCCCCTGGGAGCCTGCGTGGTACAAAAAGCATTTTGGGTCCTGCAGATGATGGTGATGGAAATTATTCATTATTATTATTATAATTACGATATATTTGCTTTAATTTGGAGGGAAAGTTGGCATTTCCCAAGCTCGGAGAAATACTCCGCAGGACAAGGCTGCGCTATCAGCGGCTTGTGAATCACAAAGAGCAGCTTCGGAGGGCGAAGGCCTGGCTTAATCAGCACTTGGCCTTTTCCTCCTTAAAAATTAATTACGGAGGAGGCAGATGCATCATCTTGCAAGCGGACAATGTTTTACGTGCCGCTGGGAAAGGGGCTCTCCCCTCCATCCCCTCCGGGGCAGGCAAGCCCCAGCGTCCCCCTGCCACCCAGTGGGCACCTACCCAGAAAAGGACAGGCAGGGCGTCGCGGTCACGCCGGCCCCGGGGTGGCCGGCCGGGACAGGCAGCGCTGCATGGCCACGGGGAGATGCCAGCGGCCCTGGGAAGGAGGACAAGGAGAAAAACCCACACCGTCAGCTCATCCCCCTGCCCCCAGTGTCCCCATCCCCGCTGATGCTACCTCTGTCCCCACAGCGGGGCTAAATAAATTGCTTTTTTTAGGGAGACCGGCAGGAAACGCGGGTGCTGCAAAGGTGGGTAAACCCAAACCGCCAGGAAAGGACGATCCCGCGCCCGAAACCTGCAATTTCAGCGAAAGCAAGAGACTTGCACCCAAGAAGTGGGTGCGCCCATCGCCCCCATCACTCCCACCCTTGGCGATGCCTGGCACAACTGCATTTCATTACCGGCCCCTGCGTCCCTCTGTGCCTCGTCCAGAGCAAGGCTAATTGATAGGGCCCAAGTGCCAGCCGGTTGCAGCCGAGGAGATCTAATTACCCGCTCACCACGCGGCCCTAATTGACTGAGGAAGGTGGCAGCTTCCAGACAAGACCTGCCCAACTCTGCCCCAGCCCCTTGCCGCCGCGTGTGCTGGGGGGGCACCGTGGGGACACCCTGCCCACCCCCGAAAATCACCCACCCTCCTCACTCCGCTGCAGTGATTTGCAGGATCCGGCCTGCTGCAAATTGATTTTCAGCTCTTGGAAAGTTCCCGTATGAAGCCAAAAGGCAGGCACGCATTGGATGTCCTCCTCGAGCCGCTCTCGCACACGAAACAAAGGGAAAAAAAAAAAACCCTGAGAAATCAATAGGTCCATAACCCAGCTAATATATCCATCCATCAGGGGACCTGACGCAGAGCTAATAATAGAGACCAACACGCTCGGCTCCTGCACCCTGTTACCAAACTGCACCCTGAAACACTGCCAAGAGCGAGAGGCACCGGGGACGGCGGGGACACACACGGGGGGAGCCTTCGATGGAGTTATCACCTCCCCAGGTGCCGTCCTTAACAGGGAAAAGCTGACGGTGGGCGGCTGGAAAAGGCCTTCGCTGACCCCCGAGAGGGACGCGCCGTGAGCCGGGTGGTGATGGATGATGCAGGCGGCCGTTCGTATCTAGAAAACTTCATTTCATGGGAGCTGTGATTTGATTTAGAGCTCGGAGAGCAGCATCCAATTAGCCCGAGGGTTGGAGCGAGCAGGCGGCCTCAGAGAATGAGCCCGGGTGGGGAGGAACCGGCCCTGGGGACCCTTTGGTCACCTCCAAGCCCGACCGGCGCTGCCTTCGAGGACGTCTGGGCTTCCACGTGCCCCATCTTCCAGCATTCCCATTTCTGGGGCTGCTGGGATCAGCATTTCACCGGCCCTGCTCGGGAGCCAGGCTCTTCCTTGTTAAAACCGTGAATGTTAAAAAGGAAAAAAAGGCAAAAATTAAAACGACCCAGAAGAGAAGCACTGCCTTTCCTCATCTCTTTGGAGGTGATGCTTTCAGAGAGGAAGAAGTTTCCTACCCGCCTCCCCCCCAAATCCTGCTCACCGGCAGCTTAGCAGTTCATTTTCTACACAGTTTGTGCCTATAAGATATTTTGTGCCTATAAAACAGCCTTCTCTAACCCACGGCTCTCTTCTGCAGGGGTGCAGAAGGGAATGTAACACCTCCCAGGGAAGGAGCAAGAGCCCCAACCTCAGGAGTAATTAGGGTCTTGGGAATTATAATGTAAATATGCCCAGAAAGGGGCAGGACAACTACAACAGCCTTTTCCAGCCCTTTCCACACAACAGACCCACCAGCCGCATCCCTGCCGCCGGGGATCAGCCCATCTCCCTTTTCCATCCACCCTCCCCAAGCACATCCCAACCTTCCAGGAAAGGGGCATTTCGGGCTCCACTGGCTCAGCTCCCCCCGGGCTCGGGCACAGCACGGTCCCACCACCCCATTCCGACAAAAGGCTGTACATTTTTAGGGATCCCCCAAAAGCCTCAGGCTGCACTATGAGCTGAGCCGAGCCCCGCGGCTCCCGCTCCCGCAGCGGGACGGGATGCAGAGGCATCGCAGGGGGATGCACATCTTGCAAAGCCGAACTCCCCGGGGGTGCAGTCCCATTTCTCCTTCTGGCTTAAGAAGGGAGTTGAGAGTTGTTTAAATGTCCCACGCTGAGCAGACGCCTTGGCGCTCGCTGCTCACCTGCTCCTGGGCAGCTCAGGAGAGGGGGCTGCAACCCAAGGGCGGGTGTGGGGACCCTCCAGCGCACAAACCGTTGCTGAATAGAATCGGGATTTGTATGAGCGGTGCTGCGTTACTCTCCCTGCCCCTCGCCGGCTTTCGGGAAGCGATTAGAGACACTAGGCAGTGGTGTCACGCTGTCCCCGACGGGGACGGGAGCGGGCGGAGGGAGGGTCCCCGGCCGTATCGAACTCCTCCGGGCAGGCGTGCAAAACTGCTTGCTGCAGAGATACATTTTCTTTAATTGATGTCGCCTCGCAGCGCAAAGTTACGGCCTGAAAAGTGACTCTGGGAACGAGCAGCATCGCAGGCTTCTATATTTATTCTCCTTCAATGATGTCCATCGCAGATTTGCACGGTTTGCAAGTCGATGGTGAGGTTTTTGCCAGCCGCCAGCACTCTCAGCCCAGCTGAGAAACTCCCGTCCTTCCTCTCCCGGCGCGTCCCACCAGCCTGGAGCTCACCCCCACACACCCAACAAGGGTCGAACGCTAACACGGGAGACGGGAGAAGGTCTTAGGCTCGGGCAGAGCACAGCTATTTGCCGTGAGCATCACGCCGAACCTCTCCGGCGAGTCCTGCCCCAGCCCAGGCTCTGCTCTCCCGGTTTTGCTCTGCAGCTCACGGGCTAATTCAATGAAATGTCTGCCTGGTAAATTAGCCTGGCCACTGCCTTACCAGAATCATCTCCCAGGGCCTAATTGGAAAAAAACAGCATCAGGGGCTGCCTTTTCAAAACAGATTACAGCAGCAAACAACAGGGCAGCTCCCGGGCGGCTGCAGCCTGCCCCACACGGGCTCAGCCCGGCGGGGTTTGGGTGGATTAACCCACGGTTGCAAACCTCGGCGAGAGGGGAGGACACGAGCAGCGCGGCCCCCAACCAGCCACGGGGCAGGACAGGTGCACGGGGAGGGCTGAGGCCCTGCAAACTCGTTGCATGTCAGGTGCTCTGTGCTGCAAGGCGTTAAGGGGACAAGCCAAGTCGCGGGGGGAGCAGAAACAGAGACACCCCCCCCGCTGAAACGAGCCAAGCCCAAATGAAATTTCACCCGAAGAGCGATGCAACGTGGGATGTAAGAAGATGCAGGGGGCTGCACCCAGCCAACAGCCCCCCGCCGGCCCAGCACTCGCCCCGGGCTTCTTGCCCAGGTCCCAACCCACTGGGCCACTTTGAAGCCTTTAAACTCTTAATGAAGGGATCCCCGGGGGTTGCCAGGGAGCTGAACCTGTGCCCACCCTAGGCTCTGCGAACGCTGATTTTCGGAGGAGTCACAAACTGCTGTTTTGATTTACCCTTGCACATAAGCGTGCTTAAACCCCATCATTTTTTGGGGGGCCAGCCCCTTCTGACTTTTGATATGCTCTTAATAAACATACTGAGGAAAAAGCATCTTTAAGGCATAAAAATCGCCCGTGGCACTGGGCAACCGGAGCAAGCCCGCTCCGGGGTTGTTATTCCTGCAGTAACAACACCCCCGGGAGCAGCGCTGGGCTCCGTGGCTGGTTCTGCCCGAGTTACATGTGAGTTTGGACCAGCCTGCGGACAGAAATCACAGCGGCTGCTGGGAAAACTTTGATTTCAGCCTGCTGCAGAGAACACCAAGAAAGGCTTCGCCCAGCAGAAAGGGTGTTTTGTGTCACCCGCTTCCTACCCGAGGCTTTCTCGTGCCGTCACCCCTTCGGTGCCTCGAGCCGCGCGGAGTTTGGCCCAGCAGTTTTGCAAGGGAACCCGCAGCCAACACCCGGCTCCTTGCTCCCAGCCACCGCAAGGACAGCCAGGTCGCAAAGGTGACACCGTCCCCCAGCTGAGGCTCCGGTGATTTGCAGTCAGTCATCAAAACCGAAAATCCCGTGCCCTGCCACGAGCCTGCCCTTGGTTTTCCTCCACCACAGCTCCACCACTACCCGCACCAGCTCCCCGGGGCTCCCCGCCGCCTCCTCCCAGCCCCGCTCCTCCCCAGCCGAGGGATGGGAAAGGAGGAATACCGACAAGGTTTTGAAACCAGCTCTTTTCTTGCGAAAGCTTTGTGGAAAAGGCGAGATTTTAATTGCAGTTAACAAAAATCACACCACTTCAAGGGTGGAAGCCCCAGCCAGACCCTGGCTCCCGGGTGGGCACGGAGGGCTGTGCTCCAGCTGCTAATGCTGGGCTCCCAACCCACCAAGCCCAGGAGATCCCCTCTCCTGGCTGTCAAACTCTGCCAAAACCCACCTTCCTGCCAACTCAGGTTCGCTCCCTCCCACGCCGGGCCTCATCCTGCCCTGCGGGAGCCCAGGAGACCTTCCCCACCGGCAGCAATCGCCTTTACAGCCGTGTAGGAGCCAGCAACCCCCTCCAACCTCTGGCTGTGGCAGCGCCGGGTATGCGAAGCCCCGGTACGTCCTGGGACCGGCCGGCACACCCGCACCCACTGTCCCAGGGAGACCTCCCAGCACCTCACAGACTTCTGGAGGAAGCGGGGCTTTGCAGCCTGGGATGTCTCAGGTGCAGATTACACCAGTATCTCATTACTTGGGCATCTCACCTGCCCTTTGTCTCCTAAAGCGACTATTCAGATCCTGTCTTGCCTGCCTAGGTGGATTACTGGAGCTATGTGTAGGGATGGAGTGACACGGAAGGGATCTTCGCCCCATCCTGTCCCCCCTGAGCACACACATCAACGTGCTACTGCAAAGCCCATGGCATGGCCAGGGCTATACCTGGATCTAGGCAAGTCCCTATATAATTACACCCCCTTTGCAGCCCCTCCTCATCACAGGACGGCTTAAAACCCAGGGTAGGAAAGCGAGACCTCCCTTCTCATCCCCCTGCACGTCTCCTGCCTGCTGCGTTTGCTCGACCAGCTCCCGACCAGCCCAGCCCGGGAGCCACGGCGGGTGGGTGCAGCCCCAGGAAGGGGCGATGTGCAGCCCCGGACACGGGGAAGGCATCAGATGCGGGCAGCCTGTGGTGGGATGCGGGATGGAAACGTCCCTGGCCTGACCCACATGGATGCCGCTGCGCCCGAGGTCCCTCCTGAGGATGCTCCTGGCAAAAGCCACGGCTGAGCCCAGGCACACGTGCCGGGGAGCCGCTCTACCATGGTCCCAAAATAACCAGGGACAAAGCTTGCGGCATCAAGCCAAGTCACACAGAGAACGGCTTTTGAGATTATCCCCCACATCAGATCCCTGCGGGCTCTCCAGAGCCAGCCAGGACCTGGCCAGCATCCCTGCCACGGGCACCATCCCTCCCAGCACCCCAATATCCCCCGCGATGAGCAGCCACGGCAGCAGCATCGGCGCCGGGAGCAGAGTGAGGCCACTGAGAGCCAGAGTGCGGGGTGTGCCCCTGGTGAGACGGACCCTTGCCAAAAAGCCAGAGCGTTTTGCCACACACGAGTGCTAAAGGCTCGGGACCGTGCCTACGGCCACGGGCAGCGGAGAGCCGGAGCCCAGGCTGGGTCCTGCCGTACTGTGGATCCCTGGAGGACACGGCTCCAGAGAGCAAGGACTTGGGTTTGATTTGCACCCCATGTTGCCCCCAAACCCCCCCTGCCACAGCAACGCCCGGGTGTTTGCAGTGTACAGCACAAGAGACGGATCCTCGTGAGCACGGAAAGGAGCGGGGTTATTTGCTTCCACCCCGATGTCACCCTTGGTGTCCTCACAAGCTCATTGCACCGGCGTAGGTATCCCACGACTGATTTCACCCCGTGGTAAAGCACCGACGCAGCACAGGTATTTCCCCTGCATCAGCCAGCGTTCCCAGCACTTGCCGAGGAAAAGGCGCGAAGGCACCAGCAAAGCAAAACGGGGCAGCAGGGACCTCTTTAAAAGCTCTCAGCCTCCAGCCATCCCTCACCGAGGCCGCAGGGTGGAGGAAGGTCCAGGTGATGGATCAGGATCCTGCTGATCCCACAGCCTGGAGACCCCCCCGGCAGCGTGACGGAGCCAGCCGCCCCTCAGGGATTCTCTGCTGTTCATTCCCAGCCCCGGGAGGGTGTTTCTCCAGCACCCTCATTGCTCCAAGATGAAACCTTCACCTCCTCAGCACCCATTTATTTTTACACCGACAGGCTCTTCCCATCAGGACAAGGGGACGGAGACCTTGGCCGGATCCCTCCGTTCCCCGGGGGCTGCAAACACACCCTGTGGAGATACGATCTTCTCCCCAGTTTGATTTTCTCGCTGCTCTACCCCAGGAAGGTGCATGCTCTGCTCTCCAGCGGGGCTAATCCCACCGGGGAACGCAGGGACACCGAACGCATCTTCACCCCGGGCGTGAATAGGAAGAGAAGGATCAATCCCAGCAGAGGCATTGTGTGACAGTCTGGAGCATTCCCGCAGAGCATCCCCGATGAGATCCAGCCGAGCACAGCAGCAAGTTTCCCACTAAAGATTTTTTTTCATTAGGCCAGTTTCTCACCGGCCTTCTTTGAAACAACCCCCAGGACAGCTTCTTCTCCAGGCACCACCTCGTTATCTCCCTCCTTGCCCTGGACATCGGTGCCGTCTTCCCCTTTCCACCTCGTTTCCATCACTCCCATGAAAATCCTCTGCTCAGTTCCCACCCAGCTCTGCCCTCGCCACCCCATCCCCGTTCCTCCCAGCCTGACGTATGAAACACGACTTGTGCAAAACCTTTCCGTGTAGCAGCAAGCTCTGCTCCCGAAAGCAAAGCCCGGGGGAAAAGCTCTGGCCGAGGCTGGAGCCTCTGTAATCCCATCGGCTTCAGCCCCCCCGGCATGGCACGCTCGGGCAACGCTGTCTGAGTCGCGCCGGGGCGGATCTGTCGTGCCTCGACGTCACCCAATTTATTTGTTTTGCTAAAATAAAATATAAAATAAATTCTCCTGCTCAGCCCCTGGTTTTAACTCGTGCCCTCCCGCAGCCTGGATAGCACCATGGGGCCGGTGACCGAAACAGCGACCGTGCGTTTGAGGGATGCTGCGCCCTGGGGAAGCGCAGGGGACGTCCCCCCGTGTCCTGCCGGCATCTGCCCTCCCGCCTGCCGGCGAGCGTGCCAGCGAGACAGCCACCGTGGAGGGATTAAATCAGCAAAGACATCATTAGGGGTAACCGGACCGTTTAGCAGTTGGGTGGAGTGAAGGAAGGTGAGCCTTGTGTCTGCCCACGAGGAGAAGGGCCACCAGCACCCCTCTTGGCTTACGAGCAATCCTTAAATCCCATTTACAGCTAGGAAAACTATATGGATGTCTGTCAGTGATGCACCACACTTTCCCTTCTATATTTCGGTGCTCGCCTCATGTTCATCTCCCTCCAGCCACGGCGCCGGCTGAGATCTCCCCCAGCTGCTCACCACATCCAGATATGGGTTGAAAAGGACACGGCCATCAGCCGTCAGCATCTTTAACAAACCGGGAGCCAAAATCCGGGGCTGGTTTCGTCTCTGCCCACTTCTAGCCAGGCGGGTGCCCTTCAGCATCAGAGAGCAGATAACCCTCAGACCACCGCTCCCCCCAAAAAAACCCCCAACCCTAGGACAGGTTATAATTTAACCTCGCTCCCGCAAACCTAAACAGATGTTGGGAAAAGTCCTTTTTTCATGGAAAAGGGAGATGGAGGGTGCCATGGCCCAGCCCCGGGGAGGAGGGCGTGGGGAAGCGCAGCCTCTTCCTGCGCATGATGCAAGACCTGCTGCTGCGACTGTCAGCATCCCCCCGGCATGTTCGCTTGGAGTAGAAACAGAGATTTATTTTAATGACTCATTAAAGCCTAATTGCATTCAGGCAGCAATACAGAGAGAGGAGCCTCCCACGTGCGGCAGTACTACAGTCAGGAGGGCTCTCAAAGCCTCCCCGAAAGCACAAGGCAGACAGACTGTCTCTTTTCGGTGGGGCCAGACAGCAGGACCAGGTGCCGGCTCTGGAGCAGCGTGGCTTGGTGGTCAGGATCCAAAAAAACAAGCCAGAAAAGTCTCTGTTCTTCTTTTCATTTGCCTCCGTCTGCCCAACGCGACAGCCACCACCGGCTGCTCAGCCTTGAGCCCCAGGGAGGAGACATGGCCCGCCCCGGAGCTTGGATGCCCACCTCCAGAGCCTCAGGCTGACAGCTATTTCAGGGGGTGGCTGTCTCCTAGCCTTGAGGACATGTGTTTTTAAGTCCCCTGTGCCTTTAGGGACCTCTCAGCAGGAGCGGGGAGCTCAGCAGGGTGGGATTTGTGTCGCCTTGGGTCGCCCCGGCAGGGAGCCGGACATAGCGCAGGGCAGGGACGAGGCGCTCCTCCCATCTCAGGGGCATCCTGGGTGGGGGGAACAAGGTGGCTACGCTAAAAACCAGCCAGCTTGGAGGGGAACCAGCCAAAACCCCACCACCTGCAGTACGAGTACCCCCTTGCCACTGACACCACCCATGAGGAGCTCTGGGGTCTGCCTCCTCTGCTTTTTTGGGTGCCCCAGCTGGCTCTGCCCATGTACCTCGTCCTTTCGGGCAGGATGCAGACCCAAGTGACAGCCACATCACCCATGGGGATGGGAGCTTACAGCCACCCTGACCCCCAGGGATCCCCATCCCCGGGATGCACACCGGAGGTTATGGCTTCGCTGGCGACCGCTGCCTCTCCCCGGCATCGTTCCACCGAAGCCGGCAGAGATCTGGCCCCATCTGCTCCCGACGCTTTCGGTAGCGCTCAGCCCTCCTGCTAATTGCTTCAGTTAGCAGAGGGCAATTTTTTTTTTTTCCAAAGGTTTCGCTGCCTCGATCCTCACGTTGCCTTCATTCCCGAGCCGAGCGGGTGTGAAACCCTGCCACCGGGGATGGGTTACGCGAGCACATCTCCCCTGCCAGCGGGTCCGGGCAGGGAAGCCCGTCCTGCCCCTCTCCAGCCGCACAGCCAGCGTGGATCAGTCTTTGTCAAACTGCAGATTTTTCCCCCTGCGGAAAGCTGTCCCACGCAGGCACGAGAAAGCCATGGGCCCCCTTTCCCGCTCCGCAATTCGGGTGCCCGCAGTACCCGCAATGATCCTGACCCGGTGCAGTGGGAGGACACCCCGCACAGGGACAGCCACCCCACGGGACAGGCACGGGTCCCCAGCCGCAGCTCTGCTTTCCATGCCAATGGCAATTCATCCCTCTGGGACGGCCCATCCGGTGGGATCCTGGACCACAGCCCGTGGGCTGCACAGACCCAGGGAAAGCCGGAGCCGCGCATTGCTCTGGACCAAGGTAGGGGCACAGCGCCTGACCCCTACCCCGCTGTTCGGGGTAAATCCAAGCGGAGTCACTCCAGGATCAGGTCCGGGAGTGACTTTTCCATAAAGCCATGGGAAAATCTCACCCACAGTTGCTTTACGGGACCGCTCACGCCACTTTCACCCACTGCATCCCAGCCGGGGCGAGGAGGCGCAATGCAACCAGGCAGAGGTTGGCTCTGCAGAGCTCAACTCTTCGCTGGATTTTCAGACCAGCTATTTTTTTTCTAGTTGATCTATCACACGGCAGGGATACAGACTCATCCATCGCTCAAGATGCTCCACCTCGCCCAGCCCGCGCTGCCCGGTCAGGCAGGAGCAAGGCCGGCTGGGATGGTCACGCACGCACCATCACACGCGCCCAGCGAGAAGGAAAACCCGCCATGAAGTCTCTTAATGTCTCCTGCAAATGAAGTGTGAAACACGCTTTCAAGAAAACAAGGGTAACGGAGCCTCAATAAATATTTCATCCTAGTGGGAAAGCAGCGATGGGGAAGGTCGGGCGGGCAGAGATGCCAGGAGGGATGGGGGGTGGCCGGGATGGAGGCTGGAGGGGGAGAAGGGGGAGGCAGCCGGGGCAGGGAACAACGGGAACGCCACGGCCTGACCTTATTTCTGTTTGCCCGGGGGCTAGCGGGTTTGAGACATCACCACAAAGCAGACCCCAGAAAGGGGAGCAGCTCTTGTGCTCCCATTCGTGCCTGTGGCTAAGGTGGGCGATGCTGCTCCAGCCGGGAGCCGAGCTCCTCCGAACGCCCTGTCCTAACACTTCCCAGCAGACAGGCAGCTGCCTGGGCCTCCCGTCGCTCCGCGCACCCAAAACGCTTCCACGCAAAACGGCTGGAGGATGCTCGGCGTTTCTCCGAAGGGGAGGGTTTGCCGAGCGGAAAATCCTCCGCACCTGATTTCCAGCCTGTTAAGGGTCTTTTGGGCTGGAGCAGAGCGGGGCCGGGCTGCCTCACCTAAGCAGGGCTCCGGAGCCGGCTGTCCTCAGGCCTGCGGTCGGGCTGAAATCCGGTGCTTTGGAAAGAGACGGGAGAGGATCTCGCGTCCCAGCAGAGATGGCGCTGGAATGGGATCCGACTCACTGGTCCAATGTTCACCACAATATCGGGAACAGCAGCCTACTGCCACTGTTCCCTGTTGGTTTTTCAACAGGTGAAAAAGCCCTTCCCAGAAAAAGCCTTTTCTCCCCCCTCCCTGGCAAAGCCCAGGTTAGAGCCCATCGGATCCCACAGGGACGACCCCGAACGCCAACCAGCAGCCCCAGGACACCCAGTCCCCCAAAACGGCATCACAGGGAAACTCTGCGGCTCGGATGAACGAGGGGCAAGGCTGGGGAGGGGAGAAAAAAAAGCCCCGGTAATACAAGCCTCCGTTGGGGTGAAATATTCCACTGCAGCTTAGAAAATCTCACTGCTGGAGAGACAATCAATAGCATGCAAACGAAATCCAGCTGAAAACACTAAACGTTTCCACATGCCCTTTCGGAGGGAATGAAATCCTCCAGGATAACCTTAGGAGAAAACAAAAGCCAGGCAAATAGCTCGAGCGCAGGTCTCCTTTAATTACCGCAGCACGGTGAGAGATAAAACAGAGATCCTTCGGAATAAACAAAAGGATTTGATTTCCTCCACTTCAGCAAAGGCAGCCACCATTTCTGCGGAGGGGTTTGGTAGCGAGGTTGGGGATTTGTCCGGCCGTCACGTCCTCGCTGAACGGCAAGGCTCCGGGCTCCCACCGAGGGAGCAAGAGGCCGAGCCCCGGGCTTGGGACTTTCAAAACTTTGCCTGGCCGCGCAGAAGTAGGGTTTCGAGACGGGCAGACTCCATCCTACCCCCCCGAGCAGCCAGAAGAGTTAACGGTGACTTAAAAACCCCAGCTCAACGCAAAGTCGGACCACATAACCCCGAGAAAATAAGTCAGGACCTTGCAAGGAACCACAACCCCGGAGCTTCGCCCGGACGAGGCCGTGGCGCAGGGGCTCGGCGCAGCCCCGGGGTGCTGGGCGCAGGGTGCTGGGCGCATCCCACCCACCCCGTCCCGCCGGCAGCACCCCCCCGCCCGGGCTCCCCTTCCCACCAGCGCCCCAAAGCCAAGCGAGAGCCTTTCCCTCGCCCCGACCCCTCTGCGAAGCGGCGGTGCCCGGGGCGGGGGGAGAGGGCGGCGGGGCGCCGGAGCCCTACCTGGGTGCCCGGGAGCGGGCAGCGGCGGAGCCGGGTCCGGCAGCAGCGGGGCGGGGGGGGGGGAACGACACTAATAAGGGCGGTGATAATAAATAATAGGAAGACTGAGCGGAGAGCCCAGGCGGGTCCGGCCGGCGGGGGAGGAGTTTGTCCGGGGGCCGGAGCTGCCGCCCCCGAGCGCCGCCCCCGCTGCCCCCCCCCGGCCCCGCACCGCCCCCGGGGTTTGCGGGAGGGGCGCGCAGACACGGCCTTGTGTCTTGTGTCCCCCCCCCCCCCCCCCCCAAACTCCTTCGCAGGGGAGCCAGGCTGGAGCCGGGCTGGGGGTGTCCGGCCACGGCCCCCTCAGCCCCCGGGGCGCCTGCCCCAGGGTGGGGAAAACAGGGGTGCACCCCCCCAGCCTGCACCCCAGTGCCTGCAGCTCCCCCCGGAGGGAGCACACGCTGGCAGCATCCCCTGAGCACCCCCAAACTGCCGGCTGCCCCCGGGGCACCCCCAAAGCCAAGCCCTGCAGCACCCCAGGCATTACCAAACCTGCAGCATCCCCCGGCACCCCTGGGCACCCCAAACCCACCCCCGAGCACCCCCAGCCCCATCAGAGTCCCCGGTGCTGCCACCACCACCACCCAGGCCCCGTGCCAGGGGTCTGGAAGCTCCAGCTCCAGCTTGATCCATCCCGCCATGTCCAAGGTAATGACACCCTTCTGGTGGCCAGCACAGGCAGGGATGGGATCTGGCGCTGCAAAGAGCCAGGAGGAAAACCCATCGCACCGCTGCGAGAGGGATGAGCCGGGGCCAAGGGGAGGATGCCAAGCCTACCCACTATTTTTCGAACAAGATTACCCCCCCCTCCCCATGGCTCTCTGTAAAACAGAGCCGACCTTTAGCAGACGTCAGCTTCCCAGCGCGAGGCCGGCGGCACTACGGCGCTGCCTGCTCTGCCGGAAGCTCGGCCCATCGCTACGTGGCCCCAAGCACATGCTGGCACTGGGAAGGCACGAACACACGCACCCAGAAAGGTGTTGCCCCCGGGAAGCATTTCCAGCTGCTGGGAAGCTTTGAAGCTCCAAACCAAGAGTTTAAGCTGGAGAAGGTGCAGCTCGCAGCTGGCATCACCTTGGGAAACGGAGAGCCGCTCGCCTCTGCAAGCTACAATAAAGATAATCGAATCTCATGCCTTGCACCGCGAGCTGACTGCTGCGAGCGTGAGGATTGCTGTGCGAGGAGAACATGTGTTCACCTGTTTCTCTCTGATTTTGGTCTCTATGGGGCACGAGAGCACTGTGAGTGCAGCTTGGTGGGATCAATGCAAGACCTCAGCTGCAGCGAGTCAGTTGAACCCTCCCGTGCCTCAGTTTCCCCATTTTTAAGCAAGGGATGCCACCAATACTTTTCCTCCCTGTAAAGCAAGCTCTAAAGCTGAGGAGAAAACACCACTCACCTCCTCCATCACCCTCGCCATCAGTCAGGGCATCCCGTTGGCCACAGATCGCTCTCCCCGTTATCCCAGCCCAGCCCTCGCAGCTGCTTGCTGCCAGTGCCAGGAGCCCGACCCGCTGATTTCTCCCCAGGATCCAGCGGCAGAGCTGAGCCGGGAGGGAATAAACACTCGTTTGGATGCAAACGGCTTTGCGCCTTTAGCAAAAGGGCAGGATGAATTATGAAATGCAAAGGCGAGATAAGTGGATCCTGTCACAGCACTTACCCTCCGTGCCGCAGGATCTAAGCGCTTGCCGGCTGCGGGCGCAGGGCTGCGTGGCACACACGTACGCCAGCACACAGCCCGGGCCAGGAGGGAATCCTCCCTATACCCCTGCTGATAAAGAAATCCACGTTACCGACTCCAGCTCATCAAAGGGTTGGTAAATACGGAGAAGCATCGAGCGAGAAAAGCGAGCACGCGGAGTATTTCTGCGGAGGGTAGGAGAGATGCATTCTCCCTTAGCCAGGCGTCAGAGCTGCTGGAGGGATGTGAATTAGAGACATCCAGGCGAGCACGGAGGAGGAGGAGGCCAGGAGAAGTGAGAAAGTCATTTCCTGGGCTGCTCTGGGCAGGATGCGAGGAGGTGATGACAGCCCAGGATGCAGGGAGAGCCGCTTCTCCCCTCGGAAAGCGCTGCCAGGGCCACGGGAGGCATTATTACGGCTAATTCAGGAACTGACATTTCACTGTTTCCATGGATGGACGTGGAAAAGAGTTTCTTTGGGATTAAGGAGGCCCTTGGCTAACGCCGGGCTGAGATTGCCCAGATCCAGATCACGCTCCTCCATCACCCCCGTGGCTCCGGCCCAAAGCAGGCGGGCGCTGCAGAAGATCACGACAAAGCGAACGTGAAACAGCATTGCTCCGGCGAGCAGGGTTATCAGCTCGCGTGATTTCGCTGCCGGTCTCATTTTTTCCCCCCAAGCCATGTTTCCCGTCGTCGTTTCATTATTTTTTAAAGCGGCGCACGGGTGACCAAACAGAACACAAAAGGTGGGATTCCCACCTTCGTGGTGGCTGGGAAAAGCTGGGAAACGGGAGCGCCAGATGCTCCGCAGCAGGGAAGAAAATTAAACCCAGAGTTGTTCTTTTTAGTCAATGTGGTTTTAAATAAAACACACGGTTTGGGAAGCCCAGCTGGCGTGTTTGGAGTGCTTGGGGTTAGCACTGCTGGTAAACCGAGCAGCAGTTTGATTCAAAACACTTTCCAAGTTCTTATCTCAGTTTCTTTGCGGGGAAGGAAACGCAAAGCACCTGCAAAGCATCCCTGCCTCGCTGGCATCCCGGTATCTGCCACCTCCGTGGCACCGCACGCAGCTCGGCGCAGCTCAGCCGGCTCAGGCCCCGGGTGCACAGGTACCCTGGCAATACGGGGATCGTAAACCTGCCAGAATCTCAGTCTCCGCAGCCCTCAGCCATTGCAGTACCCACGTGTACAATTGACTTTAAAGCTTATAAGTATTGCAGCTAAACTCATCTCAGCCCGGGAAGCTTGTGTGGGTTTTATGAGATTCCTTCTTCCCAGCACTGAAAAGGATTTTACTGTTTTAAACGAGTTTTAAAACTACTGTTTTACTAGTTTTAAAACAAAACCGTAAAATACTTTTCCACCCTTCTGGTTTTCCTCACTCATAAAAAATCTAAGCCTGCAGACTTCACCACCGCACACTGATACTCCACTCCCTGATTTGTTAGGATGAACATTCAGCTAAATAATGCAGCGAATCCTTGCTTAGGTCCTTCTCCAGCGCTATCCGCACATGCAAACCCTGCAAAACTTCCACGTGTGCGTGCACACACATGGCCATGCTGCAGAGAAGCCCGGCGCTTGCGGGTGCCCTTGCGTTATTACACCTTACACCCGCGCACTTCAGCACATCAATAACTTCCTTCCTGTTCAGGCAAGCGTTTCCACCGGCCCAAAACGCTGATGCCGGAGGATGCTCGGGAGCTGAACCCGCGGCTGCTGGCATGGGAATTTATTTTGTTCTGTGCTGGATCGTGCTTTTATTTTCATTTTTAGCAGAGCCCGGGGCAGCTGTATCAATCAGAAAAAGCCTGATGGTGCAAAATACCGTTCCCGCCAGCGTCCAGCCTGCTCCGCATGGGTTTGAAGCTATCTCCCTGCCTCGTGCGCTCCAGACAACAGGGCTGCTGGGCTGTAAGTGGGGACACAGGCACACGGGAAGGACTTTGGAGTCAGCCAGAGCAACCGTCAGCCCTCCTGTGCTTCTGGCTGGGGGGGTGGGCAGGAGCGCGCACAAAGCTGGTTACAGCATCTCAGCGCGATGCGATGCCCTCGCCGCACCTTCTTCCCTCCCGGCGTGGCCCTGGGAGCACATCGCCCCAGCCTCCCTGCTCCCTGGGGAGGGCTCTGGGGAGCGCAGAGTTAACGCACAGCTTTCCCCTCCGCAGCACATTCCCGCCAGATGTGGATTAGTCATTATATCATTATACACCTCGGTGGGTTTTGCTTTTGCCTGCACAAGCACTGGAAAACAAGCCCAACTGCTCGCTCGCACCAGAAAGACTCCACAGGAGCTGCCCAGCAGCCCCGACCTCTCCCGTTATCCCAGCGATGAGGCTGGGGATGCGCCCATCGTGCAACCCTGGGATCGCACATGCATCAGTGTCACATCTCCTGACAACGCCGGGAGGTCTCTGCGCAGCTGCACACCCCAAACCCGATATATTTAGGGGAGTGTGGAGACCTCCCCATGCTGGTGGGCTGGAGGAGAGGCCTGGCATGGCGCCTGCACACCCATTTAATGGGGCAGATGGGTTTTTTTCCCTGGGAGCTGGTCAAGGGAGGTCGCATTCCCAAAAAAAGGATCCTTCTCCATCACATGCCACCGCCTAGAAGCTCCAACCTGGCCAGGGCTGCCGACAGTGCGCTGCAGACACAGGGGGACACGCAGGGCTGCCCGCCGCCGTGGCATCCGTCTCTGCGCTGGAGGAGAGGCAGAAGGAGCCTAGGGTAATGTCGTTAGGCGAGAGTTATGCTGTCTCCTTCCCAAACAAAGATAAATGTCATTAAAGCTCAGCCCTTGTGTATTTTACATCCAGAGATGCAATGAATGTTCCCCCTCCCCGGGGAGGGGGGTTTACAGCTTTGGACTGCAATTAGGCAGCAGCGTAGTATTAACCCATCGCACTCCCGGAGCATCAGCCTGGGAGCAAGAGCCATTTCAACTTCTCTCTGGAGCTGGGAAGGAGCTTCCCTCCTCCATCCCTGGGCCATGGGAAGCAGCAGGAAAGCCCGAGGGGACTGAGACGCAGCGCTTGAAGCCACTGAGGGGAAATCCGTGCAGTCCTTGGGGTGCACAAGCCTTGCACACCCCCGGCGCCAAGGGGCCCTTGCAGCCGTCGGCAGCGCGAGCAGCGGCACGTGCAAAGCAAGGCACCCGGAAAGCATTCCAGCTGCCCGGTATTCGCACAGCAGGCTCTCCCAGCCCCGGGCCAGGGCTGCGTTTTCTGATTTATGAGCTGCTTAAAGTCACATTTGGAACAGTCAGGGGAGATTTTTTTTTTTTTTTTTGCCCCATGCTGCGATTTTTAAGTGCCCGGTTGAGGAGCCATTGGCTGCTCGCCATCTGTCTTAGTTATTTTCCTTGTTTAGTGGCAAATATGCAATATGAAGCTTTATCCATATACTCTTATAATCTTAAGCCCCGGCAGCAGCTGTGGATGCACTTTACCTTACCCCAAGACAGTCAAGACATGGGGGAAAAGTCCCATGACACATTTTCATCCCAAAATTGGGACGTTTGCCCTGAGCTGGGTAAACACATCCCTCTGGGTTCATCTTCCCCAGGAGACACAGCGTGAGCCATGCAGAGGGAGCAGGCTTCCTCACAGGGCGTCTGGGCAAGTTTGGGGTAAAAAGGGGGATAAGGGGCAACATTTGGGGCAAACCCACCAGCCATACTCAGCCACTGAGATGCAGCACACACAGAAAACTTGGAGAAATTAAAAAAAACCCATTGATTTTCACCCTCCTCACCCAGTGCCTGTGGGGAGGCAGGATTTTCCCTGGCCAACGTGGGGGTCCCAAAGGGAAAGCGCTGCCGCTCTCCCCATCGCTAATGGGTGCAGCACTGCCACGAGGCACCTCTTTCTCTCTGCCCTCTCACAAACATGAAGCCTAGGTATCTGATGCAGCCGTGCAAGCAACCTGGGGCTCTCCAGCAAGGAAAAGCAGCCCTCGGGCGTTTCGCCCTGTCCCAGTGCCCATGGAAAAGTCCCCGGTTAGGGGAGAGGGGCCGTGGGGAGGTGATGGCGGTTGGCTCTCACGTGAGCTGGGGACTTCCTCGGGCATCGATCAGCTAAGGGGTCTCTCTGCCCGCCAAGCTGCAGACCTGCTTGGCTTGGCCGAGGCTCATCGATCGCCGCGGGCACGGCCGCGGCATCCGGTTCGTAGGGAAAACATGCCCCGCGGGACTTGCGGTTCACCTGGCTCCACGCGGTGCCAATGCCTGGCGTGGGGTTTGGGTGATGCTCAGGGGAGTGGGAAGGAAGGACAGACAGAGCCAAAAATTAACTCCTTCCAGCCAAGCGTGACCTTACCACATGTACACCGACCACTTCTCCGGGTTCACGGTAACGCAAGCTCAGTGGTTTGGTCGGAGCATCCTCACAGGGATCGGCCTCGGGCCGTTCATGTGACACAGCAGCATGGGGCAAACGCATGGGGAGAAAGCCAGGCTTGTGTGCTGGCCAGAGGAAAGCTCAGGAGGCATCAGCACCGGGCAGGGGGTGCAGAGGTGCTAATCCAACCCCGACCGGCACCAGCACCCCTAAGCCCCAGCACAGGGCAGGGCTGAAGACCTCCACTGAGGGGGCAGCCCCAGGAAGGTTTTCTCCCCTCTTCCTTTTTGCAGCAGAGCCCTCCTCAGCCTCCCTGGCTGCACAGAAGCCTTTCACAGCCACGCTTTGGCCACAATCAACACCGCAGAGCCTGCCAAGCCCCGGCACTGGCAGCTAAGGGCAGCTCTCCTCGGGCATGGCTGGCAGAGAGCTCAGGGAAAAATCGAGACATTACCCCGATGACCACCCAGCCAGCCCCCAGGTGCCTTCAGGGCTCCAGCTCTCTGTATTCACATCTTCCCTGCCCTTCTTCATGCTCTCATCATACTTTGGCTCCTTCCCAGGTAGCTGCAAGTCCGTGGGCAGAGGCGGCTGCAAAACTGCTGTGAACAAGCTCAGGAGAGCTATGATGAGCCAGGCTGGTCCTAGGGCAGCCCCCACACCTCCCCATAGCATATGTGCCTGAAGTGCTGGCACCCTGAAAATCCCAGCGGGTGCTCACAGGGTGGGCACATCGGTGGCCGGGGTGGGGATGAGCGCCGGTACCTTCCCCTCCCGTTGCTGAGCCGTGAAGCCCATTTTGTGAGGCTGGGAAGGATACTCAGCCCCAGCTTCTGGCCCGTTAGCTTCCCTTCCCGCAGCCACCCTCTCTGGCTGCTTTACCTCCCGCTGAGGCACTGGGAGCCACATGCGGCAGCCCAGGGAGGGATGCCCGGCTGCACGCAGCGTGAACACGGCTGCATGCGCTGTGACGGGAGCAGGGGGAGGTCATGAGCAGGTTACCGAAATGCAGCCGTGCTCCTGGCGTGGAGAAAAGCACGGGCTGAGGCTGCGGTGCCCAAAGGTTTTCAAACACCCTCAATGCCTGAGGAACGGTGCTTGCTGCCACCCCAGCTCCACTCCACCTGGCTCTCGAAGTGACCATGCCACCAAAACGAGCTGGTTTCACACCTCCCTGCAGCCCCCCACGACGGCTGGAAGTGCTGGGGAGGGCAGCAGGGGCAGCGACAGCCCCTAAAGCATCCCTGCCTCCCTGGCCCCTGCCCACTCCAGCATAGCCCAGGCTTGTCCTCATTTCAGGCTGGGCGAGCAGCGGCCCGGCCCCAGAGGTAGCGAGATGATGCCAAACCTCCTAATGGAGCTTGACAGCAGTGGGATTAGAAGCACAAGTGAGACTGCAACCCCTCTGCAATCAGCTTCTGCCTTGGAAGAGCTGAACCAGAAAAGAAGCCTCCTGGCAGCGGGGAGGGGTGGGAGCACACACGCAGGGCGAGGGCAGCAGGGGCTGGGGGGAAACCTCGCCTGTCCCAAGCCCTCTTTGCTTGCCCTGCCAGCCCACTGTCAATAGGAAGGAGCCAATCTACCCCCCTGGCAGCACCAGTGAAGGGTTTCCCCAGCAACAGCCCAATTCCAACTGGTCCCCGTGGGCTGGTACTTCTACTGCCCTAAGCTTCGGATGCAGAGCAGCCCATGCCACACGCTGCTCGCCCCTTCCTCTCCCTGCCTGCAAGCTCAAGGCATTGCACGGCACCTGCAAGGGCCCCTCTTCGCCCGCTCCTTGGGTGCTGTGCTTGGAGCGGTGCCCCTGACGCTGAAAACACCACCTCTGAGCCAGAGACGAGAGCACTCCCTCAGATGCAAGGGGGTGCTCAGGAAGATACCCTGAGCCCCTGTTTCTGTGGGACGGGGTGGTGCGGGGCACGCACAGACCCTCGCAGCCAGCACTGAGCCCCGTCCGCCCCAGAGCACAGCCCTGGTTCAAGTAAAAGGCCACATTTCCCACCCAAGAGATGCACCAGCAGCACTGCTGCCCCAGGCCTTCTTCACCCTCCTTTCCGCAAGCAGGAGTATCTCAGTGCTAAAATGCAGTATCTCCCCCAAACCCACCCCAACGGGCTTTTGCAGAAATGAAGTGGTGGTTAGCTTGCATGAAACAGCCTGGGGGTGGATGCTAAGACACCCCCCGAAAAGCCAGCAAGGCACAAGCACCATCCCCATCTCTGCTCATCCAAAACCCGGCGGCCAGAGGCTGCTCTCCCACTGCCCCTGCACAGCTCCGCAGCCGTTTGCTCCCAGCAAAATGTGGAGGAAAGGGGGGATTTTTACAGCAAGAAAAAGGGAGCCTCTCCAGGGACTGGTGCATGCGCTCGGGAGCAGTGGGAAGAGCTGATGGGTTTTGGCACAGTGCTCGGGCTGAAAAGCTAGCTCCAGCTCCAGACCTTGTTTTGCAGGGACCTGTACCGAGAATTGGCTTTTTCCTTCTTCTTGTCAAATGGAAAGAAAAAGAAATCCTTCCAGGTCAGAGGAAAGAAAAGCACTTACTCGTGGGTCAAGAGAAACAATCTGATGCAGAGTTGAGTGCAGTTTTATCCTCACTAAACCAGGAGAAGATTAAATTTCCATCTGAAAAAAACATCTAAAAATAAAAAGAGAAAGGTTTTTGGGGTCAGAAGCACTCGATTTTGGTTTTTAAGCCCAAATGATGTACTGAATTGAACCCCACTTTGCAAAGCATGGATTGATCCAAAAGTGCAGAGGGGTGGGGAGGGGATGGACTGAAGCATCGATCTGGAAAATTTCAACCATGCTGAGATAGCACCAGGCACGGTGGCAGCAGCCACCGCGGGGTCCAGCCTGGGACCCCCCGTGCCCCCGGCACGCTGCTCGGGTACCCCAACTTCAGCTCCTGCCGAGTCCGCCTGTCTGCCAGGGTGCCAGGAGGGAACCGTTTGGCTGCCTCTGCAGCACTTTGTTCATCTGAAGCAAGCTGTCGTTTTCCAGCCTCCTCCCTGCCAGCCAAATCCTTCCTGACAGCCCGTTTAAAACTCAAAGCACCCGATTACCGCCACGGCCAGGCAGCTGCTCACAGACACCATGAGAAACTCCTCCATGACCACCCCCCCCGCCCCCAAACAAAATCCCTGCCCAAAGCATCACTCCTGGTCCTTTCCAGACCCACCCACACCCTTGCGGGGGGCACCAGGGTCCTGGCTTGACCTGTTCCAGGTCTGGCTCTGCTCTCACATGCATGGCCCCAGCCAAGGGGACCCCTCGTTTCCATCACTGAAATGCCAGCACCCGCTTCCCACCACCCGAACAGGGAGGAGAGCTGCCTGCCCCAGCTCCCTCCACCTGGCAGCGTTGACCCCAGACCCCACACGTCGCCCAAGTCCATTAGTGGGTCCCTGGAGCACACACCTCGCTGGCATTTTGCTTAACCCTGGCTTTTAGGAAGAGCTGCAGAGCTGCGCCGCCTTTCAATTTTTAATTTGCTCTAAACATTTTGGTCCTCTCCCCTGGGGACTCCCAGTCCATAACCTCTACCGGCAGCAGGGCCGCCCCATAGCTACGGGAAGGGTGGAAACTGGGGCCAAAGGAGAGGAAAGCAGTTCCACCTCAAGCTGCTCTACTTTGGAGGAGCGGGACCCCTTTGCACGCACGCCCCGCCGGGCGCTGCAGTGAAAGGGCCCCCAGTGCCCCACGGAGATGCTCCTCAAGAAGCACGGGAGGGGACCCCCAGCCCCTCCAGGGACCTGACACCTGCAGAGACAGGGTTGTCACAGGGGAGAGCATCTCCCTCCTTTTCATCAGACACCTCTGTGGGGTTGGCTCCCTACAAACTTCACAGCTTGCTCAGGTTTACCCCGATGCCCGGCCCAGCCACCTCTCCTTCCCCACTGCCTGGCACCAGCACGGCAATGGCCTGGAGCAGAGGCACAAATGCAGCATCGCCTTCCAGTCCCTGAGGCGTCTTTCTCTTTTTCCACTGCCTCAAGCAACAAATGTACAAACAGGAACCTGCTGGGCATGAGAAACATGACCTGAGCTGCTCTGGGAAGGGAGATGCCACAGCACAGCTGGGAAGATCAGCCAGTTAAGCTGATCTTGACCAGTTAAGCATCAGAAAAGGTACACAGGATCGCAGCAAAGCCCTGTATCCCCCCTCCAACAGGTACCCAGGGAAACCGTGCAAAAAGGGTGATGTGCAGCGGTAACAGCCCGGAGTATGCTCTCTCCCTCCCAAAACTGGCAGATTAGGGAGCCCCCAAGTCACAGGGGATGCCTCAATACTGCTTAACGCTTGCTGGCTCCCTCCCACAAATTTGCCTGCTCCCTTTCTGCACACATGTAAGCTCTCAGTGTCCACAAACCCCCTTCCACACCCCCATAGCATCTCCCCACCCCCAATTTCCCAGGACAGCCCATGCCAAGCAGCAGTGGAACCCATCCCCAAAAGCCCCCAGTTACACCTCCAGGCAGCTGCGGGACCCGCCGTGCCCCAGGCAGGGAGCAGGGATGGAGGCAGCCCCAGCCAGGCAAGGGAATACCGCCCACCCAGCAGGATCTTCTCCAGCTCCTCACCTCCCCTGCCCTCCCAGACCCCGAGAGGAGTTTTAGGCTGAAGGGAGCCAAGCTGCCGAGAGCTGGCCTCAGCCACCACCTAGCAGTGACCTGACAGCAGTGGGGACAGGGTGACAGCTCCTCCAGCCTGCTGGCCCCTTCTGCAGCCTGGGGACATGCAGGGGAGGACGTGGGGGTCTCCTCGGGACACTCTGCCCCAGCCCCAGTTCTGACCTCCCTGAGACCAAAGGGAACTTCTGCAGCAGAGCGGGTGGCGTTGGAGACAAGCACTCCATCGCTCACACAGCTCTGAGCGAGCTCAGCTCCGCTTCAGCCGCTCCCTATGCTAAATGACAAACACACGCCATGTAAAACCCCCCCGGCCTGAACACAGGACCAGAAGTCAGGCAACCTCTGAACCTCCCCGCAGGGCTGCACAGCCCCTGCTCAAGCCATAGCTCCTCACCTCTCTGCTTCCACCTCCTTCATTAGCTTTCCATGCAGTTGGTTCCTAATGAGCCCCAGATTTTCTTTCTGTTTTTTTTAGCCCTTTCACATCCAAAACCACCCCTAACTGCTGAAATTAAAATAGTCATAGAATAGTTTGGGTTGGAAGACAGCTTTAAAGACCATCTAAGTCCAACCAATAAACTTCTTATGCTGGGCTTTTATCCTTTCTAATATTAGTATTAAACCCTATCTTGAGCTCTTCTTGGTGGTTTGCTATGAAGCATACCTCTGGCAAGTTTGCAGGTGGACACAGAGCGGCCCTTGAAGCCCCGGAAGACCTGAGGAACAGTCTAGGCACCAGCAAACCAGCTGAATACCAGCGTTCATAACCAGGGCACTTCTGTTTTCACAGCTTTTCTCTGCATTAACAAACTCAAGCCCAAGAGGATTTCTTGCCACAGGCAAGGAGCTACATAAACATGGCCAACGTCAAGCTTCAATCCTTCTCTCACTGCATTCTTTACAGATCTCTTTTGATATCTATAACATGGGATTCCTGACACTCCATATGTGTGGCATCCTAATTCATCAACAAACCACACGGTCTTTTTCTTGGGGAAGCAGGTTTCTTTTTGCAAGTCACCAGCACTTAACACGGACTGAGGCCTGAGCTGGGATACAACCACCTCTCCTAACAGCAAGGAGTGTGTAGAGCATCCACGGTGTTAAAAAACAAAAAGAGCTCCCCACACAATGTCAAAACTGCTTGTGCACTGAGGGAGGGAGGGATAGGTAGCTAGTTTCCCTCTCCTGAACTTAAAGGATATAGAACACAACGTGACACTTAGATGTTCTCCCAAACCATTACATTAAAGAGCAATAAATGAGTACAACACCAGCACAACAAAACCAAACTATTTTCCAGAAAGTAAAAGTAACATTTATCAGACGTACTGGGCACATCTGAGAAGACGTCAGACTCCAAGTTTTTCAAGGGATTAAACGTTTTTGAACAAAGAAAATGACAGCACGGTCACACAGAGGGCCTTTGTTGCTCTAGGCAGCCTTCCTCCGCAGCTGCTCCAGCTTCTCCCCTCTTCTCACACCTTCTTTCTCAGGCTGGGGAGCCACTGGAAGTAGTCACTGGAAGTGGCTAAGCGTGCAGCTGCCAACACTGCAGATAGCGTGGTAGGAGGGACATACAGTTTCTGAGATGGCCCTTGGTCAGACAGCCCACTGGCACTGCACAGGCCAACTGCAAGACTCCCTGGAAGATCTCTGTTCTTCATTTTCTCTTCATCTGCATAAGGAGGGACACAGAAAAGAAAGATGGTATCTACACTGGCAACTCCAAGAGCTCCAGTTTAGACTGAAATCCCTTTTGCCTGGACCTTATCAGGTCATGGCAAGAGGACTTTCTACTGCACACCTATCTGATGAGCCCAACATGGTATAACCCAAGAGCCTCTCTCTCTCTCCTCCCAGTGCTCACCCCGTTTCCCCAGAGGTGGGAAAGCAGATGTGAGTGGTAGAGAAGTGGGCCTCCACTCCAGACAGACGGCAAACAGCTCTGTTCCAAGGCACAAACAGGCACTGTCTCTAGCAAGTCAATCCACCTCGTAAATTGGGCAACTCTCATGTGGGTGTTGTAAACTCTTTCATCGTTTGGAAGATGGAAGATGAACACCCACACAGGGAACTTGTAAGGGACCTTGTCCCTTACAGTTGGGAGATTGAGAGACTCTCAGTATGAAATGAACGCAGGCTAATGTATGGAGTGCAGAAACAAAGACTTCTGCACAAAAGCAGCAGAAAGTCTGGAGAAGACAACAAAAAGACAACAGACAGAAAAATAACCCTCAATTCATTTGTTCCCATTAAGCATTTAGAAATCCATTTTGCTGCACAAAGGTCAAACCGATGCATTGCGTCCAGCTATTTATTATTGTCTCATCTCCATCCCACAGAAACACCAACAATTTCATCTGTTCTAGCAAAGAAGCAGCACCAACCCTACGATACCCAATAATGACTGCAAGACTCATAGCACAGCAACAGGCTGCTCAGCTTTCCGCTGTGTTAAATTTTACCAACAAATCTATTCGTACTGTTAAGGTTGTCCAGCATAAACGGTATTGCCATAAGTAGAACAGAGGGATGTACAGCTTCACGAAGTTTGGCCTTGTTGGGAAATCTTTCTATCTGATCAGGGTCATCTTGGCTCATTTCTGCCGGTTGCTTGGAGTAGATAAAGGAGGTGTAAAAGTCTTCCACTGACTCGAATAAGACAGCAGGCACTGAGGACTCTCCAAGAGAATGAGGTGTCTGCAAATGTATACAAAAAACTCAGGAGAGGGTGTGATTAGCGCACACTTGGTTCATTAGCCGCCCTGATCTTTATTACCTCTCAAAGTCCACAAAGAACTGGAACATCAGCAACTGGATGATTTAAAAAAAACCAAAAACAAAAAAAATACTAGTTACTCACAACCTTGGCCAAAGGGCAGCTTTTCCTGCACAGCAAGCTGAAAAGAGTGACAGATTATTACAAGATACAAATCACCACATCTTAGCAAAGAATTAACAGCTGGCTCATCTCTCAGCAGCCCCACGCAGAACAAATGATAGAGGGAGTTTCTGCAAGGGAGTGGGAATTGAGTCAGAGGAAATCCCTCTGCATTTTTGCTTAAGAATACAAATTAAACTTAAGTTCCAGGGATGATCACCCATGTCTCAGCCATAGACAGGGACTAGAGCCAACGTTCGTCTTTGTTAATTCAGCATGGAGGAGAAAAATAGTGAAATGACAGACAAGCAGCAATTCACCTTGCCCAAACCATAGCTGTTCAAAAATTAGGTGCTTGCTCTCTACGCTTCTTCTGTTGTCAAGGCAGCAGAAGAAAGGCATCCATCTTCAGAAGGGGTGAATCACCATCCAGAGCTGCCTCACCCATTGGTGAAGAGTGTGTTCAGAGGATTAGCCCAGAACAAAACAATTCAGATTTAAGCAATTTAAATTGGCCCCCACAAGGGGACCATGAGGCACTCCTGAAGCAGCAAGGACAGCTGCATGGCTGGGCAGCAGAAATTCAGTGCTGACAGGATGCCAGGACAGAATAATTTGAATGACAGGCATCACTGGAGTCCGATTAACCAGCTACTCATCTTGATACCACCAGCCCACTGAAAACCTCTACCTAACATGCAGTAAAAAACCAGAGTGTTAGGACCACAAAAAGAACAGGGTTAAAAGATGATTATCATCTCCTCTGGCCACCCATGCTATCCTTGTTGGGAGACCAGCAGTGTCACTGCCACTCCAGGGCAAAGCAGAAACAGTGGACACCAGAAATGTCTGTTAGCGCTGGAAAAAGCTGGAATAGAAGTAATTCAAAAAGAGGCTGTTCGGTTTGCAGAAGAGGCAAACAAGACAGGATATCCTACAGAGTGCTGTGAGGGGCAGGAAGTAAGGGAGTTATCTACTTTTCCTCCTGACTCACACAATTAAGAATGCCACCATTGAAAAGGAAAACATGAGCAGTGAAAAGTGGAAAGGAGGGAATACCACTTGGTGATGCTGTAAGTGCCACAAAACCCTGAGGCCAAGAGATGAGCAGGAATCAGAGAAAGGAAATCTTCCTGTCTGTTCTCATAACTAGCTGACTGATGCATTTTTCCTCCCTGATGTCTACAGGCAGGATTATTTTCTCATCCCATGGTCTTCCTTAGCAGAAATTTTTGTCACTTCTTCTAAAGACTGCAACAGAGATCACAGCCAGGGACAGAAAATGTGCCCAGGACTTCTCTAATCTAGTTAGGAAATTGCTATGCTTTGAAACTCACGTAGTTTAATACTTGCAGGGGAGCATTTAAATGTGCTCACAAAGACCCTATCGCTATCTCCCCACCTGCCTCCATCTCATCTCATTATACTTTCTCCCCACACTTGCTACCAAATGCTTTCCTTTTCTCTCACTCCCTCAAGATCCTTTTTCCTAGCCTGCTTTTCTGTCCATCCCTTTCAGGTAACATCCTCCAGAGCCACCAATTCTTCCAGCTTTCCCCCTCACCCTTCTAGAAAGTGCTTTGTCTCAGCCACTATCAACCTCCAGATGTTTAAGGAGCTGTGGTTGTCCAAATCATTGTAGGCACACTGCCATTTCCAGCTCTGCAATGCACCCTGTGGCTCAACAAATCCTGAGTGATGCTGGCTCCCCACTGAACGCAGAGCAGAGCGTTTGCAAATGCCACGCTGTCCAGGTTTGATCTATAAAGTGCTGAAACGGTTAGTCTTGTTTCCACAATACCTTGATGTGCCAGTGGAGCACGAGTGTATGATCAGTAACACCAGAAACAACAACAAAGAGGAAAACATACAGCTCTGAGCTCATGCTAATAGCCAGTCATTATTTCTTTGTCAGTCACTTTAAAAAAAAAAACACATGTCAAAGCAATCAAAGGGTTATTCAAATAATCTATAAACAAGAACAACCCCTCTCAACAGCAATAGCTGAGAAAAACGCCCTTACCTTAACAACTGCCATAAGCTCTGTAAGAGTTTCATTTGTATCCTCCTGCTCAAGTTCAGGGTCTTGGTCTGTTGTTCTTGGGACACTCACTTCATCCAAAAGTGGCTGCACATCATCCTGTGTCTCCTTCTTAGCAGACAGGTGCCATTGCTAAGGAGATGGACAAAACAAGAAAAGGCACAGCTACTGTGGGCAGAAGAAACCAGGATGCACTGGAGCAAATTACAGAGCAATCAGATGATACCACCTGGAGATCAATTGAGAGAGAAATGCAAAGGAGCTTTTCTGTTCTGCTCAGAATTTTTAACATTTCTATCTGGAGAAGTCTGGGCTACTTGGAAAGGACAGAAAGAACATGGAAGGACAGGAAATAAGGCGAACAAGAAACTAACTGTCACTTTAACATCTCTCCTCCACAGTCAAATTTATCACTTGGGAAGTACAGCTTTATTCAAGCTATGTTTTCAGGTTATTGCTTGCTGCCTTCTGAGAAATTTTACCATGGAGAAGTGTCCTAACATAGCAGAGCTGATACAACACAGTGTCCAGCCATTTTACACTTAAGGGCAGGGGGGGTGGTGTAAATCCTGATGAAGCAAATCTAAGATTAGACAATGCAAAGGGAGTTCCCCACTGCTTAAGAGGAGTCACCAGAAAATGCTAGCTGAGCAGTAACAAGTGTCATATTAGACACATTTCATTCCAGTTCAAAACATTTTGAGTAATTTAATAATTGACATTGATGATCATGTTAGTGATGCACCAAGGAAGAGAAGGAATCGTTTTGGGCAACTAAACATAATAACAGAGAAGAAAATGTTTAAAGTCTTACACAAAGAGAGATCTAGAGGACTGCAATTTCTGGAAAAGGATTTTAAGACCCTTGAAAATGAGACAGGACAAAACCCGCATGCATTTATGTTCCTCTCGTCTCCAAATTGCCAGTTATGTCTGACATTTACACACATGGATCTTGCTATAGTTAACCATAAAAATCACATTAAACTCAGATTTGCAGAGTCTCAGTCACATTAATTTCTTCCAAATACATAAAGATGTGGTTTGGGACCTTCAGTTCATATGATGAATCGACAGTGCAAGGCCATTAATATCCAAGATATACAGCTTATATAGAGTTTCTCTAGCACAGAAATGCAGTTGGCTAAAACAAAACCCAGGTAAAATGACTGCTTTACAAGTTACTAACACCACACTAACTTTTATTCTTATTTCAGAGAAATGTCAGAAAAACAGCCCTGGAGCAGGCCCACTGCTGAACGCTTGAACAGCTGACATTTACTTGAAAGGTGCTTTGGCCCCTGTAATAAAATGTGTCATGAAAATACTACAATTTAAATAACACAGAAAAGTAGAGAGAGAGTCACCTGTAGACAAGTGTTCCTGGTGTTTCTAATGGTACTACGTTAGACTGCACTCAAGACCTGGGTTTTACTCCCTGTTTAACCCCTCTGTTCATCAGTTTCTCCATCTGTTAAATAGCAAAGGGCTCCTCTTTTTAATATGCTCTGAAATCAAAGGTGTAAAGCAGTATCCAGATCTGGGTATCATTCACCTTTAGAGTTATCTTTTTAATAAAACTGTAGTTGTATACAACCTTATTCCCTGCAACAATCAGGATTGCAAACCGCTTCCTCTCAGGTAAGTTTAGAATGAGCAAGACCCTTAATGCAAATAATACTGGTCTCTTCCCACATTTAAATGATACTCTGAGTTATTACACATCCTTTGCCAAACCCCAGAGATCTGAGAGGAAAACACACCACTTCTTGGCTCTCGGGGGTGCAAAACATAGAAGTGCTAAGTCAAACTGATCTCAAGAATCTGGTACTGGTTTGAGTTCTCAGAGTCCATTCTCTTTCTACCTGAAAAAATACAGTGCATATGGGAGGTTAGAGAAATCACCGAGCACACAGACTCCCTGAAGTCTGCAAAGGAATCAGAGGACAAGCCACTGAAGATGTATTTATGGTCTGCATGCAATTGTTTTTACATTATGGTTCTGCTTGCTTTTTATAAAAGCAAAAAACCCAATCCACAAAAAATTGCATGGGACTAAAACAATGCATGTCTACCGATCCCTGGAGCTGATTTCACTGAATGATGGCTGTGCCACAGTCAAACTCTCACCTGGTCACACAGTTCATCCCCGCCCAGCTTTGAGCTTGCTGTTTCACTATCTGCATCTACAGATTCCTGCTGCAAGCAAAGGTCTGGCTCCACCAGTTCAGCATTCTCCTGCTTTCCACTGGGCTGAATATACAAGGCTGAAGGATTCAGTTCCTCGAATCCCTAGGAACAAACAAAAAAACCACAGTATAGTCAAGAAAACCATGTTGTAGCTACCACAAAGAATAAAAAGGATTCAGGAAATTTCTACTAGGTTTTATGAAGCAGCACACCACCCACAAGTTAGCTCCAAATTCTTGCAGAAATTATCTTACTACGAAAATCAACTCCCCTCCCTCCAGCAACAAAATTACTCAGCAATGACCCCCTCCCCCCAAAACTGGACATACGTACGTGAAAATACAATCATTGGATCTAATCCTGCCAAAACACATATTCTGCCCCTGTTGAATAAAACAAGATACAAGCATTCCAGGCGGTAAAGCCTGACTTTCTGCTGAGATATAAAATTGTGGCACTACCTTTCTAAGCGTTTCCCTATCCACACAGTTCTTACTGAAACCGAGCTGAGACATTCAGTTAATGACATAGATGGGCCTACATCATAAATGCTCTCTGCACCGGCTTACAACTTGAATGTCTGTCCAAGGCACAAGGTGCAATCTACCGTGGTTACACTGTCCAACATTGTACATTTCACTAGCAAAGTAAGAGACTTTTAAACCAAGACCATTTCCATAATTCAGTTTGTTAATGGCATAACCAATCTTCACTGCCTAGAGCAGAGAAGGCCAAAATGATTTATTTAACTATCCTATTCCTCGCTCAACTGCCCGTGCCAATACGTAACACTACTTGAAGTCAGACAATAAAACCTAATCAACTTGCTCTCATTAACTGTTTGGATGAATCAGGGGCCTCAACTTATGACTAACAAAACTTGCTGGAATTAACAAGTAGTGAAGTAACTAACATATCTCTTAACAACCTCTCAACTCCATCTCAGTTTGGCCTTATGCTCAGAACTTCTATAGCTATTTTACTTTTCCATGTTATTTATACAAAATGTGTGTCAGCTCCAGATGAATCTGCAATACTAACAAGCTAATCAACTTAAAAAATCAAAACCTTCTAATCCACTGTTAGAAGACAGGATGAAAATAACTTGTTCTGCTAAACTGGAACATCTCTGCTGTATCATCCCATTGCACCTTAACCAAAAAGCAAGCTCTCACGATAAAGTTAGACACTGTGGGATGCCGTCACAAAATGGTAAGTTACAGGAAAGCAAGGAATACCAGTTTTGCTCTTCACAAAACTACCTGCTTCAAGCTAAAGATCTTCCCATTACAGGCACCCAACTGATCCTTCCCCTGCCCTTCCTTTCAGCAGCACATGCCTTCCTCCTGACCTGAGAAGGAACGTTCTCTCCACAGACATCAGCACATCCCCCATCCCTCAAGACACAGTGGAAGTAGACGTCCTCCTCAGTGGATGTGTCACACAGGAAGAGATGCAAAATGCCATTCACATATTCATCCACGATGCCCACAAGTAGCTTGGAGCCACACAGCTTCTTGAATAGGCAAGTCGCTGCACTGGACCACGTACCCTGAAGAAGAAAGAAGAATGTCAAGTTACTATAAACAGACCAACATCCACCACCTGAGACTTTCCCTTGTGGGCACTTGTCAAAAAGGCAATTAAACTAGGTCAGGCTAGGGACAAATACAGGCAAGTCAGGCAGACAAGCTTCCCAGCACTGAACAAAATCGAACTACCCCAAAGCCTGCAATGCTAGTTACACTAGGAATGACCCTAAATACCTATTTCCAAACATGGTTCAATGGCATTCACCAGTGATTTTATCACAATTGCCTAAAATACAGTTGTTTGGGTTTGTTTTTTTTTTTAATTCCTGGAATCATGTGATTATAAATGTTAAAAGTGTCAAAAGGTTTCAAGAAGTTAAGCCTCACAGCAATGAAAATTGTGATTCTCCAACCTTCATAAAACAGAGGAAATAACTTTTTTAAAATAATGTCTTTAAAACACAGAAGAAGCAACTCTGCTCACATACTATCCTTCAGAGATTGTATTTCTCAGGCTTCTTGACCAAGAAGTTTCCCAGCACAGAGGAATTTTCTTATGACCTCTAGAATTCTTTGGCTATGCTGATTGCACCAAACCAACTCACTTAAAGCTCTGTCACAGGAGAAATTTTTAAAACAGAGGGCTGGAGCTACCAAGGCTTCAGAAAGACCCTGGAGAACTACTGGCAGGGAAAGAAACAAGTTTGCTCATTTGCTTAACAGTAGCTATCTGTTTCTGCAACAATATAAGCAAGAATACTCTGATCATAAGGAAAACAGACAGCAGAAGGGTAATCACTTGCAGAGACTTACACAGTCATACTCTGCTGAACATAACAGCAGCAATTCTGCTGTAAACATCAACGGGACCTGAATTAATCCAAATGTTTGCCCTTATCAGGAGAAAAAGCCAACCTCTACTTGACAGCTCTCATACATATGTCAGTAAACAAAACTGCATGTGAACATATACCTCCACGGGTTTTACCCATGCCAAGGAACATGGGATGGCCTGAGCAGGGAGCTTCAAGTAGCACCACCTACAATACAAAACAAAGCCATCACCATTACAGCAAAACCAGAGCAAAACCAGGCAGAAGAGCAGAACTTCCTCCTCTTCTGGGTTTTAAAATCAGCTTAGGAATAGAGGCACGTATTGGATTTTGCATTTACAAATAAAATCCAACAGCAGCTTTGGAAAACACTCCATATCCAGAGAATGGGCACAGCAAAAATAGCACTAACAACTGGCCCCTTACACCTTCTCTTGCCCAAGCATCTTCCCATCATAACCCCTTACAATTACAAAGTTATGGACAGAGAGCAATGACTTTTGAACCAAAGAATGCCAATGGCCAGGCATGAATAGAGGCAAATGAGAGGGCAGAAGCAAATATGGAAAAGGTACTGAATTGCAGAGAAGAATGAGTACCTCTGACACTGCAAACGCATCCCACTTGGACTGCCAGGAGGATGTTCGCATCCATTCATGGAACCCAGGAAGGAGGATTAGGGAGCTTGCCCCAGAGTGACAGAAAGTGGCAAGAGGAAAGACCAAGGAATGAAGGCAGAAACAGGAAAGAACTGGCTTGAAAGCAGCATTTTTACCACGAGGGTGACCAAGCACTGGAACAGGTTGCCCAGCGAGGTCGTGGAGTCTCCATCCTTGGAGACATTCAAAAGCCATCTGGACATGGCCCTGGGCAGCCTGCTCTAGACGGCCCAGGGAGGTTGGACAGGATGACCTCCAGAGGTCTCTTCCAACCTCAACCATTCTGTGATTCTGTCACCCATATGTAATTTACTTACTTGAGGAATCTCAGCCAAGACTTTCGGACAATTTCGAGGTTTCCATAATCTGGGTAGAAGACCTCTACTTCTTGGTCATTGATCACACGGTGGATGATAACGCGGTACCACCATTTCGAGACCATTACACAGCAAAGCTGTCCAGGCTGTACCGAAGACTCAGGCATGATATAACGATCAGAAACAAGTTTATTTGAGTAACAGTGTCTGCAAAAGATCATAATCAAAAACTGTGCTTGGTAGGATGCAGAAGATGAACAAAGAGAAATATACAAGGCTTCAGAAGAATCCTGATTTCTCAAAGTCCCCATAACATGAATTTTCAGGACTTTACATCTCTGTTGTGCTACACTTAAACTGAAATGACAATAAAAAACGCAAACCCAAACTTCCAACATTTGAATTATATTCTTGGGGTGCAACAAAAAGTTAATTAATGGGGATTAATCAGAGGCTAAATAGAGTCATTCTAGTCATTAATTTTTAACATTACCTTGACATGTCAGTACTTGTTATGAACCAGGTTCTGGAGTACTGGCTCACATACACAGTATCTTTCTGCAGAGTCTGTAATGACACTTACATGTGCCCCACGGACACCAAGCATTTACTTTGGTACACAATTAAGAGCAATTGTATCACTGTCATGGTGGAATAGAATCCCAAATGCATAATGTAACTGACACAAACAAAGCCACTGATAGGGTTTTGCTTTCAAATATAGATATGACAAAGGCCTATTACCTGTTGCTTTTCGGTTAGTGTTGGAGATGGAAGTAAAAGCCTTAACCAAGCACATAAGCAACAGTAGCACAGACAATCAAGAGGTGCAAAGTAACCCTTAAGTTTCTTTCTGTAACCTTCCCAGGCTTTTGAAGTTTAGGACTGTCTAGGACACAGCCAAGCAACTGCGAATTGCTATTATACATACTTTTTGCTTGCTAGTTAAAAGGAACACGTAAGCATTATGAGTATGTGTTTCAGTACAGCACCGGCACCTCCGTATTAAGTAATCAAGCTAGCAGTGACCATAATTAACAGCCGAGTGCCCTGTTTCCTCAGCGCAAACATATACACACCGGGTAGTAGTACTGAATCAGCATAACATGTTCGCACCTCATCTCAATCATCATGTCCTGCAGTTTATCAGATGTTTCCCTGCTGCAGATGTGGATGTAGAACTGGCTAGGAGAGACGACGAATTCCACAAAGACTCCCACCAAGCACCTTCTCTCCAGTGGTGGTAAACTGCAAAGGCTTCTGTCCTGAACAGCATCTGGGGGGATTTCTGGAGTCGTGATCAACTTGTCTAGTAGGGACTGCTCCAAATCTTGAGGCTACAAAGGGATAAGAGGAAGGTGGCACGTGGATGTCTCGTCATGCACTGAACACACGACTGGCCTTTTCATTAAGGTAAAAAAATAGTTCTGCTTTCCTGGGGACCTGAGAATTACTGAATATGAGAGAATCCCAACAAATTGCGCAAACCTGGATCAAAACTTTCCCTGTGATAGAAGTATTAATTTTCACACTCTCTCTCTTCCTTCCTTCTTTCTTCCCTCCAGTGTAAAGAGGGGTGCAACAAAAATACCTTGCTCATATTCCTGCAAGGAATAAAGGAAAGGAATTGAAGTAATGTCACATATTTAGACAAAAGTATTGAATGGCTATTGCTAAAAAAGCAGAACAAAACAAAAACCCATACCAAAAAAACACCAAACACAACCCACCTATTTGTTGGACTTTACCCAAAAGATGCTATTTCTATGTTCCACGACCACAAAAGAGTACAGAACTGATCCAGCAAAACTCTGTCTGAAAATGATTGAAAAGTATCTCACTTTCACACTAGAGCTATTTCCCAATGATAGAAACAAACAAAACCTACAAATTCTTTTATTTTCTCACTCTAAACAAATTTGTACATGAGTGAGTTGTCAGCACAGCTTACAATTTTGCGTTATTCTTTAACTGCTGAAAGCATTGTTTCACTTCAACTAGGGCAGATGGGAACCTTAATCAGACATCAGCTATTTGCACTGCCTCAAGAGCTTGCTTTTGTGCCAACAAACAGCACTCCTCCAATGATCATAAGTCAAAATGGTTTCAATTTTACTCATCGTGAATATGCTACTGCATTATACATCAGGCAATGTATGGGAAATTTGTCTTCCAGCACACACCCCATTGCTTAGCTGGCTAAATTCAACTGCAAACAATGGGGTTTTGCAATACTGGCTCTTTTAACCATTTTTTAAAGAAGCGGATCAGAGTCTCTCCTTCTGCAGACTGAGCAAGGGCTAATGCCCGTGAATATATATTTTTTTTTTGAGTTAAAAATTGCGACTAAAGCATTGAGTTAAACAATGAGTTAACATTTTTGAGTTAAAGAGAGCAACTAAGGGAGTTCTTCCCTGAGCAGCAGCACCACCTCTGAAAAACCTGAAAATTTCATGGATTTCCTCTAAGAAGTGCCTGTGAATATTGCCATTTCTAAGGGACAGTTTTGGTCCTAGAATGCTCTTCATGTCATACTGTTAAGGGCACATATGATCTTTATAATATAGCTCACACACTGGTAGCCACAACAGACATTTCTGCGAAAGTAGAAGACGTGTACTTAAAAACACGTTTACAAAAAGCAACAAAATTATAAAAAGATAAACCAACAGAAGACACTGTAAAACTAGGCTTACAAGAAGTATGGCTTGCAAGACTGGCTAACTCCTTGCCCTAAGCTGGAGTGGCAGCTGCCAAGAATGGTGTGGATGACACCCTTCCTTCTGCTCAGGGCAGCAAGAAAAGCTGCTGAGAGCAGCAGCTCTATATACTTTACCCTTCTCAGGGCTGAGTGGATTGACTCAGCCCTTGTCCCTCATTTGTCCCTTACAACACTTAAACTATTAGTCTCTTGTGACTGGATACCCTGATACCTTGCAGCAGGGTGGGGATCAGGTCACATTATTCCCTTCTACCTTGCAGCATCCCGATGAATAAGTGTTCACTGCATACGTGTTCCAACCTGCTTTCCTCCCCGTTAGCAATTTTTTAAAAGAAAATGGCAAGCTTGGTGTTTCGTGACAAATACTAATTGTACAAACACCTTCCAAGACTTATCCTGCTGGGATCTTTAAACAGGTTCCCTTTGCGATACAGAGGAAAAAAAAAATATCTGACTTGAGGTTGGGGTTACCAGGACCACATCCCATCCACAAGCAGACTTTGTTTGATCTAGGGGAATTCCCTGTGAACTTCATCCCACCAAACTAAAATTTCTTTAAAGGATCAGAACAGTCTGCCAAAAATCTCTAAAGGGTATGTTCTATGAAGTGCCACACAAAGTGCAACTCGTAGTCTCAGGCTTCCAAGTTCGTTAGTACACAAAACACCGAAGTCAGGAAGAACTCCTGGGACCCTTTCCCTGCCTATACGTTCCAACCGTACAGCAGCATACAGCCACAAGATGAGCTTGGCAGAGGAAGTAATTCTCAGTAGGAAGATTTTCCTGAGAAAAAGAAGGCCTAAAGATGCTCCAAAGAAAAAAACTAGAGGGGACACAAACAAATTCTCCCAATCAGGTTTGGCAGTTCAGAGCCTCTCTACTGTTCTTCTCCATCCCTTTCTAAAAATACACTGCTAAACAAAAAAAACCAAACCACAAAACAAAAATCAAGATTTGTAAAGTCCAACCAAATAGCAGAGTTGAGACCACAGGAATCAAGGTCTCTGAGGACCATTCCCCAGCTCTGTCATACAGCTGCCTGACACTTAAGCCCTGCCTACTGCAGCAGGCGAAAATCCACACAGCTAGTCTCAGAACAAAGTTATTAAAGTCCAATTGCAACTAAGTACACCAAAAGGTATCACCACTGTTATCAGGGAGCGAGATCATTCTTAAATGACCTCAGATGATCTGCAACATGGATCTCAAGACCAGAAAAAGACCAGAAAGAGACAAGAAAAAGACCTAGTTTGGATGGCACATAAAAGCTATACACCAGGTCAATATGAGTCTGGTCACCTCCAGACTCACCTAAAACAGGTAAAAAAATTTTTGTAAGCAGCAGTGCATCAACAATGCAAACTCAACAGAAACAAAAGCAGTAAAAAGAGAATCACCCACTGGATTAAGTCATGAAAAAGCTACAGATCGTTTGTCCAGCCACTTAACTTGTTTGAGGCCATCACCCAAATCTACCGCTTGTGTTTCCACTGGCTCTGCCTTCTCTTCTGCTGTCAGGTGGAAGCTCTCTGTCTCATAGCTGGGTTCCAAAGGAGGCATCTCAACTGCAGGTGCTGCTGCAAAGACAATAATTTGGCTGTTATTCTTTGTTGGACTGATGCAGTGTTACGTATTAAGCAGAAAGAGAAAACATCTCAAAATGAAAGTGTGAAAGCACTGGTGCTGTTTTCCTCATTTCCTGTAGCATTTACAGCCACCACAGTCATGGGGATTCACTTGAGAGTCATCCTTCACTATATATATATTAAATCAAAACAAACCCCACTTGCTCTTGTAATCATGCTAAGGGTTAAATCAATTGCTAGAAGATGCTAAAATGAATTTTCCCCAGAAAAGTCAGGAATTTGGCAGGAATTGTATGTGATTTTCTGCCTTCTTTCATAGGTGTTATGGGAATGCTGAGGACATCTGCAGTCTCTTCTGTTTTCTTTTGTGCAACATTGTAGCTGTGCCTTTCAGACTAGCGCTAAACCTTCGGTCTCAAAACGCACATCGGAAAGGCTTTACCAGCCTGCAGAGCAGACATTCAAGACATCCTTCTAGTTTTGTTATCTATTGCCTGGAACGACTAGAAATTCCAGTCCTGCACACACATTCAGAAAGTCCATACTCTGAGTGGACTAAACATCCCTCCTTTCACCTCACAACAAAAAACGGCGGCGATCTGTAGAAAACTTCCAGTTAAGCTCTCTGCTTAACTCCCTTGTGACAGCTGCTTCTGCAGCACCCCACAGCCCCTCTGTGCTAAAACCTAGGGGAACCAGGACTACTACAGCAACTGGAAGCACAGCAACATCCACTTGAAACACAGTTGCTTGACCACAGCGCTTGCAAGCGCTACGTGCTTTCAGTTAAATAACACACCGCCTCACCTTGCGGCATCTCTTCCTTCTCTATTTCACTTGCCAGGTACTTCTTCAGGGTCAGCAAGGAACCTGCTCTTGTCTGCTCAACTGCAATGATATCAGACACGCTTCTTAGGACTTCAAACATGGAGAAAAATCCATATTGCGTGTACTGGAATGCCCGGCCAAAGCGTCTGAAGAAGGCCTTATCAAAGTCCAAGAGCAGAAGCGGTGAGGAACTCAGCAGATCCTGCAGCTCAGCCTTCACGGTCGCTGGCAGGACAGGAGCCCCGCCCCTCCGAGGGAAACTCTGTGGATTCTTAGAGGGAGAAGCAGCATCTGCCTTCACAGCAGCACTCTTCCGTGCCCTAGCACTTCTCCTCTGTCTGGCAACCAGTTTGGCAATTGCTTTGGTGGTCTCATCTGCAATGGCTACAACAGAAAGAAACTATTAGACTACCAAAACAGCGAGCTATTAAAAGCTCTACACAGGCAAAGCTCCTCTTCTTTCCTTTCTTTTGTCTTCCCCCCACCCTTCTCAGAAGCAGGTGTCTCCTTCAGAAGCAATCACACTAAATTGTGGCTGATTGCCAGCAGGGAAACCACTCTTGTCTCCCTTTGCAAACTGGACTGAACCAGATTTAACAGCCAACAACCAGTCCGCACCCTCATTCCTATAAATCCAGATCCAGGTAGGAAGGCAGGTCAAATTCTGGGATACAGGATCACAACAGAAAACCTAGCTGCTGAGAGTTTTGTTGGGAAAACAGTAAATGGTTCCTTGCTCCCCTCAGCCAGAATCACAGTACACCCTCACTATAGAGCACCCACCCGCCCAAGCAAGGTCTCCCTGGAGAGCAGCCCAGGTCTCTTCCATGCTTTGAAACAACTTTTTCTTGTCTTACTATAGCACTCTAAAAAAAAATAATAATTTCATCCTTCTCAATCAACTCTTTGCACCTACCACTTGTTTCCACAGCTCTTCCCCAAAGAAAAGGAAAATGAAAACAGTTCCTTGATACAGACTAAAATTCCCATGGGGTCAGGTAGGGAAACATTTACAACTTCTCCTGAGAGGCCCCATCGCTGTTTTTGGGTCCTGCTGTAGTCTGCATTTACAGGAAAAGGGAAGCTTACCAGTTCTAGTGAACCCATAAGAAATGTTACTACAGTTTCTAAACTAGGTGCAGAATGCACAAAAATAACTAGAAGCCCGTGTGATTTTTCAGGAGGAAAGAGTGGAGCAGGTTTAAAAGGCAGACCAAAATACAGGAAGAAACATCAAAGACAAGAAATTAAACAGAGCTGTATGAGAGAAAGAATAACAGAGATCTGTGACCTACAGCTCTGGGAATTCACCTTGCACATCCCCGTTTTGCAGCACCGCTTCATATCAGTATGTGGTTCCAAACAACTCCTGCACCCGTAAGGAAACAAAACCTCACCTTTGAGGATAAAAGTGCCTTTCTCGTAAGGACAGACTCTGACAACTTCAGGCATATCTGCCACCAGCTCCAACGTGGACTGGAAGCCCAGGTCACGCAGAGGGAGAGGTTTGCCAATCATGGCCATATACTCCTGCTCCAGCTGTGCTGGGGTTAAGCCCTCTTTAGCAGCCACTAGCAGCGATCTCACCTCCTTCTTCAGCACCTCCATAAGCTGTGGCTGCTTTGACATGTCTGTGCTGAAGGGGAAACAAAAGCAAGCAGAAAACAACTTGAGCAAGCAGAAAACAACTTGTACAAAGCTGCCTAAACACAGGCAAAAGACTTTTTACCACTTAGCAACTGAAAGCTGGTGGAGGGAGAGGGCAGCAAGCCAGGTTGACCAACAGCCACTACCCACCAAATCCTGTATTTCCCTGCCTGCACCCCTGGACCTGCCACCCTTTGGCACCCACTGTCCCAGCTAAGACCATGGCTCCTCCTGCATTTGCTGTCTGTCCCCATGGGATCACAACCCCTGCAAGCACTGCATCCCCCAGAGCTTAGTGAACCCCTAAACCCCTGCCCCAGGGACTGCCCTCTACAAACCCTGCCACTCCACAGAGATCCCTGCACCCCTAAACCCGGGCCTGGGGATTCCCCCGTCTGCCCCACAGGGTCACTGCCCCTCACAGACATCCCTGCGCCCCTAAACCCGGGCCTGGGGATTCCCCCATCTGCCCCACAGGGTCACTGCCCCTCACAGACATACATCCCTGCGACCCTAAACCCGGGCCTGGGGATTCCCCCGTCTGCCCCACAAGGTCACTGCCCCTCACAGACATCCCTGCGCCCCTAAACCCGGGCCTGGGGATTCCCCCATCTGCCCCACAGGGTCACTGCCCCTCACAGACATCCCTGCGACCCTAAACCCGGGCCTGGGGATTCCCCCGTCTGCCCCACAAGGTCACTGCCCCTCACAGACATCCCTGCACCCCTAAACCCGGGCCTGGGGATTCCCCCCTCTGCCCCACAGGGTCACTGCCCCTCACAGACATCCCTGCGACCCTAAACCCGGGCCTGGGGATTCCCCCCTCTGCCCCACAGGGTCACTGCCCCTCACAGACATCCCTGCGCCCCTAAACCACAGTCCAGAGACCCCCACACAGAGGCCCCAGGGGGCCGCTGCCTCCCCCGGCTGTGCCCGCACCCACCACGCCATCCCACCACCTCGCTCACGAGCCCCCACTCTGCGCATGCGCGCTGTCTTTCCCGCCCTTCCGGGGCGCGAGGGCGGGGCGCCCCCCCCTTTATTATAGCGGGGCTGTTAGGGCGCCGCCCCGCGGGCGGACGGGGAGGCGGCGGCCGTGGTTCCCTCAGAGCCCTCCCCGACGCCGCGCTGAGGCGGGCGGGCGGGCAGCTGAGGGGCTTCTGGCTGCCGCACCGGAGAGGCAGCCTGTCCTGTGGGACCGACCCCCGGGGCCTGCACGGAGCTGCTGCCCCTGCCTTCTCCTGAGCAAAAATGTTAGGTGCGTTTCCCTTGTGACAGGAAAAGTTAGCGCATTGCGAAAGAGCCACAGACAAAAAAGGACCAATTCCTTTAAGGCCATATTTAAGCCCAAACACCAACGTTATTAAGAGTACTCTTGTATTTTTTAGTCCCATCTGAGAGGAAAATCCACAGCAGAGACGCTGAGGGACTTTCCCCAGGCCGAAGAGCGTGGTGAGCGGGGTTGTGATGGCCGTTTCCTGAGGGTTCGCAGTCCTTTGAGAAACCCTCTCAACAGTGCGGTTGATTTCCACACGGGGATGTGTTTCCATGTGACAAGGGGAGACTGAGGCTGCAGGTTTTGGGATGGCAAAGGTTGCAAAACCATCAGCACGCGCTCGTGAAGCATCTCCCCCGTCCTGAGGTAGCAGCCGAAAACATCCCATGGGGACGGAGGAGTCGGGAGCTGCTGGCCAAATTAAACATTGGACAAAACCGGAAAGTTGTAGGTTTGTAGGTGTTAAATATGCCATGGTGGTTTTGACAAGAAATCAACCAGAGTCTGTGCTGCCTGGCCAAAACCAGACCCGAGCCGCTGTTCACTGCTGCTCCTTAAAACACCACCTGCCCTTTCAGCAGCTGGAGACCATCTCCCCCTGCCCCACACTGGCCCAGTGATAAACACAAAGTAAAAAAGGTCTCTGGAGCACTTCCAAAGCAAATACAGACATTGTATGAATTTATTAATTACGCCTCATTTCCTCCCAACTTTTCTCCTCTGCCATTAGCCCTCTCCATCCATTGCTTCCCCGGTGACCTGCTGACGAGGCACCCAGCATGACGGAGCCGAGAAAGCAGGGAGCTGTTGCTCCTGCCCTCCCTGCCTGCAATATCCTGACTCTGGGCAGGCCACAAGTCTCCAATAAAACAGGAATCCATGAAAAAACAAGAGCAGCACCTCCCCTGCCGGCTTCCCGGCTTCCTTCAGCCACTCCTCCACACCAGAGACCAGGCATCCCTGAGCTCAGCACTGCCCCATTGACAGGGAAGTCACCACTTCATGTTCCAGCCTTGTCTTGCTACAGTATGATTTCTAGCCAGGTGCCGGTTTCTTTAATACAGTCAGTGACTTTAAAACACTTTAAAAGTGTTTCTTGCAGAGGTTTCTGCAGATGTGACCACAGGCTGTGCAGCATAAAAAGAAAAAGCTCCTATGTTTGCTCTGCCATGCTCCTGCTGTGGAAAACTAGGGAGGCATTTAGGCACAAACCCTTTTGGCAGTTTTGATTGAACAGCTCTAACCCTGCAATAGCCTCTATGCTTTGCATCCATTCAGGAAAGTTCATGGCTGAACTAGGACCAGTTAATTTCCCTCCCTGCTAAAATGTGAGATGACCCTAGAGAGAGGGAGTTTGCTGTCGATATCCCGCCACTGTGCCAGCCAAAGGGTTTTTAGAGAGCAGAATGGCGTCAGATGCTACTCACAAAGCCATTCTCCACAACAACCCCTCCAAACACTCCTGAATAAGCCATTGGTCTCACCAGTAAAGGTTTTTCACTCTGGTGTTTATTGCTCTGGGCCACTCTCACTGTGTGAGGTGAGAGTTGCCTTCTGGTTGCTTTTCAACAGCTTTGCAGAAAACATCTACTAAAAACTATCTGAGTGCTTCTGATTGTATTTTATTTCCAAAGACAGGAAGATGCAAACAGGATGTCCTTCTGGAGCCCACCCTGTCCAGGTCTAACCTTACTTCCCTTCTCCACAGCAGTGTGCGATGAGAGCAGAGCAGCTGGGAAACAGCTTGCTCACTTCACTGTCCATTATGTCTGACAAGCCTGTGATAAACTTGAAACAAGCCTCCTTGATCTGACACCTCCCCTTCTCTCCTCCCCTGCCTGATTTTCCTGCCTGCAGCAATAAATTCAAGCACAAATTCATCCAACTCCCACAGGCAGCTGCATGCTCCTTGGCACAGATGAGGATGGATAAGAGGTCTCGGAGCTCTTCCAGGGAGTCTCATCGGAGACACAGAGAGTCCCCAGCTACACAGAGCAAACGAGAGAAGAGGGAGAGCAGCAGAGAAGCCGGCAAAGCAAGGGGAGACATAAAGCAGGAGAAAGCAAAGGAGATCAAGAGCACCGTAGGGACTGATGGTAGGGTGCACACGTCCACGGTGGTGGACGTGGATGATGTGATATCTGATGAAGAAATGGAGGCAATGGCGTTGCTGGACAGCGAGCAGCAAGAGGAAGGTATGGCTTATAGAAGGGAAGGGGCTGGAAAGCTATGGGCTCTTTGACCCTGCATGGGTCACAGTATGACTCTGCTCTCTGCACCCTGTCATCACAGCCACCTTGCACAGACATGGTTATCCTCAGGACGGGATACGGGAGACTCCAGCCAGCCTCCCAGCCAGCTTCTGCAGTCGGTTACTGCAGGCTGATCAGCACTGTCTAGCAAAGCAATGAACTTTGCAACAAGCTGTTACATCCCCATCATCCTTCATACTTCAGCTTGCTACTCCCCAGTTCTGTTCATGCTCTGTTCTCTTCCTTTTCTCGCTTGCCCTTCTTTAGGTGGGGTTAGCCTTAATGCCAGTTCATAGCCCAAAGGACTGTGCTGCAGGGAAGAACTGTGCTTGAGGTGCACACTCGTAGCTCCCCTTCTGGACAACCTTTAAGAGCAGCTCCTCTCCAGGCCATGTGTTTGTTAGGCAGATTCCCCGCCTGCCACAATAGGAGGGAGCATCGTGAGTCTTTTGACAAGATGGCTGGGCCTCTTTGGACCCAGCATCACCACGGGCATGGCAGATGTATATTACAGGAGCCAGCATCACTTCTCCGCTTCCATGCCAGCAGCTCTGCTGCTCTAGAGCGACACAAAGGTTCAGACTTGCTCCTGACTCTCTGGGAACTAATTTTTCACAACTGCCTCTTTCTCCCTCAATTACAGCAATCCCAGCTAGTAAGCAGTGCTGTGGAGCTCTAGTGATCAAGCAGGTTCTTGGGATCTGAACCTCCCTCACGACCTGGTGGATCTGAAGGGAGCTCCAAAGGCAAAGGGGCAGGGATGGAAGGGCTAGAAGGGATCCAAAATGGGAGGGATGCAGGGATGCTAACTTCACTGCTAGAAAACATGGTCCACTCTCTGGGTCTAGGTACACCCAGAAGTAATCTATCTGTTTTCATGCCATACCTGCAGATTTTCCCTCAGACAGGAGCACAACAAAGGGCAGCCAGAGCAAGATGTCCCACACTCATTTTGGGGAGATGTAGAAGGTAATATTCATCTGGGGCTGACCACCCCAGTCAGCCTCCAGCACCGTCGTGTGACTGCTGTAGAGCACAGGGAGATTTCAGTGGCACCAGTGGCTTGGTCCCACTGCATTAGGGAGCTGGGATGCCACTAAAATCCTATTCCAAAAGGACCTGAGATACTCTGATAGGGAAGGGCACTTCAGGCTGTGCATGTTGAAAGCTACCTCTTATTTACAGTCTTTCTCTTTGCTGTTAGCTTATCTTTCCAGATAAGCTTCTGGAATCCCAGCTCAGCTAACAAGTTGCCCATTCTAAGCCTTTCAACACTGCTTGGTAGCCACAGGTCTTCAAGCTAAAGGCTGCTCTCTAGTCAAGGCACCATGGAGAAGCATGGCTCAATTTCTGACAGTAAAGCAGAGACAAAATCTGTCAGTCCATCCTGGCAGCTCCTGGCCATCTGGGGCAGGGAGTATTCTTTAACCCAGCTCCAGAGAGAGACAAATGGTTCACATATAGCAGGTCTAGGCAAAGGACAACACTGAAGCTGATCTGTGTGGGCACTTGTCAGGCCATCAGTATTTTGGGAGCAGTCCCCTCCTAACACAGTCATGTTGGATTTCTCCCTAGGTGTAAAGTCTCCAGGTCTGGGCATCTGCGAGTGGCTTCTGACCATCTTGTCTTTCCTGTTCGTCATAATGACCTTCCCCATTTCTGTCTGGTTCTGCATGAAGGTGAGAACAGTCATGGAGCTTCTCTAGGTTTAGTATTTGGTGTCTGATGTGGATGTAACTCACTAGTTCAGTATGTGTCGGACATGAGCATAGAGCTTTTTTGGTCTAAGGCCCTTTTTATACTTCTTCCACTCATCATTAATTTTGACTTATCCTTTATCACATGTTGCTGCAGCAGAGGGCTGCACAGGGGTCCAACCACTGCCTATCAAATACTCCTGCTGCAATATCAGCGGGCAGGGGCTTAGGTTCCTCTTTTTAAAAACAAATTGCAAGTCTAGTCACTTTCAAACATAACTCTCAGCCTACCCAGCCCAGAGGTGGCTGCATTGCAGCAGCAGGGTAAATAGGTTTTGAATTAATAATTTTAAGAGAAATTGACCTCTCAGTTAATAGCAGATTTTCCCTCTTCCTCCCCTTTTCTCAGATTTATAGCATGGCTACAAGTAGGCATATTTTGATTCCCACTTCTCAGGAAATTTCACGTGCATCTTGTTCTCAACAAGAGTGTCAGTATTATGACTCAGATCTTACATACGTGAGCACATACACACATGGTTCCCTTGGAGGGAAAAAAACAACGTGGAAAATTTTAGCTCAGGGTGTTCAAGTTTGGCCAGGCTATCAAGGAAGCAGAATACTGGCCTTATCCTGAGAAACCCTGGGCATTTCTAGCATGGGCTGCTCTTACCAAATTCGGGCTGTCCACAGGGCTGCTCACACGCAAGGCCAGGCAGCAGTTCTGGGCAGGTTCTCCGCTGGGGTAAAGGGACTCAGTGACAGGTGAGGCCGCTAGCTCATACCTGCTGAAATCCTCCCTTTGCAGGGCTTTCCCAGAACAGACTTCCTCCAGTACCGGTGAGGCCCCTTTCCCCAGTCCTACACTTTTGTCTCCAGCCTAGCTTTATTTCCCTCCGCAGGTAGTGCGGGAGTATGAGAGAGCCATCGTTTTCCGACTTGGGCGTCTCCTTCCTGGCAGAGCCAGAGGGCCTGGTAAGGTGTTTATTGAGCTCCCCCCAGCCATGTTGCTCCTCTTCTGCATGCCCTACCAAAGCTCACAGGCTGGTGCCCTCCAAGCAGACACGGCCAGATGGGAGATGGGATGTCTTTGCTCCCTTCCTCTTAAGGGCCAGTAGCTTCTAATGGCTTTTCCCATCACAGAAGCAGCTTCAAAATTTGAGCCTATGTATTGCTGTTCCTTTGTAACTCTGCATGCTAAACCCTCCCCTGTTCTCCAGCACAGGAGAGGCATTTCTATGGTTCTGATGATCACCAGCTGCCTTTCTCTTTCTCCCACAGGCCTTTTCTTTTTCCTTCCCTGTCTGGACACATATCACAAGATAGACCTCCGCCTCAAAACCCTAGAGATCCCCTTCCATCAGGTATGGCTGACACCCCCTCTTTATATTAATTTTTGGATCTCTTTAATGTTTTAATGCTTATGCTTCCAGCCTTCATCCCTGCATTGAAAAGTTTGAAAAGACATCTCAAAGTAACCCTAACACCTCAGAAAATGGAAGGCAAAAAATTCACCATAGTGAATTTTCTTCTTTTTAAAAACTACTTCTTTTAATCCTGTTCAATTTGACACACTTTAGTGGTAACATACACCAAATGGGAGTGACTGGGCCAAAGGTACTGGACCAGGTGGTTTTTTACCCACCACACTGAGGAATGCATGCAGTGGGGAGAGGAGCTCAGACTAAGATCTTACAACCATGTAAGGGTGGTACTCTGCTCCTGTATAAGCCTGGGAGGAAGAAAGGGCTGAACCCTTGCTTCTCACCCTTGAACCTGCAACCTCCTTAGCCACAGCCCCTCTTCTCCTTTTGGGACGTGTTGTCTGTGCTGCTGTGTTGCCAGTGGGACTGTCCTTGTCTGGTAGCATCTCCAGGTTCGCCCCCATGGTGTACAGCAAATCCTTCTGGAGATACAATAACTGAGCACAAACCTCAGGACACAGCCTATGGTTTCAGAACAGGAATGGACCAGGCAGCAGTGGACAGGGAAACACAGCATAGGATGACGACCTACTCACAGTCCCTAGTTCTGCAGCTGTACTGAGGAGACAGACACAAAGCTGCTGCTCAGGGAACTGAGATCCAGAGGTTATACAGTTTGCCCAAGGTCAGTCAATAGCAGAGGTGGAAACTACAAAGACTTAACCATCCAGCTAGACTTCATCATTCTTTTAATTGTGTGCTTTTCCGTACTACCTTAGAGTTGTCAGAACCAGCTCCATCTCCCCTAATGTCTTCTGCGTAGGTGGTGACCAAAGACATGGTTACCTTGGAGATAGATGCCGTCTGCTACTACCGGTTGGAGAATGCCTCTCTTCTCCTCACCACCCTGACCAGCATCTCCAGTGCCATCCAGCTGCTGGTGCAGACCACCACGAAGCGCCTCCTGGCACATCGAGCCTTCTCTGAACTTCTCTTGGAGAGGAAGAACATCAGCCAGGAGATAAAGGTGCTTCCACAGGGGGGAGACAGCAGAGCAAGGGGTGAACTGAGGCTCCTCAAAGAAGCTCAGGTGATCAGTCCCTCAAAATCACAGACATTGGTTTGCAGAAGGGTACAATAGCAACATGTATCTCCTTCATAGAAAAATGGGAGATTTTTCTTCTGTTTGTTTTTTTGAGTTGGATCACTTTAGGGGAAGGATACACAGTGTGGGCCCCACAGGCGGCCATGGTGAGTAGCAGATAGTATGGTGCGAGGAGCACGAAGAAACAACTTAGACCAGCTTCACCAGCGCTTTGTGATACCCCAGCTTCAGTACTTACTCCAGAGAGGAGATTCTCACAAGAAGTGTATTCTGCAGTCTGAGTGAGTTGCCATAAACCCAGTATACATGGGATCTCCAGCAGCAGTTCTCTGTGGCCATGACACACATACATGATGATACCAGTCAGGAACTGAATGTTTCCTATGGAACTGAATTGGTTCCACACTTGAACCAGTGTGGACTAGTTAAATCGTGCTAAACCCCTAAGGCAAACACAAATTGGAAGTAAAGTGAGGGAAGTAATTTTATTTCTGAGGGGCCTCACACTATAGCACATAAAAACTAATAAATATGCCTTACAGTCCTGCAGTTAACTTCCTTGAATTAATGTCCCTGCACTGCCTTACTCCCTGTAAGGGGCCTAGGCCAGGGCTGGTGCTCTCCCCATGCTCTAAAAATACTCCTCTTCACAGGTGGCTTTGGATGCGGTCACGGGCTGCTGGGGGATCAAAGTGGAGAGAACAGAAATGTAGGTAGAAAATGCTGGTAGAGGAGACTTCCCTGGCCCTTTGCAAGTCCCTGTCCTGCCCTGCTCCTCTTCCTGCTTTGCGTCTGTCTCTCTCCCTGCAGCTATTCTGCAGAAGGTAGAGCCTCACCTCCTGCCTTCCTATTTTCCCTGCCCCTTTCAGCTTCTGCCTCATGTAAAACTTCCACATGCGAAGACTGTGCTTGCTCCTGCACTGACAACCAGGGCAGGATCCTTAGCTGGGATCTAATCACCATTTCACTGCTGCTGCAGGCAGAGTTTGCACCCAATTCTGGCAGTCCCAGAGATGCAGCAGGCACTAAACACCCTGTCCCCCTCCAAATCAAAGGCCCCAGGGTCTCAGCACTGGTAGGGATGGGCTCATCACTCAGAAGCCCATGTGGTTCGCTCATCACGTAGAGGGCCATGGAGGAGACAGCCAAGCAGTGAATGAGTGAATCTATGACAGAAGGAAATTCCTGTGCCTGTCTGGAGAGCAGTGTCCCAGGGGATTCTCTGCTGTCTCACAAAGAATGAGCTTAGACTTCAAGCCTCAGAGGCACAGAGAGAAGAGGTCTCACTGCTGGCTAGTAATCATGCAAGCCTGGTCATTAGAAAACCAGGCTGGAAAAGAAGGATGGGAATGGAGGAAAATAAGACATGCAAAGAGGGACACCCAGGGATCAAAAAACATGAGTGAACAGCTCTGCAGAGACTGACTGATGAGCCCATTCCAAGCCTCAGATTGACCATCCAGTGCTGCCAGGAGAGCCTAGAGCCCAGCTAATCCCTGTCCTTTACTACCACAGCAACAACGTGCAGCTGCCTGCTGAAGTCCGGCAGTCCCTGGCTGTGGAAGCGGAGGCCCAGAGACAGGCCAAAGTGCGGGTATGCCAACTCTGAATACTTCTCATCTCCTTCCAAAGCATCCCTCCTTCCTTTCCCACCCCTGGTTTGAGGTCCCTGGGACGTGCCACACAGGATACAGCTCTGGGGAGATATGTTTCCTTTAATTCCTGTTCAAGACCTGTGTCTAGCAAGGGGAGCTACAGCAAGAGTCTGGGCCAGCCCAGTGGACTGCCAGATCTGGTACTTGGCCTAGAGGTAGGACAGAAAGACACACAAAGAGGTCTGGGATTATCCTCAGGCCCACAGTGATCCCCATGGGGATGTCTTCCTCAGGGTTTCACTCTCCTGTAGGAGCCCAGTGCAGGGCTGTCACCACTGTCATGTACCCTGCACCTTGCTCAGCCCAGGCTGGTCTCCATCCCTTGCACTGTGCTACTCAAGAGCCTGGATAAGGTTGGTGTCCAGCATCCCTCCCCACAACCCTAGTCTGGGGGCTGCCCTCTCCCATGCTTTTGCAGCAAGGGAATGCCCAATTGTGAGTCCCGATGGGCCTTGTAAAAACAAGTTGGACACGAGCTCCCAAACTTTAGGGAGCATCAAGAGGTCTAGCACATGCTGTGATCTTCAGACAGCAGGAATATTATAATCACATGGGCCCTGGGAATTTCATGGTGGCAACCTCTCTCTGTAATGAACAGTCCATGCCCCCTTGCTCCCAGCCTCCCAGAAACCTTCTTTATTCCCCTGCTTGGCAGGTGATCGCTGCTGAGGGGGAAAAGGCTGCTTCTGAGTCCCTACGGATGGCAGCTGAGATCCTGTCCAGTGCCCCTGCTGCTGCTCAGCTCCGTTACCTCCATGCACTGCACTCCCTTACCGCAGAGAAACCTGCTGCTTTCATCTTGCCCTTGCCTTTGGATGCCATGAACCTGATCCCACCGGCTACCCACAGTCCTCCAGCCGTGAGCAGCCTCCTCACAGACACCACAAAGCTCCCAGAAAGCCCAAAAGACAAGAAGGACTCACCCATGCTCTAAGAGCTGTCCCAGAAATGGTTGCCACACTGCCCCTGGTCAATCCTGCTCAGAGACGAGCAAGACAGCTGACCTATTGGCAGCCCACAGCAGGTCCAGCTCTGGAGGCAGGAGAGAAGGCAGGCCAGGTCTGTAATATAAAGTGGATTGTACATGGAAGAAGCCTGTGCTTGTTTTGGAAAGGGAAAAAATATGGAGCACAAGGAGCAGGGCTGTCACGTGTGTGAGCAGGGGGTTGAGGGACGATGGGTGTCATCCCTTCCCCTTCACAGGGCCAGATGCATCTTGGCACCCTAGGGCCTGGCCCCTGGGGTCTGATCCATCTTGCCCCATCAACTCGGCAGGAAGGACAGACTAGCCCCTATGTACTTAAATGCCCCCATCCCCAAACCGGACAGCTGGGCAGGCAGGGGTGGGAGCCCTACAGTCGGTGGGGGAACAGGAAGGGGCTCAGCACCCGGGCAGATTGGTGGGTGCTGCCAGCCTGGTGGTTCTGCAACAAGGGAACGAGCTGGATCCCATGGCATAGTCCTGGATACGGGATTTCGGTCACCACCCATGCGCACATAGATACACACACAGGCAGCTAAGGTGTTGAGCCCTAGTTCTAAAATAGGAGGAAAAGGAAGAGGAGGAAAGGGCAGCCTTTAAGGCTTGGCACTTCCCTGCCAGGCACATCAGGTGTGCAGAGGAAAGGCAGGCTGTGCTGCTGCTCGCTTCCACGGGGGGGTGCGGCAGGACAAGGTCTGAGCTTGTAAGCCTCTCAACATTTTAGAGCTGATCCGTTTAACCAGCTGCCACTGGGCTGACCAGGGGGAATCCATCACTGCTGGGGAACAGCCAGCTGAGAGCCTTGAGAACAGTAATACTTTTGCTTGCTGCAGCTGCCTTGGTAACCTCCACACACAGGGAAGGAACAGAAAAAAGTCCTCAAAACTCTTATGTATCCTTTCCTCCCAAAAGCTATTTGAAATGACTGGGCACCTACAGATACTGCAATCCTTTCCCTTGGCAACGATATGGAGCACTGTCAAAGGAAATACCACTGCACTCGGTTTCTCCGATCCTGGTGCCCTTTGGGTGGACATCAGCTCGGCTCCTGCCCTTTTACTTGACCTGCAGTATCTCCCCTTGCTGCAAAGCAGACCTCCCTTGCACAGCTATTCCCAGGCCCAGTGTCCTGCTGCTGGTGGCCCGCAGAGGCCAAGATAGAGGGTACTTTGTGGCCCTTCTCTTAATTGCCCACATAGTAGTTGGCCATCATGTACGTGCCTACCTGGGGTTACTCAGCCAGTCAATCACTCTTGTATTTTCACTCATTTTATTCACTCCCTCTTTGCCTGCTGGTAACAGTCACAAACATTGGCATATATCATCAGTAATACTTCCGTTAAATGCAGCTGTGTCACAAGGATGGCCTGTAGGCACTGGCTTATTACTGTTGCAAAGGACAAGGATCCCACTTCTACTAAGTACCACATATGCTGTATTTAATCAGCCCCTTCAGCTCCCTGGAGTCCCCTTCTCAACACTCAGTGTTCCCGTAACACTCACTCTACAAGTATTTTCCAGCCTTTTTACAGCAAGGACACCTGGCGAACCAGCCCCCTTACAACTGGCTGGGAAGTGGGAAAAATCCACCCATGAATTTCTCGGTGATCATATGAGCATCCGAGCTCCAGGCGTAACCTCACATCAGATCATTCTGCCATTGCAACCCACTCAGAAGAAGGCGGCAGGATGGCTGTGGCTCCTGCTTGTGTGTCTGTAATAGACCTTGGTAGTGATCCGCTCATGGAAAACTAGCTCTGTGAAGTGGAACAACTCTGTAATCTTCCACTGGCAAACATGAGCTGTGTAGTTACTTCTCTAAGGATGGTTCTGGTTATTTCTCATGCTGCTGGAATAGGCCCCTGTTTCCCAACCTGGAGCAAAAGGGCATAATACTACATAGGGCATAATACTACAAAGGGCATAATACTACATAATACTACATACTGCAGATGATCCTTTCTCTCAACATTTCCTCTGGCTGCATTTCTAACTCCATGTAAAATGATCCACCCAGTCCAAGATTCCTTGGCACATCAAGGACCAACACCTCTACAGATAACGTCTCAAAGGCTCAACACAGCCTGAGAAATGAGTCAAGAGGTGTACAGTACTACGTCAGGGCACACACATTACCCTATTTGCAGTCATATCTGCAGAAGTCAAGCATATTTTTTTCAAACATGTAACTTTTCTGCAGTTACAGAAAGGGCAAATGATAGCTAAGAGCATCCTCAGTTCCAAAGAACACGCCTTGATCCAGCAGGATCTTCTGTCTTTTACATATACAGAGCTGGCAGAAACTTGTCATTTTAGCTTCAGGACATATTACAAAAACCTTGCAGAAGGAAAACATCGTTCAAAAATGTACTTCAGGATTAGTGATATATGATATTTCCAAAATAGAATTTACTCTGAGGGAGTTGGCAGGGGTTGTCTGCAATGATGTGATTCCTGACAGTTTCGCTGCCTGCTCTTCCGAGCTGGGAGTGGGTCAAACTGTTGGGGTAGTAGGTAAGGAGTAACTGCAGTGGATCGGGGGTGAAATGCTGCCGTGAATGGGCACTAAGAAACTACTCAGGCATTGGTGTTCTTTAACGTTTGCTTTTTCTGGATCCCTTGGACTGGCTGGAGGTAGAAGCTTTGGGACTTGAGCAGGCCCTGACTTCTGAGATCCCTTCTTGGAAACATTTTTCTGAAAGAAAAATAAAACAACAAACCAAAGCCGTTAAAAATACCATGGACTTAAAATGTGCCCAAGGTATCACATCCTTCACAAACAAATTAGCCTCTCCTCCTGCTTTGATGTCAAAGAGACAGGATACACTGAAGGACTAGGGGAAGAAGTTTTAATTCGCATTCCTTCTCCTTCTCCACATCTTGTATCTGTGTGGATCCAGTTGAGGAAGGACACAAGGAAATGCTTTCATCCACAACAAACATGCGACCTAAGGAACTCACTGCCACAGCGCATGGGCAAGATCACTAGGTCAGCAGTGTTCAAATAACTCCTAGAGACAGCAAGAGTGTCCTGTGCTATAAACACAAAAGGTCTGTGGCCTCTGAGCATGAAGGGACCAGGAACTTTATTTCTTTTCTACCCCAAAATCAGTGATTCTAAACAGATCATCTTGACTTTAAAAGGGAACACTCACTTACAAGGAAGATGAAGTCAATTACAGTGATCTCCTAGACATAGACCCTGTGTCATGTGTCAAACAAAATTACTTTCTCTCAAAACCAGACCAGGTTCAGCAGTTCTTTCTGCCCTGATCTAGAATCATGTTAAAAGCCTCCTTGCTTGGCCTCTGATGAAGAGCCTAGGCAAAGCCCAAGGATGCACCCAGGAGGAGACGTTCCTGCACTAAACAGGAGATGAATGAGGTGTCCTCAAAGATTGCTTCCCTCTCTGAGTCTGGGAGAGGGTTCAGAATACTGATTCTCCTGACCTTGCCCTTCTTTGTGTGTTGCTTCTGGGATGACTTTGCCCTCTTTCTCCAGCTCACACTCTAGCTCTTTGATTCTCTGTAGAGCTTCCTTCAGCTTCTCTTCAAGACCTTCAGATCTCTCCTCTGCATTCTGAGCACGGATCTCTGTTTCTCTGAAACACAAACAAAGATAATGCTGAAACCTGAAATCTAAGCAGTTGCTGGCAGGATATCTAAAAGAAAGATTTAGAAAGCTGAAGTGTTCAGTGGGATTGACTGATTCTATAAAACACATTTATGATTTCAGAGAAGGACATTGTTAAAAGATCTATAAAGGACTTAATGGCACATTCATGTAAAAACCCTGCAAATTTGATTAATTTTAAAACTCAGTGTTTGCTAGAAAAGGGTGAGATGCTGATCTTCACTGTGCAAGGATAAATACAGATCACAGTCAATTCGATTAGCAAGGCTAATGAGATGGGGTTACCCTGGATAATGCAAGCTCACAGACAAAACAAGCAGCATGAGGGAATGTAATTCAGAGTGCCCATGCCTGCTTAGGCATGGAAGAAGTCATTACCAAACAGAAACCTTGATGTGGCATGGAGCCACTTGGGTGCCCCTTCATTGTGTTCCCCACACTTAGGCACAACATTGCATGGTTGTACCTACCAAGCTCCTGGGAACCAGCAGGCCCCGGAAGCACTCAGCTGCCTTCACATAGCACCCTGCAAGTGCTAACAGGACCTGAAGTATTGAGAAGTCTTGCAGAAAACAGTCATGAGTACCTCTGCAATATATCTCATGAGTACACAAAATGGAAAATCTGCACACAGATGAAGGAGAGCTGACATGGGTCATGTCTTCAGCTGACATAAATCACAGTCAATGGCCCAAGACAATCAGAACGGAAGGAAACCCAAAATTAAGCCAACAGATATTGGATGAAGCAGAAACTTAACAGAGAGCAGAACAGGCACTTGCCTGGGATGAAACCCTGCCCTGCTCATGCCTCCAGCACAGGACCAGTACTCACAGGAGCTGCACTTGCAGATGTTCCAGCATTGCCAGCGCTTCAAACTCTTTCTGAGAAAAGGAAGTCGATGGCTTGGTGGCAGTCATCTCCCTCTGGTTGGGAAGAGCAAAAGCTTCCATAAGTGAACGTCAAACCGGCAACGCCGCAATTTATCTGCAGCGCGTGCCTGGTTTGGTGCTGGTGTCTCAGTGCAGAGTCACAACACAGACAAGAGCTCTGTATCAGCAAAACATGTAAAACCAGAGGCTAGTTCAGGCTCTGAACTGATCTTGGCATTAAAAATAGACTAAAATGCTTTTCTGACTCAGACATGAAACTCTCACTGGCTCATAGTCTTGAGTTGCTGGTGCATTCACTGGGTTACAGAGGTTGGAGATGGTTGTAGTCTGACCAGGAGCGAAAAAAACAACAAAACAATGTTCAGAGAACAGAAAGAGGCAGTTCCTCACAGGGTCCAACAGGCATAAGTCAGTTTTCTTCATCTGAAGAAGACAACCAGGGTTTTTCTGTAAAAGTAACTGTTGAAAGGCTCCTACTCTAAGCTTTGGAAGGTAATTGTGATTTCCAGGGATTCATTTCTGTAAAACAAATCAAGGTCCGTAAAGAAACGCTCTTGCATCTCCCACTGTCACTCTGAACTAGCTGCCCACCTCTAAAGCATGAAGGGCAAGGCACACTCAGCAATGCAGCATGCCTAAAGAGTGGGACCATCCAGTGACAGTTAGCTGAAGATCCACAATTCCTGTACCTCTAGGCTCCACTCTGGATGACTGACTGGCCAGGGAATGACTGCAAAAGGCGGCGTCTATGACTTCTGAAGAGCAACTTTACCAAAGAGCATCATCCCAAAGGCAAGTGGAGAAAACAAGGACTTTGAAGGCCAAACCAACCTGAACTTCTTGCTTCCCTGTTGTTGGGGGAACTCCCTGAATCTCTGAACCCTCTTCAACTCCTCCCATGTGCTCAGCACCAAATCATTTTCACCATCCTAGTCTCTGCACATAGTCCTCCTTCAGACTACACACATCACCCATTCCTAGTCCCATGGAAGTCCCGGGGCCACGGCAGTAATGCATGGGTCAGGAGGAAAAATTGCAGCTGTGGTAACTGTGCTAATGATTATTTAAAGTTGCAAGAAGAGAGGAATTGGAGAGAACACCAGCACCTTGCACTGCCCCAGCAGGTCTGACACAAGTGTTAAAGGGGGTCTCGTAACAGAGTCTGATTAGGCAGCTAAAACCCAGCTCCAAATCTCTGCCAACAGGCTAAAACCTGGTTTAGCTTTTGGTGCAGTGGAGACTCCTACCCCTGTAACCGAAACGATGTCTGACTTCAGAGACTTCACATGGATGTTGGAGTCATGTCCTACATATCTGATCATGTCTGCAGTAGCTTCATTGTCCTCAGTCAGATAATCCATGCCAGCACGTGGCTGCTGCTGAGAGAGAAAAGGAACGAGAAATAGGAGATGATATCACTAGCCTAGTGGCATTCAAGGCAGCTGTAAAGCCATGTTTCATATCTCATACACTGAGCAATAAATAAAAAGGCCCTGCTGGAAAGTACCATATTGCAGCTACTACAGTCACCTGCATAATAGCAATTTTCTCCTTTACTTCTAATGTTTCTTCTTCTCTTACGGGTTTCCTACTACTGTTGGCATCTTCAGCTTCAAGCTCTTCCTGAGTTGAAGAAATGATAGTGTCCTTAAGCTTAAGCTTCAACTGCAATTCCTGTAAGGCACCGTAAGGATTGGGTTAGTAGCCCGCTCCCTTTGTCCATCCAAATAACCTAGTGTCGTGGTTTAACCCCAGCTGGCAACTAAGCACCACACAGCCACTCACTCACTCCCCCCAGGTGGGATGGGGGAGAGAATTGGAAGGGTGAAAGTGAGAAAACTCGTGGGTTGAGATAAAGACAGTTTAATAGGTAAAGCAAAAGCTGTGCACACAAGCAAAGCAAAAAACCCCAAGGAATTCATTCACTGCTTTCCATCGGCAGGCAGGTGTTCAGCCGTCTCCAGGAAATCAAGGCCTCAACTCTGTGTAAGCACTGCTCAGCAATAACGAAAACATCTCTGTATTATCAGCACTGGTTTCAGCACAAAGCCAAAACACAGCTCCATACTAGCTGCTATCAGGAAAATTAAATCTACCCCAGACAAAACCAGCATGCCTAGGTAAAGCTAATTGATCTCAGACATTCTCTTGCATGTATTCAGACTTGGACTCCAGCCACCTAGGAGGTCCTGAGTATGAATCTATTTCAAATCGCAAATGAGTATGCTAATTACTGAACATTACATAAGCAGGACCCACTGAAGCATACCTGCTTTGTATAGGCCATGGCATGGAGAAAAAAGAGAGGCAGCAGGCGAGCTACAGCACTGGCTGTACACAAAGTCATGAGCGACGTCCCTTTGCTTGGGGGTGGAGTTCAGAACTGACGCGAACAAATTGTTCAAGACAATAAATCTAAATCCATTTCCTGAATTTAGCCTGTTTTGTATGAAATTAGGCCAATGCCCGGCCAACCCAACCATCAATAAAACACATCTGATTGTCACAGTCAGCGTCAGACATCCATCTAGCCACACAAGGAATTAAACTAGAAGTTCAGCCTGATCGCCGGGGCAAGGCAACCACCAGCATTCCCGCCAAAGTCCATCCCAACAGGTGAAGCAAAAGCTATCGTGCACCATGGGGAACTGATCTACCAGTGGGGTAAAATTTCCTAGCTCTGCTGAATCTTTGGTTTTGCCTCAGACCTTCCCTCCCAAGAAGCACTGTGATTTTTAACCAGTTTGCAGTCATAACACCTCATAGTTCTAGCTGCCGCTTTCAGTGCATGCAGGTCCCTGTGCTAAACCTTCCCTCAAACTGAACTGTAGCTGCTTCCTCAAGGGAAAGTTTTGAAGCAGATTTTCATTCAGACTGGTTCGACCTAGAACAGCAAATGCAGTCTATATATGCCTCTGATCCAAAGAGGTTTCTCAGTTTTACCTCTGATCCAAAGAGGTTTCTCAGGTCTTCTAAATCCAGAAAGGAGACAGGAGTGCCTTTGATTTCTGAAAGGAGAAGACTACACGCTTCAATCCAATTACAGCACTCAGTCTGGGAAGACATAACAGAAAATGATTATTCAGGGATTACTGAGCAGAAAAAAATAGCTGTTATCATATTCATTCAGTCAGTTAAATAACTCCACCTTTCTGTCTTTATCTGTTCCAGGGACCTACCCGGACCCTTCCATCCTCACCCTACAAAGGAAAAGGAAGGCACATTTCTCCAAGCTTTCAGACATGACATCTGTCACTGGCTAATCACTCCCACTCCTTCAGCAAGCTCCTCCTCAGGCCAGTGCAGAACGTCTCTGTCACAGTCACTGCCCCAGCCCATGTGGGAACAAATGAGTGTAAATCCCAGGGCTTAATTTTTCACTCGCTAAGGTAATGCAGAACAGAAGAACAAGTATTTTCAATCCCTGCAGAGAAGCTTCTGACATTCCCTGAAGCAACGCCATTTGCCCTGTGCTCAAGGAAGCCTTGGGCTTCAGGAAGAGTCTACCTTTTGCATTCCTAAAGCACAGGCGAAGCTTGGCTAAACACTGGTAATGACAGTGGCAGCAATTAAGAGCTTTACATGCAAGTGTGGAATAAGGAGGTGGCAGGTAGGTCAGTTGACTGCAAAAAATTTCAACTGCATCTGTATAAAGGCATATTGCACCAAGTACCTCCAGGAACTCCTAAACACTGCTCAAGTCTGGATGTACATGGCTCTGACAAGCTTTGAACCAGAGGTGAATCTACTGCCACTCATATGGAATAAATCTCACAGGAGATACTAAGAAGATAAGGAGAGCCCTTACATATATACCCTGAAACAGGATAAGGAAAATATTAAAACTGAACATGACCTGATCCAGGTTTATCTGCTTTCCAGGACTGCGGAGTCAGGAGGAAACTTGGGGGACCAGGGTAATCCACTGGAGTAGCAGGAGTCTCCCTCCTCCTTGAAATCCTCACATACATTTTTCTCTACCTTTTACAAAGCAAATGTAGTCTCATCTACCCCAGACCTAGACAGCCGGAAACACGGGCACCTTTTACCTTGATCTTATTCAGCTCCTCCAGCTCAAAATCAGCTTCTAAATCCATCTCTGACCGTTTCTTTCTAACGATTGCATTGACAATATCGCGGCAGCAGCTGCAAAGATGCAGAATATCATCAGCCCTGCAGGACTGCCCTCAAATGCTTAGAATCATAGAATCATTTAGGTTGGAAAAGACCCTTCGGTCAGGAGCTCATTGCTGTTAGCAAGGTACAGGAGCTATCTGTAGACTTCTGCACTAAAGAACTCTCCAGAAGAGCAATCCTCACCTGCCTGCCCCACTCACACAACAACCTCCCAGACAGATTGTCTATGCCTGTGCTGTACTAACCCACAGAGGATGTGTGAGCACAGATCCTGAATCAGGTGGAGGCTTTGCTCCAGGTGACCTGGACTGCAGTCCAGCTGCCTGCACTGCCCTTACGTCCTCTGGAGGTCATCCTCAGAATTGTGGGCAGAGCCCATGCAATCACAGATGCTAGCGTGCTTTATAGCACTACTAGGTATAAAGCAGGCACTGCTGTTCTCTTTAGGTGTTCCTATCTTATTAGGCTCCCTACAAATTCCAGTAAGGCCCATTTAGGACAACCAAATTGATGGAATCTGTTGCTGTGATCAATCTCTCAGCACACAACACATTTTTTCTTGAGAAAACCCCCTCAGATGAAATTAAAAACCTCTGCTGATACCTGACTACAGAACCAGAGAGTCTGCCCATTTCCGCAACCAGCTCTTCAGCTTCGTGCTGCAGCTTATGAGCCCCCAGAAGTCTGAGCTCCTCATCCATCTTGGTGCCTGACTGGGGATGCTCCCAGGATGAGCGGTCTGCTGTCATGCATCTCAGCAAATTCACCAGCCACAGGGTCAGGTTTTGGTGCAGTTCAGTCACCTACACAAAACATCAGAGCAAATCTAAACCAGTAATAAATGACCGGTCTTGCCAAGTAGTCTGAAGTCAGTGCATTTCATGTCCTACCTAATTCAATTTGCAAACTGACCTAATGACAGAAACATTTATTTTTACCATTTTTTCTCCTGTATTCATTCCCATTACGAACACACCTTTTCCTACTATGGATCTATTCTTCCCCCAATTCTTGTTTAGGATTATATGCTTCTTATTCAGCAACAAACCAAGAAGAATCACACAGCACACTTAAAGAACATTTAAAAAATGCATAGTGAGAGCCTCTAGCCTACAATCCTGGGAGAAAGAAGTAAAATTGCAGAGAGCTAGCAGCCACAACAGCTCTCTGAACAGGAAATATCAATGTTATTCCAGAGGAAATGCTTGCTAAAGATGAAACAATAAAATTGTGTTCGTGCACTGTATAGGAGACCTTACAGCTATTTTTAGAGGAGTTCTCCTCTGCTCCTTTGGCTGGAAGTCAAAAGCTACAATTCACCTCAAACAGGAAAGAAAGTGTCGAAAGAGAAACAAGCATTCCTCACAACTGCGCTCTGGCCAGATGGAAATTAAAGGAAAGACTGAATACTAGATATAGTGCTCTTATCCCTGGCAGTTTCAAGCTTGCGCTTACTTTTTCATTAAGATGCGTGATGCTGTTCTCAACCTCATTATTCACGGACAGTAGCCATTGCTGAATCATCTGAAAAAATTCTCTAGGTACCACTCTGAAAAAAAACAAATCCAGAAATAAAGTGACCTCTAGTGTACCATACCTGAGGATCTCCTGTCTCAAAGACACCTTTTGCTTCCCAGCTCAAGAAAAATGACATATTTTAGTACACCATATGCTGGAAACATGACACAGGCATTTTTGTTAATGCTATAGTTGTGGGCAAACTTGGCATTTGCAAGTAACCGCTTACGTATACGTTAAGCATGTGCTCTCCATATGATTTATTTCTCGATGATATTTACCAAACACAATGGAGCACGATGAAGAAGAATATGCCCACGCAAATCTGACTGTAAATGAATCATGGTTTTTCTTCAAATGTCAAGATTTCCAAAGCAGGTGGCAGTTCTGAGGGAGACAGTGACATTCCAGGAGTGATACTGAAGCCACCAACTGTTTCCACAGATATTGCCAAATCAAAGCAAATGAAGGCAGTCTCCAATCATTTTAACACTTCAGCTGATCACGTTTATCCCACTGCCAGTTTCCTGCATCAGGGTCCCCACAAAAGAGCATTTATCTTTTCTTATGAGTGTAGTTTAATGTACAAAGCCAGCCCAGACACAATTAACACCTCTGTCCTTACGGGAAATGTGGTTTCTTATCACTCTCAGCTTCATGCAACTGGCTGGAGCCTATACAGCTCATCACTGCATCCACCTGGGCCAGCCACCCAGGAATTTTGTGATAAAATGCCCGCAGCTTAGCTTCGTGCATGCCAGAACCTCGCTTCAGCTTTTGCACCTTGAATAACCAATCTTCCATACTTCTCACCAAGGCTGTCAAAAACTTGGCTGTGCCTGCGGGGGAAGAAAATATGAACCTTTAATTACAATTCTTTCAGCCAACAAAAACAAAGCTGGATTCAAAGAGGGATGCCAAGAGGGATGAACAGCCTATGTGGGAATTGGCTAGACTTAGGACTAAGAATGAGCTGTTTAGTAAGCACTGAATTCAAAGCAACATGAAAGAAAACGGGCTTGATTTGAAGCCCTGACTTTCCTTCTTGTCGTGGCAGATTTGGCTCCCTTGTTGCATAAAAGCTTAACATAAATCTTTTTAAAACAGCTTTGCAGTAACAACCTGGTTCTTCAAAGACACAGGTGATACAGTCTGCACAGATGTGCAAAATGCTTGGACAAGGTAGTAAATGACTTGTTCATTCACTCATCTGGCACATGCTGATGGATATTCTTTGTTTATTGGAGAATATGCTTGAAATGTAACAATTCTTGCTCTTGATATCCAATGTTGAAGCTTTCTTTAAATCCTGATGAGGTCCTGGCCTCCGTGACATCTTGTAGCATAGATGGCATGTTATGCACATGGAGGTGATGAGAGTTTTTTTAATATTTCAGTGATTTTGATGCATGGGTCATTTTCCTCACTGTGGGGTAGAACTGTTTAACTTCTCTGGATTGGAAGAGGTGTGATGAAGCAGTGTTGGGATGTCCAGACTGATAAGAAAGGGAGGAGGTTACCCTCAGCAGGGTGAAGCCTTTCAGAGCACAGGATGGGAGCCCCACAACCAGGCATTAGTTTTTAACGACCAGGAGACCAAGGAGAAGTGGTAGGAATGAAATTGTTTAAGTTTTCCTGCCATGCAGCAACAATTTAAGAGGAAAGGTAAAGGAGGTGGGTCCCAGGAGGGCATGGGATGAAGGATAACAGTCACTGCCAATCGCTTATGTGTGGTTTGGCCATATTAGCCCTTACACAGTATTCTGGATCCTTATTAAATAGTGGCTTGCTTTGGGAAGGCTGTCTATGTCATTGCATTTATCTTATAAACTTAATCAAGTCCCCAGCAAAAGAGAATACCTAACTGGAGCTCACTGGACATATCACTCTAGTCCCAAGTGCCAATTTCAATGTCAAAAACATCTTATTGTCACAAAGGTACACTGTGAAGGCTTCAAGAAGTGATCAAGGAAGACTGAATAAAAGCAAAGATCTTAAACCAAACCTTATAGATTTCATATAACTCCTCTTTCATATCTCCTGTCCAAAACAACCTCATATCTCATTGTTCTCTCTGCATCTCTAATCCTTGTCATCAAATATCAAACCCTTTGTAGTTCTGGTACACGCTGCTTGAGGTCAGGTAATCAGATCTTAGAAGATAATAAATACTTCAGGTAACTGAGAAATACTTGAGGTAACTGAGTGCCATTGCCTTACGGGACAAAATTACCATGTTCTCAGTATTGTCTCTTACCTATTCCTTATAATCTCTTTCATTTTCACTGTTTCTTACCAGAGATGCAATGTAAAGAGAAGGGATACCTTGTCTTTTCTATTGAACAGCCATTACATTACAATGCAAAAATGAATCCAAGCCATTCAATATACACTGCCTTGGATGGATCAAGAGAATACCTTTCCTGTGGTCCAGTTCCCAAAGCCTTTGTTAAAATATGCTAAAATTCCTTTTTCTGGATTTTACTGGCTGAAGCAATTTTGCACCAGATGTCTGCTCTGTACTGCCTAGCCCTTTGCTCAGATCTCTACTAACTATCGAGGCTTCTGACAATCTGCTGTTAACTTTTTGCCATGCTGGTGCCTGGCCAGTTATGGCCCTGTTCCTTCTTTCTTTCACTTTCTAATGACAACAACCGGGAATATTTAATTCCTTTAGCTGTCTCTTAGGAGGGACAGACTTATCATTCTATCTCAGCTCCTTTAGCAGGCTGAAATACAACATGTAGCATAAGGTAATGTAGGGAAAAGCACAGGATAACCCTGAGTGAAAGAATAAGATGACAGTGTGAGAAGCAGCTTAGCAAACATGAGTAGCAGTTCCTGACAGCACATGTTCAGTTTAATTTTAGTCGGCTAAAAGGAAATAAGATGATTAAAAAAACATCAGAGATGAAACAATTCTGAAATGAGAAATGAGTCAAGGTCTCACAGAGACAAAGGTTGAGAAGGTTAGCTGCAAATTACCCAACATATGTTTGTTATCTCACACAGGACATGATAACTTTATATCAGCAAAGAAAACATTTATTTACATACTTTATTATCAAGATAATTCAATATCTAGATTAAGATAGCTTTGTGTTAATGATAAAGTGATAAAAAAAGTATTACCTTCTGAGACAGTGTTACCTGGTTAATGATCTACACAGTGATGTTTTACTTTACGTTTTAAACATCCATTCTTTCCTTTTACACTTATTTTCTTTTCCATGCATTATCTACATAATCACAAACCACCCACGCTCCCTCTGAACATAACACACGACTTCCCCATGTCATATCTACACTGCATGTTCTTTGCACTGTATCGCATTTAAAATTTCAGGTATTCTTTTTAGGTGTGACTGCATGTCAAGTTTCTTGGAGTTTACCCCTTGAATGCTCTTGATTCCCAGCACATATCTGGAGGTCAGTCTTTAGCTTTGGAAAAAGCCAGTACAGATTATGTCAACTGGTCCTTTATTACCCGCTACTTTCCTGGCGTCCCCAAGGAAAGACTGAACCGCAAAATTGATCATTCCTTACCATTATTCCCACTTATCCTTATATTGTATTGCTGGTAGAGTTCACACGCCCTTTGGTTTATTTCTTCCAGGGCAGCGTGCTGTGGAGGCAACGCTCCAGCAAAGTCCCGGTGTCGATTCAGCACTGTTTGTCCCAGCTCCGTCCAGTGCTCCTGCACACTGGCAGCGCTCCGCAGACTTTCAATCTTTCTTAGGTGCACCTCCCCTCCGTACTGCTCTAGGTCTTCTTTTAGCATCTGAAAGAAAAGTAGCAAGCTCGCCATGCCCCCAAAAGTCATATCACCCCTTGGCTGCAACAGAAAGGTGATGGAAATCAGGTAAGAGAAGCACGAGGAATCCATGAGCATAGATACCACGTGAGTAGATAGCACAATAAATTGGAAACTTAATGCTGACAATTCTGAGCACTTCTATGGATTAATATAATTTTTCAGTCACCAGAGCTGTTGGTCAGACAGTGCTCAAATGCAGGACTAAGTTTAATGCACTGGCTGAACCATGGTATTTGTCAATTTTAACTTCTCATGTGTAGACTCTCAGCTTACGCTTCAGCACCAAAGATTTGAGCTGATGTGTTTTCGTTCACATTTGTGACGGGCATAGATGCTCACTGGGCCTCAGCAGACACATGGTAATTTGCTGAGCAGATACCACTCAATAACATGTCCAACCCCCAAAAATCTTACATTTATCAAGTTCTTGATATCTTGTAGGACTTCATCCAATTTTTCATTCATTGGAGAGGAGCTAAAGCTGAGGAAAAGAAGGGATGAGAGCTGAGGGAAAAAACTCCTTTAGTAGCCAGTGTAAAACCAGGAGTTAAGATATACTCTACACATACCAAGTTTGTGATACAAACTGTAAATTGAAAGAGAAGTAAAAACCACCAGGCCCTGCTCAGCCAGACATTTTTGTTCTCTTACTCAATGTAACACAAAGACTGGGTGTCAGTTAGGAAAGTATGTTACTTCCAGCAAAGACGAAAATAAAATGCAAGCACATATTGAAAATTCAGACATTATTAACTCTATGATTGAAATCTATAAAGTGATGTCTTTTGTTAAGGCACACACTGTATACTTCTGCATTTTGTACTTGCATTTATGCTTTGTTTTATTTAACATATCACAATGAACTAACAAAAAGCCTGCAAAATATAATCAACTTAGCATACAAAATGACTTTGGATTTGAAACCTCATGTCTTTCAGAGTCTCATTTTGTATATGTATGTGAGAGAACTGAATGCTCTGTTGAAGCATCAATGCATGTGCATTTGAGTTAAAATGAACCAAAGTAAATAGAAGAATTCTGTTATAGCAATGACAGCTGCAAAAAAGACACTCTGGTTCGCAGCAGGAGGGTACAATCCTCGCTCCACTGAATTCAACCACAAACACACAGCACCTCTTTGGAGTTACCGTTAGGGACGTGATTATCAAAATCCATGTGTTGAACAGAAAAGTAGAGCAGTGAGGGATGTGTAAATTGGACCAAATCTCATTGCACCTGAGAATCAGAGCAGGCTTTGCACTGGATCAGTGAGACCTACTGTCACAAGGTAAAGGTTGAGGGAGTGCACTGCTAGTCCTGGTCCCTCTGGGCCACTCACGAGTCACTGCAGTGGAAGTCCTGAAGCCGCTTGTTGAGGCTGCTGCAGACAATTTGCAGTTTTCCCTGGCTGGACTCCTCAGAATGCTCTATTTCTGCTCCAACGTGACCTAACCTCTCCCTGAACTGCTCGGTCTCTTCCTGCAGATCAGCCAGGTCTCCCGTGTCCTGCAGGCGTTGGGCAAGAGGGTGGGAAAAGGGACTGTTGTGATTATTTTCGATCCGAGTTGGAGGAATTCTCCCTCTGCCCTAGCTATTTTGAGATATGCACATATCAGAGATCTGGGTAATGTCTGTAATTCCACAGCACAGCCCCCACAAACGCTTTGAGTCAGGACCCCCCCTGGGCATGCCAGAACTGAGCGCTTGATTCCTTCTTGCTTGTATGCTACCGAGGGACCATGCAGTCCCATACTTATGCGGCCAAAATTACACTAGCCTGGATCTGGTTTGATTTTACAGAGATGAAATGGGGAGAGGGAAGAAAGCTGCGAAAGAAAAGGGGAAACAGTGGAAAAAATAGAAGTTTGAGGTAGAGAAAACGGGACATGGGGTAAAGAGAGAAAAGCAGAAAGAGAGGAAACTCATTCAAATTTTAATGCTCGTTTGAAACTAGACCAAGATTTGAAAGTTCAAATAACAGCCAAAGTACCGAATGCTTTACCGAGAACTGTAGAGCTACATAAACCACGCATGCAAGCACTTTGAACAGGTACCCAACCCAGGCAGGTCCCTACCTTTGAGGCCAAGAGGACTATGAAATGCCTGAGAACGTTGGTCAGTGTCTTTCCACTAACATGGAGCCTACGAACCAATGTGAGCTGGTTTCTGTCTACTATCTGAAAAAAAAAACATTATTATTTGCCTTGTTTTCTTCTGAGGAGAGGCATCTGACATTAACAGGCGCTTAAGCGGTTAAGTCCACTTCCCTTACAAATAAACTTCTGATATCCTAGACAGCCCCAGAAGTTCTGCTAACAGATTTTAAACTTGAATGGGGTAAAGTAGAAGATCGCAAACAAGGGGGACACAAACAAGGAAGCACAGAATTAACCAAGAATGGTATTTTGTGAGGAACTGTAAGGAATCTGGGTAGGATATTCTAAATTATGAGGAATAGGAAACTTTTTAGTCAAACCCATCTCTGCATGGAAATACTAATTTCACAGAAGTTCTTCCTGCATGGAACCTGGAGATCCGTACCAAAAATGCTGTGTGAATTAACTGGTTTCCATTTAAAAAACACATGCATGAAATACAACAGACCTCAGGAAAAGAGGTCAGGGCAGGTATGAGATGTGTTACTACCTGATCGTATTGAATAAAAATGTTCCTTGGGTTGAAATCTGCCCTTGCAACAGGACTGTTAGCTATGATGGCTTATACCTTACAATGCATGACTGATCTCCTGCACCTACCTTCAGAGCCAGGTCATATGCAGCTGAGCTCCAAACGTCTCTCTCTCGGGCTAGCAGCAGAACTTGCTCTTCCAGTCGTTTTCTCTGTAACTCGTATAACTCCCGATACTCTTCCAAAAGGCTAGAAGAAAGACAATGTGCTTCTCATTCACATTTACTGTCTTTCTCCCAATTCCTAAAGCTTTTTCTTAGACATTTTCTCTCCCTCCTTCCTTCCTTAGTCACCTCCTGCACAGCCTGTAAATTCACAGGTCCTTTTCCTCGAGCCCCTACAACACCTTTCTGTTGATATTCCCATTGCAACTTGGATTCAGTACGAATACAAATCTCTGTAAGTGAATCTGTGTGCCTAAACACCACAACTCTGATACCAACCACCTCAATCCCTGATTCCTTACGTATCCACAGGCCCTCAGAAGTTCAGAGCTGCGGGCTCTGCTAGACTACGAAGGGCTCACCAGTTGTGAATGTGGGGTGAAGAAAAGGGAATGTCAGCACCTGAGCAACAAGTGCAACTTCCATGACTTAAAACTAGAAATGTTTTGAACAGCTTTCTATCCCTTTGAGGGGTTTAACATTTATAGCAAAATAATGGCATTTGTCATAAACAGCCAAGCTCTCTTCCCCAGAAGGAAATCATCCCTCACCTTTTCTTCCCAACAACCCCAAGAGAATAACACCAGCATGCTGCAAAAATCTCCCAACCTCAACTCTGAAAACTACTTACTTTGCATTCACCTTATCTTCCTGCACGGCTGTAGCTAGCTCCTCTTGAGCTTTTTCTGCTTCTTTGGTCACCTTGCAGTCATCCTCTCGTACCTCGTACAGCTGGCTGAAACAGCAGGGTACAGACTTAATGCAACTTAGCCCAACCCAAAGGTCTCTATTCTGGCAAGCACAGACTGGTGGGCCCTACACTATCATGCCGGGCTCTCTTCTTCCAACATAATCATCTCACTGTAGGGGTGAAAGGCATCTTGAAAACCTTCTCTTCCCATGCACGCATGTTGCTCCAACAACCCCTTTCTGCGGTCCCCCACCAAAGAACCTCCAGCGTGCTAAGGAAAGGAGGTGGCTTTGACATTATTTGGCACTAAGAGGGTGCAGTCAGAGTGTGAGGAGGCTCAAGTGTGGTCCCTGTAGCTCTGCTTCAAATCATAACACTATCTTCCTGCTCCTATGGGAGGAAGATTAGAAAACTGAACAAAATCAATGGACTAAGCCTAGGGCATAGAGATAATCTCTAGGATCAGGCAGGATTCAGACCTGGCCAACTGTCCAACAGATTCTTTAAAACAGAGCAGTTCTTCTGTAATATGTCTGTCAACCAACTGCTGTGCCATCATTTTTTTGTAGAGGGTCTTCATCTGTTCAGGAATCCGCTCCAGGAGACCCACGTACCTCTGCCTGCAGTAAAATGAGTAAAAAAGGGTATTTACCTGGGAGTGCAGATCTCTCTTATGCCGTCCAAAGACCCTTTACTTTCTCTGCACTGGGAGCTATCTAGAAAGCAATCTTTTGAGTGTTTGAACTGGGGATTTTAAACACTGGAACAATTTAATTGCTACAAATAGTGGTAATCTGAGCATGGGAACCCTGGCTGTGAAGGAAGTACCAGGTATTCTACGTGTGAAATGCCACTGAATGCCACACCGATAAGGTGCCCACGCTATCAAGTGTGGTGACAGTGCCACCGATTTCAAGCTCCAGGTTACCTAACAGAGGCTCGTTAGCCCCGGTTGTTAACTAGGCGAGGAAATCCTATTTCACTCCTGGCATCAGACCCCATGCCAGTTACATCACAACAGCTTTGCCAGGCAAGGAGGACATTAGGAGCAGTCTGCAATAGCTAATGTCGCTCCTGAGAGGACACTGCCATAAATCAAGAGGGGGTTTAAGGGTGGTTGGCTAATGATGACCTGAGCTTAGAAAGCAGCTGTCCTCTCTCCACGCAGTCCACGCTGACCTGCCGAATCAGCTCATGGAAAACGATGTTGTAGATGTTCTGCTCCGCCTTCATCAGCTCCAGCGCGTTGTGCAGCTGGCAAAACAGGCGAGAAAAATCATAGCCTTGCAGAGAGCGTGGCCAGCCTACTCCTTTAACAACAGAGGTTAGCACAGATCTCTCATTTCTTCTGAAGGAGGTTTCCCTTTGAGGACAAAACACTACTAAAGGTATAAAGGAGAAGGGAAAGAGCCATCCTGCGTTCACAAGTTCGTTTTCAAACGTGTTACATACTATCCTGACTACCCTCCTGTCAACATCCATGGGAGCTTCTCTGCTAATTGCAGCTGGAGTTCCTGCTGAGGCAATGCTCTACATTCTTCAAAAATCCTTCCCCATCACCGTGCAAGAATAACATAAAATAAGGCCAAGCAAGGTACAGATGTTCTTTGAGATCTGCTTTTTAGGTGTATGAAGGTTTCCAAAGGCCCATTTTGTAACACAGCAGCCTGTCTCCCAAGGAAGAGATGAGACAGCTACTGCCTTCATTCCTCCATAGTAATAATGCCAAATGCATTCTTTTCTGGCATTTTTGCCAGAAATGTAACTTTCTACACCAGCAAGCTAACCATTTGTTCTTTGTGGATCAGATGAAGACAAAGAGAAGCTCAGGAGAGGAAACCCCTGGTTATTACAGGACATACAGACAGCTGGCTTGGGCATGAACTAGCTGCTAGGAGGTAGGTTAAGCACAGCAGGGCTAAACACTGGGGAAAAGAGGATATTATTTTTCTGGGTACAAGAAAGTTATGCGAGCATAAGCAAGTTATCCACCTGTGAAGGTCCTGTTATTCTGATTAGCTTGTCTACTCCAGCTTTTTCCAACATACTGTCCATCACCTCCATCAGCTGGATGACCTCTAACCTCCCAGAAGGTTTCCTGACAGACCAGAGAGACACCATTATTCTGTACAGCATGTTAATGATGTTTTCCCAGGAAATGAAATTCAAACAGCTGGGTTTTTTCCAACAACTTCATGCAGGGTGGTACGTACATGGATGGGAACAGTCGTAGTTTCTTTTCACGGTCTTCAAGCAGCGTTGTGTATTTACTGAAACGAAGACAAATGTTAGAACTTGATTACAAAGCAATCCTGCCAGTGCTAGCTACAGGATCCCACTCTCTCTTTCAATCTCTTTGTCCCATGTACAGGCAGATGAAGGTTGGAGAGGCAGAGAAGGCTCTACAGGGTTGCTCTTCAGTGGGAGCATCCAGAGCCTAATGTGAGAATTGGGCCTCCTACAGTTGTTCCACCAGTTGGACCTCCTTCTTGCCACTAACAACACAAATCTTGTAGGAACCTTCTGCCTTCAAGACCTCTCATGGTACTTGGCTAAAAAGTGACCAATGGGTTTAAAAGTTACTGGTGTGGCCAGAAGAGCACCACGTATCCACACCATACCCACCCAGAGACTGATCACAGGAGACCAGCAAAATAAGGTGACACTGTTCTGTTACATCATGTTGGCAAAGAAGCTGTGAGAATTTTATTCCTAATCTTAGTAGTTTAATCCTTGAAAAATGAGAAAGAATCTCCTTTAAATTTAGTAAGTTGTCCAGGAGTGTCTGGGGAGTGTCAGTAGCCTTTTTTGGGCAAGAATTGGTAAACTCAATTCAAAACTCACAGCCTGAAAAATTAAAAAAAAACAAAACAAAACCCAAAAGCCAAAAAACAAATAACAAAAAACCCCAAAAGGTAAACAAACCAACCAAAAAACCCCCAGAGTGGTCAGATTCAAGATGCTAGCAGGTCTATACAAGCATAAAGTGAGAGTAAGAACTATGCAGAGCCTGCCCAGCTTTGTGACAGAAAACAATTCTGAAAGAAAAACAGAGAAACTAATGAAAATTTTTTAAAAAAAGAAAAAAAAAGCAGCAGCAAAAAACTTCCAAAAGTTGCCTCAAGGGATCAAACCAGACTTCAGCGCCTACATTCATGTCCAACTACTGAAACCCGCCTGAGAAGCAGTACTAGCATGCAGCAAATTCTCTGTTAGCCACCCCAATGAGCAGGGACAAAGAAAAGGAGGGTGACGTTGCTCTGCAGGGTTTCCTATAGCCTGGTCGTTGGCACGGGACTTGCACAACCTCCCTTTTATATTCTCCCCTTCCCAACGGCAAGAAGTGTATTTGGGCAGCGTCCTCAGCCTCTCATCACTTGATCCCCCTGCGCTGAACAGTTGAGGACAAGCCCTTGTAAAGCAGAAAGCACTCACTCATCAAAGTACTTCAAGGGCAAAACTCCCCTGTTCTTCACAATGTGAAATTCCTTGGGAACCAGACTATCTGCTAGGGTTGCTCGCTGGGGATGGAAAAGAGAGAGAGCACAAAACATCAGCATAAAAGATGCAAACGCACTCCTGGTCCCTTCCCAAAAAAGACACAGGTTTGGCAGCTGGGAGAGGGAAGCTCACGTAGCGGCTTTTCACGCTGCTTTGCCCTTTCCCACTTCACGCATCCAGAGCCCGACAGAAACACTCTATGTCCGAAAGCAGATTGAAACAGCTAACATCGAAGTGTGGCAGGGAAGCCGATGGGCTGGAGCCGCAAGGAGAGCCGATGAGTTTTAGGATCAGGGTAACATGGGGGGACATGTATGAGGACCTCCCTTCTCCCAGCTACTGATAGACACAGAAAAACCCCTGAACGGCAGCACTCACAGGAGTACGTGGGACTGTACCACGGCTCCCTCTCCGGTCCTGACAGCTCTCAGTGAAAGAGCTTCTGCCAGTCATCGATTTCTTAGCTTCTTGGCCAGATGCAATGTCACACAGGTAAGAGACATCCCTGAAATGGAATGGAAGAGCTCGTTCACTGACCCACCCCGCAGGCAACCCACCGTTCCCTTCCTGCCAGCCTAAGCCACACACGGGTTTGTTGTGCTCAACCCAAGGCCAGGCTTATGGCCAGGACTCCCTCCCCTGGGCCGAAAAAGACCGATGAGTTCATGTTTTTTAGGCAGACTGACCTCGCATTGCCTATCCATTTTTCACATCCGCTCTCAACGCCCTATTGCATATATATCCAACACCCGATAAAGAGCAAAACATTTTCCACTTCCAAGCACCATCAAGCACCACTTATTTACAAAGAAGCGTAAAGCTATTCCCTGCTAAGTCCATTAAAGCCACAAGAGCTTCTTTTCTTAATCGTGGATGACAGAGCATCCCTGCGAGCCTGGCATTCTTTGGAAGGTTGGTTCCAAGAATTGCTCATTTAGAAACTCTTTTATTTATTATTCCCAAAACACCTTTCCCTTGAATCTTTCCAGCCCAAACTCGGTTGGGGCAGCTGGTCCATTCATGCAGCCGCATTAGGCAGCACAGCCACCTACCATAAAAAAAGACCAAGGGAGAGACATAGCTCCGAGTTCCCAGCTCTAACATCTTTCCACTGCCCTGGGCTCCTTATCCCTTCTTTGCTTACCTTCCAGCGCCCGTCAAGCTGACAGGGTAGTCTGTCAGGTGTCTGAACTTGCTCCGACGATTAGGATAATGCCAAAGCCGATCTGGGGTCTGCAGGCAGCCCTGCAGACAAGGCACACGTGGCTGTCGCTTCTTAGTGAGAAACATGCCAAGGAGTGGGAGAGGTCAGGGTGGCTGTCTAAACAAGCACCGCGTCATTATTTCCGTCTTAGGGCTAAAGAAACTGGTGTGTGGACAGAACAGCCTTGGCAAGGGCTTCACAGCAGCACCAGGGTGCAAGCACGTTTTGCAGGGACTGGAAGGCAGTGCTTTGGATCTGCATCAAATGGTGTGGTGAGAAAAGTGATGCAATGTAAGATAACTTCATCTTACGAGGTCAGCAAATTTTCCTTTGGCCCAGGGAACGAACATGCACCCCCAGTGAAGAGATGATTCTGGACAGAAAAAGACAGGAGATGGAAACACACTCACCCTGAAGCCCATTGGGGTTTTGGTGGTTTGGGACCGTAAGTACTCTGGGCTGTAGAGGGAATTGCTGGCACAGGTCAGGCTTCGGAAAACCTCTTCTGGAACAAAACCAGGCTCCAGGGAGGAAGAAACAGGCCTGATGTGATCACGCATCCTTGAGGCACCCCTCAGCTTGGGAATCTCTGGAAAATAGCATGTCAGAACCAATTCAACAGCTTTTATTCTGCTGGTGAAAGAGAAAGCAAAACCGATGATAAAATACAGGGCTGAGAAGAACAAGATGTCTTAGCCTAAAACAGGATCAACTCTGTCTAATCCCTTACCCCAAAGCAGGATCGACTACCTAAAACACGGGCAGCTAATCCCATTTTTAAGACAGTTGTTGGATCTCTAGTGAAGCCTAGAACAGTTACCTTCTAAGGATGGGAGATCAAGCACTCCTCCCACGATTGAGCAAAGCTATCAGGTACGCAAACGCCAAGGGATGCTGTGAACAACTAAAGTTTGCGTGTTTCTGTAAAGCCATTTCCCTTCTTGTGGATTGCTAGCAGTGGGCTTTCTGCAAAGATGTGAATGCCCTGAAATACCAGCAATTGCCTAAATAAAGGCAAAACAATGCAAAGAAACATCCCGCTGTTAAAGGGAAGCTGGAAGGACGGAGAGTCAGATGTGGAACCCCAGCAGCCTGCAGCCCAGCCCTACCTGACCGGCCCTCGCCGACCCAGGCCGCCCGCGAGGCACCGCTCCGTCTCCTTCCACTGGCTTTTGATCCAGGTGCTGGCGCTCCAGTTGTGGGCATGGTGAAGGTTTATTTTAGTTTAACGCTTAGCCAAGGAAGTTTGCAGTAACAGATGATCTAGAAACAGAATTAAACCCGCATTTGTGCTTCACAGGGTTTTTTGTTATTGTTTATTGCGAAAAAAACGCCTTACGCCTGACACCAGGTCCGTCAGTTTGGAAGAAGCCCCCAACGCTTTGCTACATCCTCCATAGGGGTGCTTGTTTTTCCATCTACGCGCTGCACTAAGAACAACTGCTTCTTTTATACATATAACTCGGCCAGAGATTTAATTATATTTGTCTCCAATTATTAATCTTACCACTTTTTCTTCTTAGCAATATCTTACTATTAAAAAAAAATTCCTATTTCCATTACTTTTGTAATCTCCATGAATTCTCTTCTGAAGCCTTCCCCCCGCCCCCAGCCTTGCCAATATATACTGTTCTTTATAAATGTGCTTGGTATTCAAACTTGTTGCCCTCCTTATCAGCTGTATCCTTGCGTACTGTGGTTTCCAAGGTTAACTACATTCCTTTGCCTTGAGATACATGCTTGTGGGTGTAGGTATAATCTAGGAGTAATCTTGCCAGGTAGTTTCTTGTCTTGCTGCATAAATAGTTTCTTGGAAAGAAAATACAAAAATTTGCTAAAAACTTCCGACAGAAGTAAACTTCTTTCCCCCCCTTTAACAGCTCTGTCTGGCAGTACACGATATTCCCACCAGAAAGGATGGGAAGATTAATGGCACTGTTCTGTAGCAGCTGCAGTTTGAGGACACAGACAAGACTTTAGAGCATGTGATACACAGTTGGAAAATAGCACGTTAAGTTCTTGGCACACAAACCCTTTTCAGGCCCAAAATAAAGGCAGAGATCACCAACATGATATACTTTTGACAGTTGCTCCAATTTAATATGTGTTAAATCAGGAGAGGTAGAAACCCCAGTCTGCTCCAAGAGCTATCAGCTTTTCCCCCATGCTCCTCTCCAGCACTTCCAAGGACGTCCTCTCCTCTAGCAGGGATGTGATGGCCAATATGCAGCTTATAAAACCCCAACGATCCTTCTCCACTGGTATTTAGCTCTGACATTCCCTGCTGCTCTTTTAAGACCTGACGAAGGGCTTGTGTGGAAGTTTCCTCCTACGCACCCAGCCAAGGAGATCTCCTCCCTACCCTCCAACAGCCTTGGCCTGGTACCTCCAGGCTTGGGTCTGCCAGGACATGGCCATCTCCATCCCTCTCCCCTCCCTGCCCTTGGGAAGGGGGAGAACTTGCAGCCCCCTCCAGGAGGGCTGGCAGGTGGCTGTGGCAGGGACTCCCCGGGGCCATGGGCACCAGCAGCCCCAGGCCACCCCACACCCGCTGGCTTGCAGCCCCTGGGCCCCAAAGGCAGGCCAGCCCCCCTCTCCCAGAGGCCCCCCCATACCTGCCAAGCCTTACCTGCTGGGCAGCTCCTCCCTGGCTCCATCGCCATGGGAACACAGGGCTCTTCCCCACGTTCTAGAAGACACCCTCCCTCCCCACTCCCACAAGGCTCTGACCCACATCTTCTCCCCACAGCAGCCACCTTCCCAGGAAAGCAACCCCACATCTTCCCCTGACCCCAGGCTCACTCCCCTATGCCCTCTTGCACCCCCCCCCCCCAAATCAGGAACCTCAGAGAAGAAATAAACAGGCCAAGGCGATTTTTTTTCCTCCCCTAATAGCAAAATATATTTCAACTGCTGTAATACAGTAGATTATAAACAGCTCTTCTGCATGACAGAACACGGTAGAGATTGCGTACACAGAACTGCTGGTGCCAGAGCTGGCAGCTGCTGGGCTGTCCTCTGCTTGCGCGCCTCTCCCCTGCCACCGCGGGCGAAGAGGCAGCGATGGCTTCTGGGCCCCGGCTGCAAGCACAGGGAGAAGAGACAAGGCTGAACTCGGCTGGCTCTGAGGTGCTGCGGAGAGCCGGATCGTATCCCTGGTATCCCTGGTGCCGCAGAGCGCATGGGCTTGCTCACAGCTCACGCTGGACCGCTGTCCTTCCAGCCCATCTACATTCAGAAGGCGGGAGCTCAAACAGTTCTGTTTTCCTTTAGTGGGCGGTGCTGATTCACATCATCCATGCCACTTCAAAGTAAAAAATACATCAGGATTTTCCCCCTCCCACCACAGCACATGTCTTATTCAGACGGCTGTCACGGGATAGCATTCAGTTAGCAGCTCAGATGCAGGACTGCTCCACCTCCGAAGGCTGGAAGCTAAATATCCCAACAGAAAGGACGTACTAGGCATGAAGACTCCGCACAGGTTCAGTTTTCATGAGAATAAGCTTATCCGCATGAAAACCGGGACGCCTTTCGCCATATTAATACTGATTTTTGTGATGTTATTGAGCAAGGAGCTGCAGCTGTACTGGCTGCCATTCCAAAGCTGGAGGCTTCCCCACCTCAAAACTGAGGGAGTTACCATGGAAGCAAGCTGCACAATCCTTGTGTTGGAAAGAACCACAGAAAACCAGTATATATTATTACTAAGAACTTGTAAAGGGCAGGTTGCGAACCTTAGCATCCTTGTTACTGACCAGAACACCGTACTGCCAGCTCTGGCACTCACAGCCTAAGAAAACACAAACAAACATGGTATAATTGATTCTAATTAAACAAGTAATGTGCAAAAGACTTAGTATTTCCCCTCCAGTACTCTTGAGAAAAATGAAAATAAGCCCACATTCAGAAGCAATTTAAAAAAACCCCATGAAATTGAAAGTAATCCCAATTGTTAATGCCCTGACAGCACGGTTGCCAGATGCCTTGATCTACAAGGCTAAAAACCTCAACCTGTCAAAAACTAAGACTAGTTCCAACAGCTGAGCATCCCTTTCTGGTTGCCTTTTACTTGCCAGATGCTCAAGCCCTCAGGCTTCAAACAGCGAGGATGCTGACACAGTAAATGCTGATATTCTTTATTAGGGGTATGACAGTGCCAGCTGCGAGGGAAACACCAAAACTTGGCACAAAGTGCCATGATTTGATCTCCTTTTGAGAACACTGAGACAGTAGCAAGACCTGACACAGGCATCGAGACGACAAATCAAGTCCCTAATCCATCACACCCTATTTGGGTGCAGTTACAGCTGTACGTAAGCCTTTTGAGCACAACTAAGTAGTACGGGACTGAATTTCATCCTATACTAAGGTGGTGACAAAGGTGTTTGGCCAAAGGGTGGGGTTTTTGTTTGTTTGGGTTTTTTTTCCCCAAAAAGGAAGCTTAGTTGCTCCAGCACTTCTGTCCCTTCCTCCCACAAAAGGTACAGTAAAAGATTTAGGGTTAATCAAACTGAATGAGGAGAAAGTAATCCCTTTCATTCTCAGGATTTTATATACTAATACTGCCAAGTTTGAGTATATACATGAAACCCTTCCTCCGAAATTCACCCAACTGTTTCAACAAACAAGTTCAGTAGGAGATATTTTCAGAAGAGAGCCACATGCGCAAACACTGTATTTGGCAAACTTGACCTGACACAGTGTCCTTTCTGGAGAGCGGGATTCCTTCTTACAGAAAACTGAAAACCTCGAAGAGTTTAACTATCGCCTAGCTTTCATGAAATTACTTTTAACTCAGGTCAGTAAAAACAGAAGCCCAAAAGACAGGCTTAAGTGGAGTGGGGGACAAGCCCATCAACAGTCCCAATACTGCCGGTACCAAACACCTAGGCTGCAGGTCAGTAAGGAAAAGCTGTTACCAAAAAGTGCCAATAAAGAACATTTGAGTAATTCAGAAATCCCTGTGACCAAAGTTAAGGTACCTCCATCAGGTTACCCTCCCTCCCCAATAACGGGAGCTGCAGTTCCAGTAAAACTGGAGAGATACGTACACTCTTGTGCTTGGCACCTGACAGAACAAGGAAGCCGAAGGGACTCTGCCTAACTGATAGATACTGAAACACCAAATTCACCTAACGCTTCTCCCTTTAGCGGTGTGTACGGGAGGACATCCTGCCTCTTCAGAAAGAAGAGGGCAATACCTAGGAAACCGATCTCGACCTGAAGTCCCCACTGACATCAGAGCAGTCACAGGCAGATGAAAAAGCAGCTCCAACTCCAGCCACTGCGCCAACCCTCATTTCCCACCGACAGTGTTAGAAGCTGCGACAACACACGTTGGCAAGAGGCACCGAGACGTGCTGGCATATCGAACTGGACGTAGCCATTTCAGATGAGATTCACTATGTACCTGTAAAGTCGATTGCGTTTTCTCACAGTTGGGTCATAGTATTTCAAATATTTCTTACTAAAGACAGCCTTAATAACTTGTATACCTTAAAGCACCTGCCAAATTAAAGCAAAAGCTCTTTTACAAGTTAATTGTGTTAAAGAATTGATTATCTGGAGCAAAAGAAAGAGCTAGAAGAAAAACTATGCCTCAAGTTGCAAGGGCCTTTAGAGAACAAAAATGCTGTAAGTTTGGAACTTAATGAATACAGAGAAAACAAATTTTCAGTGTAAAAAGTTATACAAAGACTGCACACACTATGGCCTGCTTCTGAACCTGATTCTCCAATGCAGCCACAAGTAAATTGACAATGCCTTCTTCCTTTGCCCATTTTAAATCTGTAGGCAGCCAACACACATAGAATACAGTTCAAAGCCATCCAGGAACACTTTGGCTATTTTCAGAGCAAGGAGGCAAATATCCTATTGCTCTGCCACTTGTCCACGTCATAGCCGCAGACAGGATCACAAAGAATAGAAGTTTTGTAGACACCCCATTACCAAAAGGGAGAAAAAAAAAAAGGATTGCAAAGGGATGACTAAGGAAGATGGACGGAGGCCAGCAATGCGCTACTAGCAAATCTGACTAGACTATCTATTGTCCAGAAGAGCAGCAACTTGGGGGGACCCCTGGATGAGTAGGATTCCAGTAGACTCCACCTTCAGCTCAATGTTTTACTGGCATGGAAATGGCTCAAAGTGGGACAGCATGTAGTAGATGCTGCCTATGAAGCCTGTTGCAATCCAGGTCAACTGGTTTGCCTCAGTAATGTTTAAAAAGTTACAGTTTCTCCCCAATAATCAGGAAGCACAACTTCCCTTAGAAAAAGTCCGTAGTGAATTAGGTCATTGGTCCAAATACTTGGAGGACAACTCTGATTTTCTGTGATGATGACAGGGCCAGAGCATACCATTTTTACAGCTTCATATGACACGACCAGGAGCGTGGTTTTAAGTAGTCCAGGAACGTGGGCTGCAAAACATGAAGAGGCAGTAAGTTAGTCACAGGCCAACAGCACCAGCTGTGGTCTGCTGAAGTCAAACCTCCCTAACAGGAAAGATCAAACCGCATTTTCACATCCTGCAACCCTATTCTTACCCTCACTAAACAGTGCGTGGAAGTGTAGCTACAGCTACAGTCACAAGCTGTTTGCCTGACATCCACCTTAACCCCAGTTCTGACACGCCAGCTGAACGCTGTGTCTAGTAGCATATTCTATCAGGAAGCCAGTCATTTACGATGACAACCTCTTAAGTGAGGAGAATCAAACTTAAAATAGAGTTTGCCTGAGGACACCTTTGGTTAAAAATGACATCAACTAGGACAGCAAGAAGTTTTATGTAGAATAGAATCTGGTATCAAGAAAATGAGTTCCAAGTCAGAAAGTAACACCAACAAAACCCCAAATTGACCATTTGTAGGCAACCAATTCTCGCTGCCACCCACTCTAGCCTGGGAGGGGCACAATAGGCCCAGTTTTTGTGGGCCTCCTAGAAGGGTTTCTCCTGACCTCATTGGCCAAGTGCTGCAGTTCCATTTACACAGCCTGAATGGGCTAGTGTACTCTCAAGTAGTGGCTTATGTCCTCAGAGATGTGGGAAAAACACCCTCAGTTTCAAGTAGTGAAATACCATCAGCATAGGAAGAGCACTAATGAAAGAACTCCTGTTAGAAAAAGCTTTCCTAGATTCTCCACAGTTTCTAGACTAAGTAACTCCTAATGAACAGCACACTGCCCAGAAGGCTTGTGCCATTTAACATCTGCCCTGTCCCCACAGCAAGAAAGGACAGGCCACTTGCACGGTCAGTTATCCCACAGGAAAGGTCAGTCACTCACATTTTCCATAGGGCAGTACTGGCGGGCATACCACTCCTGGCTGTAGAGGCAGATGATGACACCTTGGCCCAGAAAGAGGGATGTCCACATGATCACGTTCCAGATGGGCCCTTTCCGACGGTCATTAAGGATGAAGTTGAAGAGCACTGGAAAGAGGTGAAACGAGAAGCATCGTTCAGAAACAAACTGAGGATTAAAGAATCAAAGACCAACTGATTTCACTCCCTCCACTTAATCTCTGGAGCAACAAGCCTGCTCTGTGAGCTCAGTATAGTGCAAGAAAATCTGATTATGCTTGGCAGTAGAGCAAATACTGTGAGTCGATTCTGACATTTACTTCTGATAAGTCTGCCAACAAGCCAGCCCAGCTGTATGCCTCTGTAGATCAATGTTGTTTGTGTTATGCTGGTGACCAAGACAGGCTGGCAGAGGTGACCTAGAATTTATTAGAGCCCGCTAACTCATTCTAACTCAAAACCCAAAATGAAATGCAAGAGCTCTAACTTCTAAATAGGCTCTCTTGCTCACTGCAGTGGCAAAGTAACACTTGTCTTAAACTGTGACTTTCGGGACACGGTTTAGTGGGCACAGAGGTGTTGGGTTGATGGTTGGACTTGATGATCTCACAGGTCTTTTCCAACCTTAATGATTCTGTGAAAGAGGAAGTCTTCCAACCTGCTGACATACAGCAATTCAACTAAGGCTTGCCAAAGAGGAAGCAGTGTTATTAAAACATGTACAGTGTCACATGAACAGCAGTATATCATATATAGCTCTCTTCGTCTCGATCAATACCTTGCTCATCAATGTCCCAAGCTTGCAAACCCAGTGTGTGTGTGTGTGTATATATATATATATATGTCTCTACTGAGCTACTTAGCTGCAAAAATCCATTCACAAAGTTTGGACCCACAATTGCAACTCTTGGACAAGAAACAGTTCTGTGTGTTAGTGCCTAAAGAACAACTGGCATCATTACCAGAAGGGCAAGGCATGCTTGTTTAAAAAAAAAAAAGCCACAAACCCCACAACCCACTCATACTCTCTCCTGGGAACTTACTTCCAAAGCACATGAACAGGCAAAAGAGAACTGGGTAGAAGTATCCAAAGCAGATGCTCAGAACATATTCGTGCACAGCAGCTGATACTGTGAAGACAGATAGCATAGCTGCTGCTTTGAACTTCTTACCAAAAAACTGGAAGAGAGAAGAATACCAAGTATTATAAGCTATTCTGCTGTGGTTTTAGTTTGGTTGTTTCAACATTGGGGGTTTTTTAACCTGAGCTAAGAAAAGCCTCCTCCAGCCAAGAGGCATAAATGAAATGCTTTACAAAGTACCTCTGATTTTAGGTGGTTTTCTTCAGGCGTATTTCTGGTCTCCTGCATAAAGTACTCAGGTTGAGCCCACTCATGAAATATCTACCATAGCTCATCAAAATAGTGCAACATGAGTTCAGGCTGTTGAGTCAATCCTTACACTTACGCCTCAGACCCACATTTTGCACACATTAAAGACTTGAAAATGAGCAACGGATCTCTAAAAAGCACAGCAGCTACCCACAACAGCTGAGGCAAGACATTTTTGTGCTTCTCAATGCACAGTGACGCTGCATCTTGACAAATGTACTGTCTTGCTCGGTGGTTAAGTGTTTAATTAACAAAAAGAATACATCTGCTTATTACTCACCCAAAGGAAGTCCCTGTAGGCATAGTAATAGAGCCAGTCATGTACTACCACATTCCAGGTCCGGTAGTAGTTTGCATAGGAAGTGGAGTTCCACCAGTCCTGAAAGCACAGTTGAAAGATTATAAATCTAAGTAAGCATAAAACATTCTACAGGTCTTTTCTGAGATATCAAGTTGAAAAATATTGATCAGAATAATTCCAAGCTAATACAACAAGTTGCACTGTGAAATAATGCATTCCATTGCAGTTTCAACATCCTACTCTGTATATCCAAGTTTGGTTTTATCCCAAACTGCAGTGGCTGAGATAACAGAATAAAGAGAGTCGTAACAGAGCTATTGGGTAGGCCTGCTGGCTGGTTCTATTTGTGCACAGGGTATATTACCTTACAAACAATTCAGACTGCCAAGCAGAAGTCAGACCCGTTCTACAGCACAGCAACAAACTTAAGCCCTAACAGCATGAAACAAGCAAAACCCTGTGGATGCTTTGGTAAAACAATCTTCAGTTGCCCCCTCTTTCCTTTTCATTAGGAAAATGAATTTTAGGAGCTTTATAAAGCTTGCTTTACAACTCCTGCTTCTTACCTTGTAGAACATCCTATCTGCAAAGCGCAGCATCTCAGCAAATGCATTAAGCCAACAGTGAAGGAATGCAAAGAAAACCAGGAAGAGTATCAGTACACCTAGAAACAAGGTAGATTCAGACCGGTTTTGCAGTGTTTTCTCTCAGCTATAAGCAAGAACATGTAATGCACTCAAGACTGTTCTCACAGGCACTGGCACAGATGAGCTTTGTGCTACCTATACAAAAGAGTAAAAGCATTTCAGTTTCTTACCACAGAGGGCAGTGGCAAGGTTGCCACGGAGCTTAGAACTTGGCTTTGAAGACAGTTAAATTCAAACCCAAGCTTTTCTTTTGTGCTGCTGACTCTAAAGTTTAACACCATAATGCTGAAGTCTGCCCACAAGACCTCCTTTGCTGATCTTTGCCTATCACGAATGCATCTCATATGAGGCACTTGGCCTCTCTTCCACCTCTTCCATAAAGATATAGTCACTCATGAATCCGGGTCTTACCTGGCAGAATGGAATTGAAGATGCAGAGGACCAGCCCTCGAAGATTGAAGGTTTCTTGACTACTGTTGCGGAACTGAGGAATGCAGAGTCTCACAAAAATGTAGTAGGCATAGAAAAGTGAACCAAGCACCTGGAACAGAAAGAAAAAAGTCTGACTCGAAGAGAAATGCACAATTAACACATTACCGCTTGACAGCTCTAGGAAAAGAACAGCAGCTGCCAACACATGTCAAAATAATTTATTTTACATTGCTGCTAATAAACTTCCCTAAGGGTCCAGGCGAAAGTAAGCCACAGCCAAGCATGTTGACAGCCAGGAGCAAAATCAACTTGTCTTTTCTACTACAGCAGCTGCAAGTTTCTCCTAGTCCTATCAACTCGGAAGTTATAACACAAAAGATTTATGCCAACGCCAAAGTAAGTGGGGAAGGTACCCTGCGATCTAGGTCCAAGACAAGGGAAGAAATAATTGAAAAATACTTACTGTAGTTAAATCTAATATTAAAGCTTACTTTTCTTTTATCCCAAAGGAAATGTTTACAGGCCAAATCACCTCAGCCCTTCTCTGGCTCATGAACCCATGTTCTGGAAGTTGAGGTCAAAATGCAAGCCACTGCTTTAAACACTCTGACTGCTGTAAGCCAGGTGTGTGCTTTGTCACCCTCATTTGTCAAAGAGCGGGCAGCCAAAGGCCTTTTCATGCTTTGTGTTTTGTTTGTTTTGCTTTTGTTTTGTTTAAAAATACAAATGCATCCTGTGACAGTAAGAGTTTCAATCACACAAAGCCATTACTTGGAAACACACCCACAGGAAGCTATCGAAGCTCATGTCCAGACAGATATGAAGATCAGGTCAGCCTTGAGCTCAAATAAGCCCTGAAGAGTTGGACTCCAGGCCTCATTATTTCAAAATTGGTCTGAATATTGTGCAGACAGGTAGCTGTGCCAGTGCATTACAATACAACATCAGTGTAAAGAAAGAGGGCCAGAGAATGGATATTGCTCCCCACGCACACATGCAGCTTTTGTTTGTATGGAATGGAGTCTAAAGGCTTGTTTAAGCAAGGATTTTTTTTTTTCTTGACACAACCATTACTGTAGCAAGATCACTTTCTTTTTTTAATCACTATTATTTTCCAGTAAGCCCACTCCAAGTAAACAGCAATTTCCTGCCAAAGGAAGAACTGTTTAGCAACACAGTTTAGATGATCTCCGAAACGATATTCTTCAGAAAGCCGCACTACTCACCTGTGCAAACTTGGTAGCTACATAGCCCCATCTTATTACAGGATTCCTAGGAAAAAAGAATGCACGATATCATACCTAAATAGGACCTCAGAGCAGCAAAAACCTCCCTTCAATTATTGGTTTTACTATTCTGAAAAATACTGTTTTTCAAATTTGAGTTCTTATCTCTTGACATCCAAGAAGAGATGTCTGCCTAAATTGCTGGTTCCTCACTTTGACCTACAGCAGGACAACTTTGGCAATTCCATAAATGGAAAAGCATCTGGAGGGCAGCATTATGCAATGACGTAGGAGGCTGTGATCTGCCCGATACGCACGTTAAGGACTGCTGACTTGACACTGTCAAAGTGCAACCCAGCAGAGTACAGAAAAGTTTGGCAGTTCCCAGTTTTAAAGGCTTCAGCCTACTTCCCCAAGTTCAAGAGACAGGGCTGCTTATTAGCACCACATAACACACAAGCCTGCTGCAGGAACTGTGCATCACTAGATATTCAGTAGCAAGTTCTTCATTTGCTTCACTGCAAGTGCACTTCCCAAAGAAATAAAACCAGAACTGTAAAGTCAAAATACTGTTAGCATTAGAGAGTTTTCATGACCAAGTCCTGCTCTTGACAGGTTACTGACTTAGAGCTTTCATAAAGATGTGGTTAACTCATAAATGGGATAGATCACATCCAGAGATGCTTAATATTGGCTTTAGTTTTCAGACTACCTTAATGCTCTATTAGTGTTGCTCACATTACCTGGGATAGTTGTCTCTGTAGATGAGGGTGGGGGCAAAGAGGAAGTACAGGTATTGAGAAATTCTGGGAATAGGTACTGTGCCTGGAAGAGGGGGAGATAAAAAAAAGAACACTTCGCAATCTTTCTACTTACTATGGTTTGCTTTCCCCAGTACCCTTTCACAACATACAACCCTTGTCACCTCAAAAAACATCAATCTGGAACTAAAGGTATGGAATTTGCAGAGAATAAAACAAAGTAGGCCTATCAGATGGTATTGTCCCCAAGGAGCATAGTTAACAAGTGAGGGTGACTAACAGGTAGTGCAGTGCTAACACCTTGGTATCACGTTTCCTTTCCTCCTAGGGAAGACGAAGCTGTAAGGCCTGCATCAACATGCGGGTTCACCTTCAGCTCTAGCATGCCTTGCTGAAAGGGCTTCTGTGCTTCTACAATTGCTGTCATTTCAACTAGAGCACTGAACTGCAGGTGTGCAGACAGCCTCTACGCACTTTTTGCTCCTAAAAGCAGAAATAGGGAGTCCTGATGAAGCAAGACTTAAGACACAAGAGATGACTTCAACCTGAACAACAGTCCAGCTCATTGCCCAATACCGAATGAAAAGGTTCAGGCTGAAATCATGATGCAGAAGGCCAGCCTAGAGCCTCATCACCTGCCCATCCAAAGTCACCTACTCAAATCCTATCTCTCCAATTCATGAGGCTAGCTCAAAGGAATGGGGGGCAAAACAAGAGCTGGTTATGCCCTGCTGCCAAAAAAACAGTAGGGCAAGTTACTCACTGGACTTGTCCTTTACAGAGGACATGACTCTGGGTACATTCTCCCGCACAAATGAATGAGCCTTCATAACAAGACGAACCTGTAAGACGGAGAGAATATCAGTTTAATATTCTCATTTTCTCAACTTCCCAATAAAGACTGGATCAAGCACTTTAAGGGAACACCTTCAACATCTTGGTTTCTCTCCAATTTACTCTTTTTACAAGGAAAGGGCTGCTTCCTTGGCCCACAAGCCTGTTTAACTGACATGAATTCAGAACACTGCAAGGTGAAAAATGCAGTAACAATCATGACTCAGGAGAGTCAAAACACATCTCATTTACACTCACAAAAGCTCACAAGACCACAGAATACACAAGGACTCTGAATCACACCAGTAAGTCACCAACCAATTAACATTAAAATTGAAGCAAAACCCCCTATCTATTTCAACAGGCCAGTGTGTTCCAAAGTCTTCAAAACAACTCCTTGAAGTTAGATGTGTTCTACAGTAATTACCACTGCATTGGAATAAGGTGATGCCACACATAAATAGTCTCTGAAGGACCAAAAGGAGGGCTAGTCCAAAGTTAATTCTTCAAGCCTACACTCTCATCTCTGGCCATACTTGCTTTAACCTGATGGTCTGACCAGTCATCCATACTCTTCCCTGCCGAAAAAGAAAATTCCACTTTCAATAGAGTTCTGACTACAAGACAAAGACAGTTTCTTCTTGGGAACAGAAAAGGAAACAAGAACCGCTTGTTGACTATGTACTTTCCCTTTTAAAAAACAAAAAGGCATGTTACAGCCTCCTTGTGAACTATGCCACAACAGGTTCTTAAAATTGGTTTTAAGCATTTAGCATCCACAACACAACTAGAAATAAATGGAATTTTAGCCTTCAAGTATGTTCTGAAAAAAACCACAGAAAATCTTAAATACACGGTAAAAAACCCAAGTGGTTTCCAGGTCAAAATGCAGTTTATTATGTACTTTTTCTCGTTAGACTTGCTGCATATAAGCATCTTCAAGTCAAAGACAAACTCCATCCAGACCCCTGGCTCAATTTAATGAGCAAAAGCAACATTTGACTCCTTAGGAAAGAGGACCCTCTCCATTTTGAACATAAGATTCAATATATCCAGAGATACTGGGTAGGGACCTACCTGTTCCAGTATTACAATAAAACGGGAAGCCGGAGGCAGGGCATATGATAGAGCAATATAGGTTGGTCCAAATCCAAGCCCAGCTGTTTGGAAGAGCGTGAACAACATCCCATAGAAAAGAGAGCGGATTACACGATGGGAGGAACTGCAGTAGCCTTGGGCCCACCAGACGAAAAGGTTGTATGGAACAGTAACTGTGGCACAGAACATGCACAGCCAAGTACAGAAGACGACTGGGAACTTTCCAAAAACAAAGACCAAGAGATCAAATCCTAGGACCAGCCTAGAAGGCACAAGGAAAGAGACAATATTCAGTGTCCGTTGTTTCATTAGAAATACTTCTACTCCACTAAGTGGCTACAAAATCCAAAGCTTCCAGATCATAATTGTTTGACAGTCTAGATAGAAGTGACTGTGGCAATTTTCAGCTCAGAAACAGAGGGCTGTCTGTGGCAGATTTAAGTGACCACCCAACAAGCACATCAGAAAATAAGAGATGAAGGATTCATGCCATCAATGCTGTCAGACACAGCTTACCTTCAAATCCCACAGGGCTTAAGCACATCTTTAAGATCAGCATGTGCTTTAAGAGTACACTCAAGCTCATCCCTGCTAAGAACGAGCACATGACTAAACGATCCACTGCTGAACCAGGGTCCGAAAGAGCTTTTGGGGAACACTCCCAAGACATCATCACTATTACGTTAAGAATCAGTTCTTCCCAGGAGTTTAACACCTACAGAGGCTTTTTCCCCACCTCTATAGGTGTGAGGTATTTTAACATCTAGCACTCAAACCTAATTTAATTCTTTGTAAAAACTGTAGACATTGCATGTGGATTCAGCGCAGAAGTCACCCAAAAGGCTTAGAGTCATTAGATGGTCAGTCCAAATATGTCCATGTGGTATGGACCAGGTACTTTATTTCACTAATTGAGCTTAAAACATAAGGGCATAAACAAAAGGATGTTCAACCTTACTGGCTATCAAAGTCACCAGAGCTTACTCCTACACATAAGCAGCTCTTCTAAACCAAGGTTAGAAGAGAAGGTAGTACAGAGTACACCAACACAATTTATTTGTTTTAATTGAGCGGAGGCTCCATTGCAAACTAGATCCAAATTATCAGATCTAGCTGAGAACATGACAATGTTTTTTTCATTTTTTAAAAATTAATCAGAGAATCCAGCCCTATTAGTTGACTTCAGGGGTAAATACCTATTCTCCCCGAATGTCCATACACTATTAAGTTAGGATCAGCTAAACAATATTCAATAATGCACGAGACTGGTCTTATACCTAGACCAGAGGGACAATAATTATAACCAAGATACAGCTCTAGTTTTGTACACTGAAGATCAGATAAGATCATCAAGATAAACATGTAATCCTACTTGTTTACATGGGATATAGCTTGCCAAAAAGATACTATTTAAAGCAACAAGCAAGTGTGAGGAAAGCAGTCTTTCACAATCTTGTTCAGAACTGGCTACCTGCAAAGCACAATCTTAACAGAGGCTGTGCCAATATCCTTGAGATTTTTTTCCCCAGGAAAAACAACAAGTTCTGTTTTCATTTAAGCACAAGTACACTGTTCCAGAACTGTCATTTTTAAACAGAGGAAGCACTGCTGAAGTATTTAAAGTTCTTCTAAACACAATCCTCCTTCAAGCAACACAAGCAGCTGAAAGCTACTGTTTCATTAAATATATTCAACTACAGCAGTCCACATTCAATGATGACCCCTCCCTTTTGCCAGCCTTGTGATGAACCAAGCACCTTAGGCCAAACTGCACTGGCCATGATTCTCATGGAATACACGAATCTATAGGATTTTTCCTAACATCTAGCTATCTGATTTGAAATGACCATATCGCCTCAACAGGAATTCAAACATATATTTTTAAGTTGAACCCCCCCCACCCCCCACCCCGGCTTCCAGCAACATCCCAAAGAAGGATTCCCCCTTCTTTCTGCACCATTCTGCAGTTTCATGTACCTCTGGTGCTTGGGAAGCGAGCATTTCCCAGCCCTGGTCCCTGTCTTTCCAAAGCATTCTTACCTTCCTTCATCAATGAAGTCTACTAAAAGTGTGCTGAGGATGAAGACAATGAGAAGAGCGATGAACATGTGGTAGATTGTCCTGATGTGACTGACTTCAAACAGCTCACTAAGGGAGAGATTCAAATGCTATCAGGGCATTCGCATAGCACATCACACCTCCAGTCTGTCAGCTTTCAAAGTGTTTCACAGTAAAATAAGGTGACATCACTGCCATCCCAATTCAAAAGACTGAAGTTAACACACAATTTGGGTGCCAGTCTACACAGATACTTCCCCGGTTTATCCTCAGAGAAAGGATAATTAACCATTATCTTAGTGGTACTGAGAGGACTGTAATTAAGGTTTACATTTGGAAAGCCTGCAAGCTGTAGTAGAGATGTTTTATAAAGGAACAGAGAAGCTTAAACGGATTAGTCCACAGGGGTTTGAACATAAGACTGCTGGTGGTGGTGGGGAGAGTACCTCAAAGCAAAGGCTACTTAGTTTGCTGCCAAGGGTATTTTCAGTCAATTTAATAGAAAATGTGAAGTTACTTACTCCAAGAGGGACCTTCTGGCAGTAAAGATCTTCCCATGTTCTGGAGGAGCTCTCAAGGTCCTGCAAACAAAGAGGAGAACATTTGAGACAAGAAAGGAAATAAAGCTTCCAGGAAACATAGCCTTGTTATAGGGACAGCTTAAAACTGACTTACTTGGCTTTGTGCAGTTCCTTCTCTGCACAGGAAGCTGGGAAGAGGGAGGCTGAAGATGAGGAATCCAGGAGTGCCGATTTTGCCACCAAACTGTTCACAAACTCTGTGAAGTGACTGTCCACTTCCTTCATGAAAGCTGGCTTCAGTTGCTGATAGAGTGAAAACACAGCAGAAAGTTGTTTTGACTCTCTGGATATATTTTCACAAAATATTTATATTCCTTTTTATCCCAGAGCAGGACAGAGCAAGGCATCAAGAAAACATTCCTGTACCATCTGCCAACAGTCAGAGCCAACTTGGACAACATCAGGGGCTTATCCCAGCCTGTTCACACACCTCAGGCCAGAGGGCTTTGAATAATGTTTATCTTCTCTATCAGATGCAACACAGAGGAGCAAAGTTAACATACTGATCTTAATATATTGTCTGGAGCAACTGTTATTTCACATATTTTATGGTGCCAAGAAGGTTGAGCCAAACTTAATACATGAGCCCCAGAAAACATTTCTTATTTTTAACCAGAGTTACATCTTCAGCATACAAAACAAGTACAAACAAGATTTACTTTTTAGCCCACTAGTGTTATTGAGGGGAAAAATGGACCTTTTCACACCTGTGGCTAAGCAATCACCATTGATGTTCTCACATATTAACACAGAAGCGATCTCAATGACATGAGTGCAGGAAGAAGGATCAAATCTACGCTTCCACTGCTACCACCGTTTGGATGCAACCTTTCATGTACCACTGAAAACTACAGAATGCAAAGAAAAATTTCACTAAAGCAACAAAACAGGGTAACATTGCAAAGCATTAAGACCGAACAGTGAGAGAGACAAAACTGGTTGGCAGTAAGACTGAAGTTCAGGGTTCAAATATCCCAGTTGAACCTCCTACGCTCCCTTTTCTTCAGACTGCTTTATACAGGTTATCTTCTCTATTACAGCCAGTTGTGACAAAGTTGCACCATCTTTAGCATATTCATATTTTTCTTCCCATTTTATTAGACAAAGGCAACTTCCGAAGCATCTGGTTTACTAGAGACCTTGACTTCTAAGGGTGCATGAAAAAGCACAGATGAGCATCCCCGCCTCTACCATTTTTTTGGAAAAATGCACTGATACAGTGCAAAAAAAGGAGATAATCAGCTATGGATAAAGCATAGACCACCCTGGTCAAAGACTGCTTGCTTCACCTGGTAAAAAGTTTCTTTTCTAGAAAGGAAAACATTAACTAACCCTCCTAAAAATAAGTTATCCAGACAAGGACGATAATTCATCTTCAAAAGGCAGATTGTAAAACACTAAGACGTTTTCATATCCCTTTTGTCTTGCCTGAAGACTAGCACATGTAATTCATTCCTGTATTTTCCTGTCTGCAATATAGTTGGATCTGCTATTTGGTCTCATAACATGAGCTTTCAAAGACCTGATCTCCCACATCCCAGGCAGAGTTTTTGAACTAGATGCATTTAGAAGAAACTGAAAAAACAAAACGTTTGAAGTTACTTATTTCTGCAGAAAGTGCTACACTGAGCTCTGGATAGCTCTTTGCTGTGGTGCAAATTCTCTTACTCTTCATATGCAGAGAGGATCCTGCGATCTGCACAGTGGCGTAAGTGTTATTCTTATGACTATAAAAAAAGCAGGCACAATTAATTCCCTCAAGGAAAGAAAAAGGCAACATGCGTTCATTGTGTTTCAGTGAGAACTTCGGGTATCTAAAGATCCTAAGGTCTCTGGCACTTCAGAAGACAGTGATTTATAAGACTTTTGAGAATTCTGTTCCATAATGTCAAGTCCTCAGACACCAAATGGTTTTCCCAATACTTGAGCCTAGTGATGAAGCATGGCTGAAAGCTAACCCCCAAGTTCCTGAACCACAAGCCTTTCTAGAATGCTCTGCCATATAGCCATCATCTTCATCACAGGAAATAAGTAATTTCTTGAAACTTGCCTAAAATCTAACTGCATACTGTGTTTTGTTTTTTTATGCCAGTGTCTATTGGCAACATTTGTCTGACCATCCTTTTGCCTGGGATTTTTCAAGTTTGCCTCCAGATTCAAGGCCCAAGTCTTCCTACATGGTAACTACATATTATTTCATCTAGTCTTCCTACTGATCAGCTGCTTAAGAAACATGTACGTTCCCTGATCAGCTTCAGAACTTCCCAACTGCTACCTGTTTTCTAATCTTTAAGGCTGAAAAGTAACAAAACCAAGAAATCCATTTTCAAGGAGGGAAAGAAAGAGCCTGGAAGTTGTACACAAAAATTATGCCTCCTCGAAAAGGCATTTTTGACACTTGAGCTCATTTGTCAGTGAATGTTTATGTTTCAGGGCCTAACTATTATGCTAAAGAAAGCTGGAGCAGCATTGGTTTTGCTATGGAGGAACAGGCACAAAGTCTATGAAAGGAAGGAAAAGCCAGATAACCGAAACAGAATCTGTTAGCTCTAAGCTGCAGCAGTGATATGTTTACCTCTTACACAGAGCTCTTTCCACACCTATGTTTTAAGGAGTCTGATTTCCACTTGTCATCCATGATATAGCCTTCATTTTCCAAGCATGCTTGATTTTATACAGTAGACCCCAAAAAGATTAAGCTAAAAAGCCCTCTCTAGAAGCAAAGCTTTTAGGCTAACAATATCTCAATAGACGACGTATTCTTACAAAATGCTACTGTCTAATGCGACAAGCAATCAAGTTTAACTCTCTGGCAGGAAATACACGACGATCTGCAATAAGACCACATAAACCCAGAAGACCCTGAAGTCAAGATGCATCAGAACGCCACATTCCTCCTGTTTCACAGTGGTCAGATCCAGAGGGATCTCTTGAAACAGAAGCTGCAGTAAGAGAAGGAGAAGATTAATATTTAACTTAATAAAAACATTGTTCCCCTATTTGGCAGCTGCCAATATAGAATAAACAAGCTTCACCAGTGCTTAATGAAACAGAAGTTCTTAGGAGCTGGCTACTCTTAGATATTGCTTTTCTGGGACGCAGAGAAGAGGACTGCCTCTGCAAGAGATGTGGATTTGTTCCTTTAAAAACAGGAGGGGAAAAAACCAACATTGAGTACTTTGGAACTACAGCCTGTAATAGAAGACACTGGTGCTCTCTGGCACAGCCTGCTTTTACAGCACGCATCCACAAATCCCTACCAAAAAAGTCAAACAGAAATCGCTGCTCCTCTTGGAGCACCCAAATTTCCATGCCAAACAAAGCAGTATTCACTCCTACCAAAACCTTCTTTTTTTTTTTTTTTAAGTCTCTCCCCTTTTTCAGCCTAATCTCCTCTTGGCAAGAGCTTAACAGAAATTATTTCCTTAAACTACCTCTTCCCTTTAGTTAGCACTCTGCTGAGATTGCCTCCTCCTTATACAACCCTCCAGGGCTGATAGCAACATATGCATGTGTTTGGATTGGGAGAGCAGGGCCTAAGTTCTCATTCGATTAAATAAAATACAACCAGGAGCACAGACCCTACAGTAATTGTAATTCTGTACAACAAAACTGCACAACGTATCGTGCTATATTATCAACTATTACTATTGCCATCTGAAGGGCAATCTACTTGAGCAATTGCCAGAGTAACCGTTAGCGCTCGATAAGCCAAGTGCATTCCACCCGGTCACCAAAGAAAGGAAACTTAAGAGAACGCACCTCCCACCAGCCTTCACTATGACAGGGCACGGATACACAGATGGCCTCGTTGTAGCTTCCCCCAACGGAGAGCACTTAACCAAGAGTTCCCTAAAGTATGCTTGAAGTCTCAGACAAGGAACCGGGCAGATACACTCAGCTGTCACCATTAAGTTTTAAACAAAAGAATCAGATCATTACAAAACCAAAAACGGGGGCAAGTATGAAAAGAATGCTATGCCATACAAAGCAGCTGTCCAGTAATTGATGAGAAGTCAGAGAAAGTTGAGGGAAGTAACCCTGTAGCTTACTTAAAGAGAAAGTTGCAAAAGTTCCCCAGGATTTTACTCATTCCGACAGATTTAGTAATTTCAGCCACTGAAGCATGACAACATCCAGCCATGACCAAATGACAGAACACACCGTCCTCAGCGCAGTTTAGGATGAACAAAGAACTAGATTTTCAGACTGGACTGCAGATGCACGAAGGCACCCTATGCATGAATAACACCTAGCACCTACAAACCCCCTTTAAATCAGCAGGAGTTGTCAGTGACCAGCACTTTTCAGAAGTCAAGCATCTGTCTAGACCTCAGATACCTACCACCTAAAAAGTAAACTGCAATCCAAGCCTTTGTTCAGTGGTTCACACAACGAAAGGGCCAGGCACTCCAGGAATTATCAGGCATTTTGCAGAGGATGGAGGTTTTTACTTAGCCTTATAGCTATTCTTGTAGCTTTGAGGGATATTAAACAAATTTGCAAGCTACTTAACTCAGGGTTTAAAACCTGAACTCCCTGTGTTTTGGGAGAAACTTCAGTAATTAAAGTGTCACTGCTGGTTTTCTTCAGTCCTCTTTGCAGATAAGAAATCACTTTATCTACAAACTAGTGTGTCTCAAAGCTGGTGGCCAGAAAAAAGTTTAGTAACAAGAGACATTCCTGAAGAAGGAAATCCAAGATCCGAGTTTTCCCCTTGCAACCAGCTTCCATTCCCTGGAACTTAAAGCTACATGTGCTTAACAGTCAAAGCTTTCTCACACAAGCATCTGTTGCCAACGCAGTGATTTGGAGTGACTGCTTTGTCTGCAGCGAAAAGATATGAGACTTGCTCTATCATGTCCTTAGCAAGAATCATTCAGAGAAGACAACGTACAATATAAAATTCAGAGCTGACTATCCCTTTAATGGGCTGAATTTTAGAGGAGTTTCAGCACAGAAAGCAGTACACCGTTTGCAGAAGACATTCAAATACACTTTAGTTACATCTGTTATAAATTACACACCACCTATAGAGGTGAAAAAAAGACTTCTGAACAGGAAAACATCTCAAAGGTGCAAGATACTTTTCTCTGTCTTAAGCATCCACTCCCTAGTGTTCACTTAAGGGTGGCACAATCAGATTACTTCATCTTTACCATGGAATTCTCTGCAATAAAATGAAGCAAGAGTGCAGGACGATTTGCCCTGAAGAACATGCGTGCTACGGAACAATGGTTAACAAGGAGGGTGCAGTTCATTGTTAGCTAACTTCATTTAATTTGGTCATAAATCACCTTAACATAATCCAAGACAATGGCAGCTCACACAGACACAGACCATAGAAATACCCAGTGCTATTTTCTTTGAGGATATTGCTCATTGACAAAAAGAGTGGGACCAAGGCTCAAGTCAGTCATCTCCACAGCCAGGACAACAGAAGCTGTGGGATACAGGCTACACTCCGCCCTTTAAAATGTTCTGTGTCCTGCTATCCACTAAATAGGCAAGCATGCTAGCTGATAATCACACTGCCAAAAGTTAGTGGTGAGGGAAGTTCCATTTTATTTACAGGCCTCAAAGTTCATTCTTATCTTTGGACTTCAACCTACTGGGGTCAAGTAAGACAGAACTGCATTTGATAATACTACCTACCCCTCTTGTGCAAAGTCAGAAGACAGGAGGAGGAGAGAAAAAGGGCTGTATAGAAGTCACTGCACTCAAGCTATGACTGAAGAGGGATATTTGTGTTCCAGGACTACTGACTTTCCAAAAGACATTCAGTGTCAATTATCCCGCTCCTCCCCACAAGTGAGCATTAGAGTATATTTACCTCAGCTTCTGCTATTAGCTGCATTTTCCTTGTTATCACATGGTCGACATCAACCCGGCCTAAGGAAGGAAAGCAAATATTTAACATCTGCATTTTCAGTGATGTGAGCTGCATGTCTGAAAACACAGAAAGCACAACATACAGTAGCTCAGCCACTGATTTTTTTTATTAGCGCTTCTGACTTCTAATAAGGTCCCAGTAAGTTCAAAACTAAGCTGCAGGAAATTCATAAGCTATGATCAAGTATTTTAAACAGCCATTTAGGATCACAGCACTATAAGACAGTCAACAGCTGATAACATGCTGGATTTTTGAAAGCTTTATTTTCCATCAGCAACTCTGCAACTCTTCCCAAGGTCCCTAAACGTATTCAGCCTTGAAACAGCAATTAGAACAACCCTTAGAAGGTCATATCCAAGTGTGCTGATCTTTTATCAGAGCTTTATCTTACGCACAGTGAACTAGACATAAGATTAGGTTGCCTGGAAGTCTCTACATTGCCAAGTCAGTCAAGTCATGACTATCTGTAAAATAACATAACCAGCTCTGAAGACAGGCTACATGGCAAGTTGGAAGGTTATTCTGTGTTCAAACCTGGCTATTCCCACTCCTTTCATCCATCAGCAAAAGTGCTAGACATCAGTCTGACTGTATTCGTCAATGTTTCATCGCTTAAGCAACAGTCAGGTCTAACCATACCATGAACATCATCTGACTTTTATCATTACTAATACCATTGGCTCATATGTAAAGCCTCAAGTATCACCTCCCTTTTGCAAAAAGAACTATACACATCTGAGATGCCTCTATTACATCAAGAGGAACAACATAAACAAATCGGACATTTCAGACCAGTTGAGTTTTAAGACAAAGTTTGTCTGCAGCAGTTGTAGAGTGCTGGCGAGCCAGCTGGTGTTTCACTTCTCCAGTAAGAAGCACAACACAGAAGATAAAGTTACTTAAAACAGAGTCTTTCACACGAAGGAAATGCAAGATTAAAGCAGCGATATCCACCCCCCTAAAATCCTACTCAGGGTGAAAAGACAGCAACAAACCTTGCCTTGTGCATGTCCTTTGGCAATTATAGCTACAACAGCACCTTACACAGTAACACATGGCTAGTGTTACAACTTGCACGTTCAGTTGCTAAGACAACATTACCACTTTTAGAAAAAGAAAATACTCAACTGATTCCCTAGTAACATTCAAGGGAAGCATAAGCTAACAGATTTGCCATAGAGGTGCCAACGTTGTGCTGCTGTGTGATGAGAGAACAGATTCATAGCAATATCACAGTTCATAATACAGCCTCCTTGTCTTGTCCTCCTTGTACATGCACAGCCTATGCACACAAAACGCAGTGTGTTGTTTTAATAGAAGCAAATGCTTCTATGACGCACTCTAGTCTGAAGGTGCTCTTATGAGCAGTTTAGGTAGACTGGCTTCAGAGATGACTCCAATTCCAATACTGGAGAATAGTTAAATGAAACAAGAGACTACCTTCAATGAAGCTATGCTCAGTTGTTACCATTAATTCTTCCCACTCCCAATAAAGCAGGAAGATTGTTTTTTGTCTATAAAAACTGCTACATAAGCTATAGACTTAAGAACAGACCAGCAACAACAGCCTATTACTTAGCAGCCTTGTAATGCAACAACAAACAAGGAAACTGATTAACAGCATAAATTTTTGGCTGCATGCAAAGATCCATTTTTACAAAAATAGAACTCCTGGTTGCTAAGCATCTCACCTCCAAGACTAAAAAATTACCTCAGCATTTAAGCTCATCATGCTGTTACACTTGCCAACAACAGCAGTTTGGAAAACAATTAGAGAGGAGTGTAAGATACCACTAGAGAGTCCCTTGTCCCACTCAGCTTGTGCACTTTGCTGGTCTCAAATGTATTTCTCCCCCTCTCTGCCAATTAAAAAAAAAAGAATCAAGTTGTTCCACAAGCAGCAGAACTGCGTCCCCTTCATATCATCTCAATGGCTCTACTCCCTCACTACGCCACTCCACAATTGTATTCATAGCCCCCCTTCCCCCATTACTACTACGCTAAGAACCACCTTGTGCTTCCCTGCTAGAAGGCAGGTCAGACAGAGCTGTTGAGCTCAAAGCACAACTAACCTTTTCCTGCAAAATGGTAAGAATTTGTGTCTCTTATCCAGCTGCAAGTCTTCAAGACTCTATTAAGTTCGCTTAAAGCCATCCAACACGGCCAAAGAGGACAGGACACATGAGACTTAATGGATTGCACTATTTCCTTTGTAAGCTAAGCTAAAAATAATTAACCACTGCTCTGACCATATATTTCCTGTCAGATCTTGCATTCAAAGCTTCAGTTACTATAACTACCCAGGAGTAGCTCACTTTAGAAATAAAACACACTTTTTGACTTACAAGGCCTTAAGGATGGGTGTAGTTTTATGGATAGCTGGGGTACCACTTCAATGGTTGTACAAGAAATGAGGCCAGTCTCTGACCTGCTGACATTGTAATTGCTAAATTGTATGCAGTGTCCCTCCTGTCACTTTGTTCACCCACACACCAGTGTTTATGCACAGACTACACTAAAAACACAGCATCTTTTAAAAGGCTGTAAAATCAGGATCTCCATGTCTTTAGTATATGCATCTCATACAATAAAGTAAAACCACCTGTAAGCTTGTTGCTTCTTTTCCAGAACAAAGAGTCTCCTGTAGAAGAAAACCCACCCCAAACCAACAACTCATTCTGCTGTGTTGCATCGCCCCATAAACTCAAGCTGCGTCACAAGGCAGATACCAGAGAACAGAAACTCATCATCTTCTTGAATCACTCATCTTGTGTTGTGCAAGCTGCTACTTATGTTCTGTGAGGTCATTCAAGAAAAGAATCATCACATGATTTTGAGTCTAAAAGGAATTGTGCACTGCTGAGAAGTCCAAATCTTCCTTTGACACTGAAAATGAAGACTGGTTCTCTCTGTATCACTCTGGGATTGCAACATCATTACAAAAATGGACTCAAGGCTGCACAATACAAGCAAGCACATCTTAGCATTTAAAACAAGATGGGATATGCCTTAAGAAAATGGGAAATATATTTGAAGTCATAAGGAACAAGTTGAAGACTAGTATGAAACAGTAGCAAATTTCACAGGAGCCTGAAGCAGAGTTTACTTTGAAAGAGCTTTGCTCACAGGGGGAAGTTTTAACTTAATAGGAGTTGTGATCCCTTCCCATCAGCAAAGACACTGATAAGATCTTTAGCTGACCACTTGTCTTGGACTTATAGAAACCGATCCTTGCAGGATGTGACACCTCTGCACAGCCCAAATTCCAAGCAGGTTCAAAAGTCAAAAGAAAAAACCCGAGCAATTTAAATGTAAGCTTTGTTTCCATAGGAAACCAGGCTAATAAAAGATCACCTGAAGATTGAGAAAGCTTCTTATTGTTGAAAACTTCAGCAACTTAATTTTCACAAAAGATTTAAAAACTACCTTTCTTAAAGGATCTCACTGTCCCTTTTTCAACCTACTCTTGTACATGTTACAGATAAGTGACATTTGAGATGACTAGAGAAGTGTCCCATTCATATGATCTGTTAGTGTTGCAGCTTGGGATCCAGCAAAACAGCTTCTACATAAGACACTAGCCAGCACTCTACTAAGCAAGCTCTCAAAAATCAACTGCGTTAAAAAGCATTCATTTTATTTAACAGCTACAGTCTGCAATTACCACCAAGGGCACAAGTGGGAATAAGTCATCTGAGTAAAGCCGTGGCTTGCGTGTAGCGTTACAGTTCCAGCCTGTAGTGACTTCACCAGCCACAGAAGCTGCCTGCAGCCCAGCACTCTGAGCCATTGCCATGCACAGTGTTCCTGCTTTGTGGCAATAAGCTTATTACTGAGCAGTTAGAACAACCCAGGGAGATTGCTGCTATCTAAATCCCTGCACAGCATTCAAGACAAAAATGTCTCTTTGCCGAAAAGCTAGGAAAAGCACACAAACAAACTTCAGTTTATTACCATGTGTACTTCAAAAAAAGACACTACTCAGAACAACCAAGCACACCACTCACAGTTCAGAAGCATTTTCCCCTAATGATGTCAGGATCTGTTTAGCTTCAGGATCTTCATGGAAAGTCAGATACAAACTGTACCCAATACTGCCCTTCCCTAAAAGAGTTTAAAAATATTACCTTCATTATTTCTTGATCAGACAACTTACCACTCAAGAGGTTAAAGCAACACAGGCAGAAGGATTTGCTGTTACTGTTGGATACCTGGATTCAAAGGCTCCATCTTTAGAAACACTGAAAATGTTATCTGAACGAAAGCAATGTTAAAGCCAACCTAGCGCAAGGCTATTGTAAAGAGGGGGAAGTCTTCCATATCTGGTACAATACAACATAGGTTAATAATCTGATGCTAATAAGCTTTATTCTGATTTACAGTAATTTATTTGGCCACTCAGCAGATAGACTGCTCCCAGAGCTCAGCTGATCTGCTTAAAGAATGCACAGGCCATAGGTCACTGCACTGCAGTTGGGCAAAGAATTCAGTTAAAAAGTAATTTTTACAGGGACATGGGACCCAAACAGCCTCTTCACTAGCAGGAGGAAACACCAGCATTCTCTACGTCATGCCAGCATGTCCATAGGCTCTTCACAATAAACGGCTCAGCCTTCAGCTAACCCACAGGCTGCAAAACACGAAGAGTGCCTAGAATTAGCAGAATCCACCTAGTCTCAGACAAGGCAGCTCTGTTTGATCCATCTCCCTGAAACACATCCAAGAAACTCAATTCAAGCAGCTTAATCCCGAATTCATTAAACCGTAAGAAATAGCCTGTTGATACAATGAACCGTGAGTCAGACAGCAAATGCTAAAGCTTTCCAAATTGCTCCCTGTTTTAGAGCTCCCTCCTCCTACATCTATCAGTAGGCAAACGCAATTCACGCAGCTTCATGAACTTCTGCACTGAGAACGATCAATAGTAACCTCTTCATTGGAAGATAACAACCCCTTTCTAAGACCAGCATTACCAAACAGGCTTACTCAACACCAAACAAAGATATGCCACATAGCTTGTTTGCCTATCAGTCTCCAAAGACACTTCTAATCCTTTTCTGATTTCTGAGGAAACAGGGGCAGACTCCACAACCATCAGCTTACTGTTTTGAATGGTCCAGTCTTAGCATTTTAGAGGCACTCAGATACATGCTTAAGAGCCATGTCCTCTCTAACCTTTTAAGATTTGCCCATCCAGTTTCTATTATGGTCATTCCAGGTAAGTTTTCCTGCAACTGGTATTGCCTGATATCAATATCCCATTATGCAGAACAGTTTTATATTCATGTATCTCCAGCTGAAGACATATAAGACTAATCTTATTAAGGAAGCCTGGCTTTTGACAGGGGATTATTGCTGCCTAGATCACCTGTTGACTCTATGCCAGGACCAAACTAGTTGTTTAATTATGATACTGGAGCCAATTCAAGGAGGGTAAGTGATATATGAGACTGAAGTTCAGCTATTCGGTCAAAGTGAAATTACAGGCTGAACAATTACAACATACAAATGCATCAAGGAACAGAAGAATTCTTCTGGCAATCCCAAAGATATGATTATTTCCACCTAGCTATAAATTTGGGGGTACCCAAGTACAAACTATTCAGTCTTAGAACTCAGTGAGCAATGAGACAGTTTTCAGCAGCATTGATGAGGCAAGAAAAAAATAACCTAAACTATACAAATGGAAGAGTCAGACCTAATGTAGCTCTAAAGCCAACATACGGATTAAAATTATTCCTCTAAGCAAGTTCAGATCAGCCAATGCACTTGAGTTTTAATAAAGAAAGGATTAATGGCCTAGATATTTCTGTAGAAAGTTTACACGCTTCTGGAAACAAGTCAATTGGCCCTTGACACATTAACTCTTAAGTTAAAAAGCAGATTGTTTGCTTATCAGGGAGGATCAAGGGTGGAAAATCACATTAGCGATTTAGTTTTTCCTACAGAAATAATTGCTACAAAGACACTACATATTTACTTGCATACAAGATACTGTCTTGACCTGGCTAGAATCCTTTGACTGCCATAAACATGCATCTTGTCTAAAACTCTACACAACACCCAGCGTCAAGGTACTGCAGTATGAAGAGGATGTTGCCAGACAGCACATCATTAGCCTCACACTGCCTTTGTACACATCAGGACCAATGCCTTAGAAAGAGCTATTCAGAAGTGAACGGCTAGGGCAAGAGAAAGTCAGGAAAAAGTCTATGGCTACTCCTTTCGAGAAATTCTTCCACCTCTGCTGTGCTTTCACAGAAAGCCCTACCTACTTAGGCATACTGGACTACATGAAGAGGCGACTATCTGGAACATGTGAACACTTCAGCTTTGAAAAGCTTCAACCTTTGTGCCACAGAGATGCTGATCTAATCCCACCATACAGAGGAATTCCTGACCAGAGGGACGTGTCTTCCTCCCCAGCCTATAGTGTGGTCAGGCATCAGACTCATGCCTCCTACCTCCCTGTGGCATTCCTGTTATCCCCATCACTGTGCTGACCAAAGAGTCTGCAAAAACTGATAATGCTTAAGTCTTTGTGACACTTCTGCTGACTTGGCAGCAATCCTGCCAGGTAAGAGGCACCTGATCTTAACTAACCAGGATTCCTCCCCGCTGTCCTTGCTATCCCTCACTGCAGTTTGTACCATATTAAAACCACACTGCATTGTTCTAAGCCAACCCATGAGGCACAAGTACACGCATGAAAGCTTGATACGCTTTCAAGGAGATCTACCCCAGAATGCTTACTTGCTACACATCCACAGTATCTCACCTGCAGTGACATTATGCCACATCTCAGAGCTATTAAAATAAAAGGCTTTTAAATACAAGCACACCCACCTATCAAGTGCTAATTATGACAGCTATATTTATTCTTTACCCACGAGCTTGCAAGAACTCGAATTCATGCATAACAGTTAAGGTGTTTCCATAGATAAAAAGGCAGAAGTCTGCTTCTAAACCCATCAATACTGTTTTCCAGTAGCCATCAACTCCACGCAATTTTCTACAAACCGCATTAATTTGATTTGATTCAATTAAAACGACGGTACCACCAACAGTTTAAAATCCCAGTTCTCTAAGTAGTTTGTGGGATGGTTTTCTCTCGAATGTATTTTCTGCAAGAAGAAATCTGACTTGTCCTAAACTTAAATTTTCTCCAACTCCTATTTCAGTTGAAAGAAGTACTATGAAATAGTGACAATATTCAGAAGCATACCAGTAAGAATTATCGCCTCGAGTCAGTGGGACCAGGGTTTTGGAACTTCTACTCATGTGGCATGTTGTAATAAACTACTTCAGCTTTTTGCTTATTCTCTCTCCCAAAGAGAAAGGAAACAAGCTGCAATTTCATCATTAACCTCCTTATCACCGGGCTGGAATGTGATACAGCAAAACCCAGGAATTAGAGACAGTCACAGTGTCCATAGGCAAAACCATTCAAGCTGCCACACAATTGTCCCTGCAACTCAAGGGACAGGACATAGGCAGCAGAGACCCTTCCACAAAGCCAACTACAAGCCACATAACTTTTAAGGTGACCGCAATATAAATGAATACAAACCCAACTGTTTGTTGTTCTATTTTATGGCATCCAAGGTTGAGACTGGATAGAAGGGAGCTGTTCTGACATTAAGAGAGCCCCACAGAAGCAGAGAATCATTCTTTGCAGCATCCTACCTCTGTCTGTCAGGATGGATACACCAGCTTAGCCTGGTATGTTAAAGACCACTTTGTTCAGTTTTGAGGAAGCCACATACTTAAAGCTTGTAAAGGAAGCAAGATCAAGTCCCCAGAAAAAGCGTTTGCCAGGATTAGTCAAAATTGTCGTCAAGATGCATTTGCACCATTTACAGCGTTAAAGCCTCTCCTCCTCATTAGACACATTTCTCCTGTGACAATTAATCACTTTCTTTACTGGAAGCACTGTAGTACACCGCACCCGAGGCAAAGTTCTGCAGGACAGCACTCCAAACAACCTAAACCTGCTGGAAGAAGTACAGCTGGTACACAGGGAGCTCCACCTTGGGAGCCTTTCTACGAGCAAAAAAACTGAAATGAAAGAGCAAAGAGGCAAGAGCCATGAGCTAGAAAGGACACCTTAGAGGAGACCACATGCCAGAGATGCAACTAATTCTGAGCGAAAGAATCTCACCATTGCTTGAGTTTTGAAATGACCTCTCGCTCTCAGGTCTCCTCTGCGTTTCTTCATTCTCAGGGGTCTTGCAGGTTGTAGTGGAGCCGGACTGGCGTTTTCTTACACAGTCTTCACCTGCCATTGTTGCCTAGCTAGACCAGAAAAGGATAGCAGATAATTAATGACAAAAAGAAACTCATTTACTTTTTACGTTGTTCAAGAATAAATTTACACAGCCTTCTTTGTACTAAAGTTATACTTTCTTTCCTCTGTTACGAATTCAGAGCAAAGGTAGGGGAAATTAAGCACACACTCATATTAGTCATTTACTGTGGATCACACTTCCTCTCCCTTACTACAAGCAGTAAAGGAACAAAGTAACCAAGCAAGTTTCTCTCCCCACCACTACCGAAACATGTCCCCACAGTTCCCTCCTTTCCTGTACAGACCTTCTAAGCACTTAAAATGACTTAAGCCTTTGTGAAATCTTTGGAAGTCCAAAAAGGCCTTCAAAATGCTTTCCAATAGTCAGTCTGACAGCAAAATTTGTCTTCAGAGAGATCTGGCAGGTTTGCTTTGCAGAATCACCCACATTATTTTGCCTGAGCCAAGCCCCTTCCTGTCAAGTCTTCAGTTCTTACTGAAAGAGCAGCTTCCTCAATAGAACCTTGTACTCTGCTTGGCCAGACAACGGCTGCATTGCAAACCACAGGAAAACAGGAAGAGAGAATAGGGTTTGAACTACGCCAGATTCAATGACAAAGGTCACCACCGGGAACAAAGTTGCTAGCAGGGAACACCTGAACCACCACAGCTAGGCTGAAAACAGAAAATTCTCAATAAAAAGAGGGGAAGGGGATTCCAATTTGGTCATGAGGCAACATTCCAGCACACTCTCCACAAAATTCAGCTCCAGAAGCTCTCAGAGATGTAGCTACAACCAGGGACAATTTTCAGAACCCGACTTCCAGAAAACCACACAGGCATGTATGTAAGTAACCACATTTTCAAACTAACACTTCTCCCTTTTGATATATTTTTTCACCTTGGCACAACTCAAATAGACATGTGTTTTGTTGCTAGTGAACAGAATACATGCACCAGCACCTATGAGCTGTTAGAAAGAGGCAAGGAAAATTCATGTACTCATAGAAAAGCTAAGAAGGCAGAACATAATTTTTAAGGATGGATTTCCTCAGAATACTGAGGCTGGCACTTCTGCAAAAGGGAGATAAGACTTATGATCAGATGTTTTCAGGCCTCAGTTTCCTGTGTTTGTCTCTCTAGTAGAACAATCTCCCATTTTCCTTTCAGGCATCACAGCATATAGGGGAAAAAAGCCTTTTGCAACACCAAACAACAAATCACTAATTCAATCACAAACACCACTTCTTGCAGCACTGCCTCTCTTAGCTCTCTGTCTCAAGATATCACAGCCAGGTCTACAAGCTATAAAACAAAGACCATAAAAATGATAAACTTCCCAGCTGGCTTTGTACAACATCTGATAGCTCACACTATCATAATTTACATAATGCAAAAAGCATTTACATGAAGAACAGAAAGTACCAGGTAAGAATACGGTAAGTCTTCCTACAGTAACTCCACTCACCAGCACAGAAAGGTAGCTAGCAGGACATATCCGCTTCTACCAGCTTTGCACACAGTTGCTGCTGCAACCCTCCTGAATACCCTTCTCACCTTTAAACATGAATCAGTCACCATCATCAATACATTACTCTTTCCACCTCCCACCCTTCCCACACAGTTCCCAGTACAGACACAGCCACATCATGTGAGAGCAAAGGATTGTTTTGCCCACCTGGGATTTACAATGAGGTGGAGATCCTGCACAGGCAAACATTTCAATCTTTCTGCTCTTACACAAGAGAGATGCCCAAAACCTTATCACAGGGTAAGAACGGATCACTCTGATCACACAATAAGGTCTGCAGAGCAATGGAGGGGGAAAAACCAAGTTGCCATATGAATTTATGCACTAACAAGCTACTCCCTGGGCCACTAGCGAGCCTCTCCACTGCCTTCTGATCCAAGTGAAGTTGCCCTTGTGAGCCACATCTGTCCTTAAAGGTGCAGGTTTTCCAGATCTAACAGAGGACTACAAATTCTTCTCTCAACATGCTTTTCAACTTCTCCAAGAGGTGAAGAAGGCAGTCCTTCCTCTACAGTGCAGAGTGGATAGAGTATCTGACTGAAACACTAACAGAAAGGAGTTAAAGAGTTTCAGGATGGGGGAAGGAAAAAAATCACATGTGGGAGAAAAAAAGAAGTTAAAGCAACTAACTTACAGAGTTACTCGATTCAGATAGTCTATATGATCACAACAAAGCCTTTTTCACACACAAAAAAAAAGAACTGTGCTAGGGAAAAATCTATGAAAACGAACATTTTCCTAGTCTACTTCCCATATGACCAAAAGTGTAACATTACAGTACCTAAGCAACTATCAGCACATCAGTGCATAAAGAGCACATCAGACCTTCACTCTAATCTCTGCTAGAACTAAATCAATCACAACACAATGCCAGGATAACTCCAAAATGTTTGCTGTCCTCTTCACTAAAAGAAATCACTCCTCATAATTAGTAAACAGTCACCCCATTCACCCCACTCTGGGCACTTGCAGGACATCTAGAACCACAAATGCATCCCATTATCAGATTTCCCAGCAGAAACCCCCTGATTTTATAGGCATGACAGCGTTACAGTACTCATAAAGCGTCTCAGAAGCCTTGAGTTTCTCCACCTTCCCTGTCGAAACACTAGTAATTATAAGCTTGCCTTAAGAGAAAAACATCACTCTATAGGAAGTACATCTTTGCATTTCAAAAGGCTTGCCAGCACAGTGAGGGCACAGCTTCTACCTCCAATACCGCTTATGCTAAACAATAATCTTATCCCAAACACCTTTCAGATCTCCAAGGTTTTCCTTTGGCCCTTGGGCATAACGCTAACTAGCAGACCCGGTGTGCTACATCCTCGGTATCAGCAGAGCTCTTCACAAACTAGGCAGGTACCAAAACAAAGTTAAGGTGGTTCCACAGCTCACCCCCAACGCACGGAACACTCAGCAGGAAGGGGGGAAAAAAAACAAAAAAACCCCGAAACCTGCAGACAACAATGGAAACTGCTTAAAGCACTGCCGAGGCCCCGAGCACACCCGAGACCATGAAGTCAGCTCCCTTCTCCACTAACTCCCTGGAAACAAGCGCGGAAGTGTTATCCGGCGGTGCCCGCTGCCAGCAAGGAGACCCACCCCCCACCTCCCCCCCAAGCCGCAGCCCTGAGGGCGCCCGGAGGCCTCCGGAGCGCTGCCCCCCTCCCCCGAGCCGCACGGCCCTGCGGAAGGGCTCCGGGCACAGCTTCCCCCGCCTCAGGAGCACCGCGCCGGGGGGCCGCCGGTGCCGCTGCGGGTGGGCCGGGCCTAAAGCCGCCGGCAGCGGCGGGAGGGAGCGGACCCGCTCCCGCGGAGCCGGCCGGGTCGGGGCCGAGGGAACGGCCGCCCTCACCCCGCGGGAGCGTCACCTCAGGGCGACCGAGCCGCTGCCTCCGCGCGCGCCGGCTCCCCACAACCGATTCCCGCCTCCGCCGCGCGCCCGCGCGCCAGGGCCTCTTCCCGGGGCTCGCGCACGTCACGGCGCAGAGGGAGGGGGGAGCGGCGCCGCCGCCCATTGGCTGGGAGGCGTTCCGCGGGGGAGGGGGCGGGGGCGCGCGGCGCGGGGGCGGCGGGTGGGAGGCGGCACGTGAGGCGCACGTGGGGTGCGCCCCCCCCCCCCCCCATCCCGCCCCGAGTTTCCCGCCTTTCCCCCGCGCGCCCCCCCCCCCCCCCCCCCCCCGGCTTTCCTGTCAGGCGTCGTGGCGGGACGGGGCCGCTCGCCGCCACCTTACCCCGCTCCTCTTGAGGCGGAAAGTAAAGCGGAGAAGCGGAGGGAGGGGTGCGCCTCCTTCCCCGGCCGTGGGACGGCCGTGACCGCCCAGCCCGGCGTCCTGGGCCGGCTCAGTCAGGGCCCGCGGGCAGGCCTGCCCTCGCCCTGAGGACCCCGCCGCCTCCTCCCCACAGCTGCCCCCGGCACGGGGAAAACCGATTTCAAGGAACTGTGAGGACGCAGAAGTCAAGGCTGGGAGGCCTGGAGGACGCGGTGGCTTTATCTGTCCTCGTCCCTGAGAAGGAACGCAGCGTTGCTCAACAAGCGCTTGCCCGGTGCCGGGGGTTCGGTGCGAACGTGCGTCCTCCCCAGGCAGGTTCTTCCAAGCGGCTTTACAGGAGCGAGGGCAAATATTTTTAAAGGGAAGTAAAAATGGAGTGCCGGCCGACTTGAGCAGCACCCCCTGACCCCCAAGAAGTGGGGGTTTTGTGGCAAGGGGCTGTTCACCCTCACAAGTTTTGCCCTGGGGAGCGTGAGCTGCAGCTCACCAGTAAGGGGGGGAGCCGAGAAGGGGGCCTGGAGGGAGAGGTCTCTCGTTCCAGTCCCAGCCCGTACTTCGGAGGGTCAAAAACTGGGTGAAAGGCTGGGGTCTGCACCCTCGCTTGCCCTTTTTCCCCAGGCAGACGCAGGCTCGTGATGGATGGTGAGTCACAGGAACACGTCACCAGCAAACAAACTCTAGTAACCTCTCAGCATTTCACCACATAAATGGGAAAGTTTTCCCGAAGTCAGGAGAACTAAGCCACTCATTTCCTACCGGCAAGTACGGGCTTTTCCTTCTCACAACCTCAGGGCTGTGCTATGCACCGTACGTACCCAGCTGCACCTTGAAAGGCTGTCCCAAACCAAGGTACGAAGCTACGATGGGGTATTAAAACATTTCTATCACATTTCACTTTGTCAGACCTGTTAATAAAACACATTTGTTTGGACTAACACACACCCGAGACACACTCTTTTAAATGCGTAGCTCTGCTGGAACTATGCACAAGTTGTTTTAAATAATCTGTGGGGACTCGGAGCAGAGCCAATGGGTGAAAAAGTCTGAAACAGATTTAGTTTGCAACGTGTGCTCACGCTGTTATCCCACCACCCATCTTTCATGCTGCTTAATAGGAAAACTACTGTGAAAATTAAAAGAAAAAAATAAAAATCCTATAATTGCTGAAATGCAAATAGCTGCATGGGTGATAGCACCAGGAATTTTCACATAACTTTGCCCCTGTTCTCAAGAAGTCGATTTTAACACAACGCTGCTTAGAGATACTCTCAAGTCAGGCTACACATGATCACTGGAGCCCTCACACTGAAAATGCTGTGCTAGCTATTGACACTCCAGTGTCTTGTGGTGCCAGCATCGGCTGGGTGAGCAAGTGGAAAAGCAAAAAAACAAACCTTCCAAAAGTTTCCTGAAAGTCAAGAAATTGTTGATGAAACTGTTTCATCAAATTAGTAAAAGCCTAACTGTGGGTGGTAGGAAAGGAGATGCCTTTAACAGAAAGAAAAGCGCATATAACTTTCAGAGCCAGTTGATTCGCTTTTCCTATTTTGCCTTGAAGAGGCAGTGGATAGGTGCCACCAGATTTTATTAGCACCTCTTGACAACTCTCCCAGGCCAAAGCAGCGTGGTGTGACGGGCACTTAGCTCCCTCCCTGGTCTCTCCCTCTTTCCCTAGCAGAGCTGTTTCACAGTCTACCTTCCCTTCTGCTTAGAGGCTGTTTATCTGCAGCTCACCGAGGGTGAAAAGCAAAGCGGCCGCTCTTGTTACCTTTCTTCCCATCCTCTACACAAGAAATCGGAAGAAGGCATTTCCACCTCTGCTTCCTGCCACTCAAGCCCACCGTCTGCTGTTGTCTTCACTGGTCCGAATTGCTGCACTGTTTCATCAGCTATATCATTTACTCCGCTTGTCACCACAATGCTTGCAATCTTGATTTTCTGGAGTGCTTTACATTAATCCTATGGGTTGCATTGTTCAACGATTGCCTAACCACAGCTGTCCCAAGTGACTAGTGACAGGGCTAGAGGAAATGGCCTCAAGTTGCGCCAGGGGAGGTTCAGGCTAGATATTAGGAAAAAGTTCTTTACTGAGAGAGTAGTGAAACATTGGAACAGGCTGCCCAGGGAGGTGGTAGAGTCACCCTCTCTGGAGGTATTCAAGGAGCGTGTGGATGTGGCATTGTGGGATGTGGCTTGATGGGCATGGTGCTGTGTGGTGTGGGTGGGTTGTTTTGGTGTGGGTTGTGGTGTATTTTGTGGTTTGTGGGTGGTTTTGGTATTTTTTTGTGTGTGTGTTTTTGTTTTTTTGTTTTTTTTTTTTATGGTTGGACTTGATGATCTTACAGGTCTTTTCCAACCTTAGTGATTCTGTGATTCTGTGATTCTGTTCCTGGGCACTCCTGGCTGAATCACTGCGTGGTCGTTCCCCGTTTGTTGACACAGGAACCTGTGGCCCTGACACCCCAACCTTTTGCTTAAGCTTCACTTGCTCTCACCTACCCAGTGCAAGGCAGCAACTTGATTTCTGCAGCACTGCTTGTTTCCCCCCTTTCTTTTTCTTTCTTTCTCGATTTCTGTCCCCCAGGCAGTCTGCATAACAATACATAACAAGCCCTGGGACCAAGTAGCTGTGGCTGTTTCTGATGCCTGAATTTATTGACCAGAATGATTCATTCCTTTAAAACTTCTATCTGGGCTTTAAAGTCAGTCACTTGGGAGCCTCAATACTTTCACATATTTCAGAAAAGTGTAGTATTTCCTGCTGTTTAAAAGTTTGGTTTATTATTTCCCAGTATATATGCACAATAGCAGCATCCTGATGTATAAATGAAAGAGCTCCCTCAAGTGGTAAAAAGTATTGTTACATGTTTCACTTAAATGTTATTTTTCTTTTTTAAAAAAAACCCCACAAAATTACAGTGATGTTAGATCCATAATGTAAAGCCGGTTGTAAGTGTAGCAACGAATGAGCTTCCATTTTTGCATAACAGAAAAAATTGTGTGGATGTAAGACTGGGCCCAAAACTCAGTCAGGCAAGAGCTGCAGTTAAAAAAAACCCCACTTTTAAGAAACTGTAGAGGACTTCAGCCTGATCTGATAATGCATGATTGAATTTTGGCAGGAAACCCGAAAACTAGCTCCAGCAGACATCACATTGTTGAGGATGCCTGAAGTGTTTATAAATCATAAAGACTGCTTTTTTAAAACTCACGTTCAAGTTTTCACAGTTCTTGTTATCATCATGTCAAGGTTTTGACTGTAATTACCTTTGCCTCTCTTTACTTTGTATGAGGCATAGAGTTTTCAAAATATTTGGTGGAAAAAATTCAGATCAGCAGACTTTGGAGGAAAGACAGAAGCAGCAGGAATTAAAGTCCGACTTCGGCGAGCGATTCCTCGTGCAGTTACTTTCCAAGCAATGAAGTTGCCGGTTTTGCTGGTGGATAAAACCGTCGGAAAGAAACAATCGCATCTCTCTCGGCAGAGGGCAGTGGTATCCTTACTCAAACATCACATCACTTCTTGCTACTGAACTGAAATCATGCTTTAAAAAAAAAAAAAAAGTGAAGCCCTACTACCAGCCAGCAGGTTGCTGGCTTCCTCTCCAAGCTCAGAAATTCAAGTGTTGAGCTTCTTGCGACAACCAAGGTGCAACGGCCAACTTAATTGCTGTGATTCCATTGCTGAAAAGGGAAACTTGCATTATTTTTGAGGAGCAAATAATTTTGCCTTTCCCTACCATTTGGAAGTAACAGAATGAATCTCGCCAGCTGGGCTGGTGTAATAGTTGGGGTTTTGTTTGTTTAAATTGAGGAGGCTATTTCTTCAGTGTATTTAAAAAGGAGAAGATCCTTCTAATCTGGCTAATCATGAAAGGTGTTGAATCTGTATATGTATAACTACTGTCTAACCCTGCTAAGCCGAACCGTGTTTTCTGAAGCTGTTTTTTACCCTCTGCGACACACCAGCTTTCTGTTAGGCTCAGAAGGAATTTCAGCTGGGTCCCGACCACATTATATATTATCATCATTCTCCTTGTGACACCAGCTCAAACCAATCTTGAATTTATTTTGCAGCATATTCTGCTGCTTGTTAAAATTGCATGAAAATATTGAACTGCCTCAATCAGAGGGTCTCTAAAGTTGTTTCAGCAGGAACACACAGCATTAAATGTGCAGTCGGCCCTGGAAGAGTGACTTTGGAGAGATTAGTGCCAGAACAAACGGCTTTCTAAATATTTTTGTGGAAACGCAGCACTGAACTTGGCCAGCATCTCCTTCCCATTCCTACAGTAGCAACTGTACATGTTCCTTGTGACTCCACAGACTGCCAGCTGTGTTACACAGCTGGGACCCTTCCTTGTGAAGGTAAGACACAGCAGGTGGAAGAGTAGACATTTTACACCTAGTTTAATGACTGTTTACTACTCTGTAGTAGTAATCTCTTCCTCTCCATATTTCATAAAAATGTGCATCCTTTCTCTTTTTCCTAAGTAAATACAAAATAGTTTGCTATTGCTCTCCCCGTAGTTGCTAAGGTGCTTAGGTGGACAAAACAGTGTAAGCAAGCCAGTATTTTCTACCATTTCGTTGTCTCCCATTTATTTGTTACAGTATAAACGCGCTGACTGCTGATGGACATGGAAAAGAATTAGTGCTTATGGAATAACTGGTCCAGGATGATTCCCAAGACAGTTGTTTGGAGGTAACGGTACAGTCCTACCTACTCTGTACTTGGCAAAGTGCAGGCTATGGGGACTAATAACTTTCTATGTGCAGTAATCAACCTTTTCACTTTTCTAATGTAGGAGATTTCCATGGCTTTCTCCACTCCCCAGTTGTAAAAACAGAAGCATGTTCTTAGGGCAGGGCTTTCATACACGAGCTGTAATATTTTTTTTTTCATCTTTTAGACTGTCGTCAAAAATAACATTATGAGGCTGTGGGAAAGGTATTGGACTTGAAAGGTGTGGCGAAAAAAACATTGAGGTGCTATGGTAAGAACAGATCAGCCTCTTTGATGTAGTATGAGATCCTTAGGGTCATCAAGGAAAGAGAGGTCTTGCAGAGAAACGTGTAGCTAGCCAGTGTGCTTGCAAGACACATGGGGAACACCAATGCACACAGGATCATCAAAATGGGAGCTAAAATCATAATGCCAAAAGTGTTGATCTTTGTAATTAAAGACCCCCAAAACTATGAGGACACAGGGAAAAATAATTCTCATCAAAACCAGGACATATTTCTCAGAGGAGAACAAATATCTCCATAAAGCCATGGACGACTGACTCTCTCTTGTGAACTAAAAAAGAAAACATGTTTTCATTTTTCAGTGTCGGGCATTTCCTCTCTTCCACCTTGTTTTAATCTCTGTAAAGATGGATAACATCTACTGAAAGTAGTCCCAAGCAGGAGACATTACTAAATCTGCCCAGCCAGCTCTTTGGCTGTTTCCATGGCAATGAAGCAGCGCGTCCTGCTGCTCTCCCTTCTGCGAGAGCCTTTCCCAAGCTTGATAACGGACCGACAATGCCATGCGTTTGTAGCTCCCCTGCCAGAAACTTCCCTCTTCTCTGCTCAAGGCCATTCCCATCTGTTCCTTTCTGCTTCTCCCTGATTTTGGAAGCACCTGGCTAGAGAGGGAACCCATCTGTGTGTTTGCTTCTCTGCCGCAATGATTTCAGGCCAAGGAGGGACCGCTGCTGGTTATACAAGTTGAGGGACTGGAGAGGGCAGTGGCTTCCAACCTTCCTGCCTTGGAAAGAAGTTTTTGGGTGATGGTAAGGAAGAACACTGTAGGGGCCAGGAGCATAAACAAAGCAGAAAGAAAGAAAATCCAGATTTCTGTCTAGTCTCCCAAAAGAATCAGACTGAAACTTGGCACCTCTGGCCATAGCAACAAGTAGAGCAGTAAAGAATGTACAGACTTGGTACAATGCAGTGCTTATTGAAGGAGATGACAAGCGTGAAGGAACACTTCCAAAACCCTGAATTCAGATAGATCTATGTCACAGCTGAGTCTCTGGCAGCTCTCAACAGCATTTCACTGAAAGTGAAAAAAATAAAAGAGTCAGAGTTACAAAGCTGAAAGAGGAGCTTTTGCTATCAGCTGAGGACTAGCAAAAATGGGAGGTTATAATGGAACTACACTGGGAGGTGAAGCAATCTGCAGGGTTTGCTGCAGTTGATCTGCATTGGGCTGAGTTGATGTGGTTACAAAAACATCTTTGTGCTCAGCACTATTCCGTTGTTGGCCTAGTGCCTTGAGGCTTACATGCTTTGGAAATATGGACGAGGAGATGAAAACTTGAGCTTGTTTAAAGGATTTAAATCTGAAGATGGCAGGCCCAGGAGAGGGATTCTGAGTTCAGGCATGTAGGTCATGCAAGAGAGGTCTTGTCTTCACTAGGAAGTTAATATGAAATATAGCGAAAGTGTTCCTGTTAGATCAACCCTTGCCCACACAAAAAAAATCCCTCATTGCATAAAGTGGCTGGAGAAACATGAATTGACAAACCAACCAGAGAACAGGGTAAACCTCGATGAATTCATTTCATCCTTTACCACTGCCATTTCACTACAGTAGGGACCCATGTTAGCACCATCAGAATAACCAGAAGTGCTCACTCCCCACAGTTTTTCCACTTGTGCTTTCCTCATGGGCTGCTTGCTCACATGCTTCCTATTCGTGAGCTTATTCACCCAGTTGCAAAAAGCTTCCAGGGCCCACAACAACAATCGCCCATATTCAGCGCAGAAGTCTTTGTTTATTATTTTGAAATTGTGTCTAACAAGACCTCATTTTACTGTTGCCTGCTGATCAGCTACCAAGTTATGGGAGAAACACTGGCGTGATGCTACTGTAGTCTATGATTTTAGGAGGAAAGATTCAGGCTGAAAGCTTTCTGGTGGCATTCCAAGTAAGCTGTCATGAGAAGAGAATCCAACGTGCAAGACCTCAGTGCTGAGGGAAAATCAGAGGGTTTCATCTACTCAGAGGAAAAGTGTAGAACTATAAATGCTAACTCAGTAACTCCCCAGGAATGAGCATGTGCCATGCTGAGACTGAATGCATCATTAGCAAATCCCTGAGGCCAGATCTCTATTTCAGACTATGCAGTATAACAGCTCCAGGGAACATACAAACAGAGGATGCTGATAATTTTCACAGTTTCTGCTTCCCTGTGAGGCAGAAAATAGAAGTGCTCTGAAGCTCTTTCCCAGGAACACAGAAGTAATGTTTTCCAGGGCTATCAAAAGCAGAGGAAGATAGGTGTGTTCTCTGCAAACTGGGAGAAATGGAAACAGAATAATCTGCTGCCATGGTTGCTAAAGGAGTCTCTCGGCTGATCAGGAAAGCTTTGTGGACTGAAGCTATAGAACTGGTCCCTTGCAGAAGAGACGCTGGGGAGGGGTGTGAAGTTGGCTCAGGTAGATGGAAACCTCAGAAGCACGTACAATCCACAGTGGATTTGCGCCATATCAGCGTCTCCCCTAGCAGCGCAGACTATTAATGCGCCTAGTATGTCTGCCCTTTATCACAAGCAACCCATGGGAAAAACTTCCAAGACAGATGACTCAAGGTAATTTTGTAGTGTGACTGCATCCTAAGAAAGAGTAGACAAAAAGGGAAAGGCAGACAGCCAGGCGGTCTCTGGCATGCTGAGGTCAAATTCCCCTTTCTGGCACTCTCGGGTATGAGAAAGTTGAGGACGACACCGAGAGGTAACAGGCATACTCCCATGTCTGCTGGCAGAGACAGACAAGGCACCAGGCAGACTTAAACATACGCTCGTGTGAGCGCAACGATATCATCTCTGACTATCAGAAAGAAGATGCCCGGGTTTCACTCCTAAATGTCTCAACTTCTCTGCATAGCTCGGATTGCACAGTAAATACCTCAGCTGTATGAAATGTGCTGTTGGCTCTGGGGAGGTATTATTTCAGGTTGGCTGCAGCTGGGAGTACGTAGCATGACTTCAGGCCTCATTAGATGCACACTTGACAAGTTTTCTGCGCAAACATGAAGGGAAGAAAGGTTTTCTTAAGAAAGCAAGGCTTATACAGTTTTCCTACATGCGTGTGGAAGGGAGTGTCTGTCTGTCTGCCCCAGCTGTCTGTTACCTCCCAGCAACTTTTGAACCTGTTGGCCCATTTTATGCAAATCAGACAGAGAGACAGAGGTTCCAGAAATATTCAGTTCCTATCAGTTTTGCGAAATACTCAGCCTAGTTAGAGGACAGAGTCTTAATGCTCTGAATGGAGGAAACCTGCAGATGAACTCAACTTTTATTAGAATAAGAATTGAAGTTGGCAGGGATCACCGGAGCCGATCTAGTCCAGTCTCCTGCTCAAAGCACAGCCAGCTTCGAAGTTAGATGAGGCTGCTCAGGGCCTCATTTTGAAAACCTCCGAGGAATCAGAGAATCCACTCTGGACCTCAGCTTCACAAAAAAAATGTATTGAGTGCAAGTCCTTTGGCTCTGCTGATCAGGGAACTGATTTCCCCCTCTTTTAAGGAAGGCTTAGAAGTGGCAGCCGATGGCAAAGCCTGCAATAATCCCCACACCAGGCAGTCCATAGGACTCTGCCTACGTTAAATAATGCATTTAACCACCAGCTAGTTACTTCATTTTGGCATTCTGTGTTAGTTAATGATTAAAAGTACAAAGGTCAGACTTCGAGACACAAGGCTTTGTGTATGTCATTGTTTGATTTACCAGAAGCTATAAGGGAAGGAGCGCTGCTCTGTACAAGTGGGAACTACAGGCTACATATCCAGCCTGACAAGCTAATGAGAACAAGTCATTCATTAACAGAAGACTTGCTGCTAGGCAAACACACACAGCTGGTATGGGAGAAGAATTTGGATGTGAAATGAAACAGTGTAGTTGGTTTTTTATAAGACATTTCCTACTTCAGCCGGTTTACAGTCTAAATAAAGACCGCACGAAACACATTAAGAGCCTGATGAGAGGAAGATTTGGGCTTATGTCTTTTCTGAAAGGTTTGGTAATGAGCAGAGAGGCAGACTTTGCAAAGAGAATGGAAATATTTGCATGTTTAACAGAAGGAACAAGTTTTAAAGGTAAGTGAGATTTGATTACAAATGTATATGCTGCTCTCTTGGGTACCCATCTATTCTGTACACACACACATACATACGTGTTCACAGAAACATCTTACAACACCCTGATGCTTTCTCCTGCTTCAGTTGTGCAATTACATTTTTCTTCAGAGTAGTTTCATGCTACTGAGCATTTTTTAAAGAAAGAACATTAAAGCTGGAAGCTGAAAAGCAGGGAGATTTAATACTGTATAACTGTGTGAGGCAGGAACACAATGTCATTTGAAAGACAAAGTAATCACTTACAATTCTTCCATAATTAAATAAAAAAGCCTGCCAAGGGAGAATCTATCTGGACTTTGTAGAATGAAACAATAACAATAATTTAGACCAAACTTTAACTTTAAACAGTGATTTAATTATTTAGGACCATTGCATAGGGCATGACACCATTTATGGCCAGGGTGGTCCACAGCAAGGCTGGATCCCTGACATCCTAAATTTCTAACACAGAGCACCAATCCTGCAAAAAGTTGTACCTTCAGGCTCCCATACAAAATCAAAGACTAAATTCAGAAGCATGTACAACTCAAAACAATACCACAAGTGCAATCACAGGGAGATTAAGTGTTGTAACAAGGGCAACTTTGGAAACCACGGTTTTCAGTATGATTTAGAAAAGGGAGGTGAAGGTGCCAGGAACTCACTGGCTGGCAAAGTATTCTGAGCATGAGTGACAGCGTGAGGAGGCAAGAAGATAGAGGTGAAGGAGGTATAAGAGGAAACTAGCATATGAAGCAAGGAGCATGGAGGGGAAGCACTGCCAAGTCTGGAGTCTTAACGGTCTTTTCCAAATGATTCTATGATTCTAATTCTGTCTTATTTTAGCTGCATGTCTTAGAAAAACAAGATAAGGATATTTTTTTTCCAGCTAATGTAGCCTTTGTTTTGTTTTGGGCTATCATGGTCATTATTCTAATTCAAATACAGTACAGTAATCATCAGAGGAATCTAAGGTGGCATGAGGTCAGTCTCAGAGGCATTGATGGAGGTACTGCAGTATAGTATTGTGCTCTGAAGCATTTGCTATCCCTTATCTAAATGTCAGCTCTCTGACTACAAACATCTCAGGGAGAGAAAACAGAAAACACATGAAGAAAAGCTTCCATCTGCAAACAAGAGAACCCCCTTGCTGTCCAATGAGCTAGTAAGATTTCAAATTAGGAACTGAAAAAATTAGGCTCCTAAACATTAATTAAGGCAACCCTGGAACTCTGGTGGCAAAACATTCCTATTGACCCACCTGCAGACAAATGCCTAAAACCCTGAATCATCACCAGCGCTGTGGTATTACCTCAGGAAATGTACTTTACCAGTGATCACACTGTGCAAGCTGAGTACTAATTTGCAATTCCCAGCAGATGCAGAGACTCGTCATCATTTTTGTTTGGTAGAAGCAACATTTTCCAGGGAAAAAGGCAAACAAACAACATTCTTAATGTTCTTACTAGCATACCCTTCTACAACCTTTCATGCTTTAAACCGATGCTTGGGAAGGGCGGTGCAGCTGTAGTACGTACAGAAATATATCAGACAGGAAAACAATTACTGAAGAAGTGCTGTAATCTGCTTATTCCATGTCTCCCCACCTCTGGTTTTACTCTGATGGAGGTTGTGAAAAGGTTATGGGTTATACCATGATGGGTATAGTTCATGCAAAACCTCAGCACAGTTAATGTATTGCTGTTTACAGTTAATAGATATGTACACCAGGACCAGCCACACAGTTATGATCCATGAGAGTGGTTAGTTACACAGAGTACCTAACACAAAAACACAGGACCGAATAAAAGAATCGGGATGCCTGAGATGCCGTAGCGAGCTGGCTGTCTCTACACACAGACACACTCATCTTTTCCGCTCCAACACTGTACACCCAGGCCCTTTCCTCCCTCCGCACAGAGCCCTGCCTTTGCTCGCTCTCCGGGTAGGTGTCAATGTTTAGACTAGTAGCTGGCAGTGCCAGAAGAGTGGTTTGAATGAGGATAATGCTGAAGCAGCATCAAAGAGATAACAAAAGCTTGGTCGCACTGAGAAAAGGGCTGAGTTGGGTGGTGGGATGCAGCATTTGCGGGAGGGGGTGTGTGTGTAGTTTTTATTTTAGCTATGGTAGAAGAAAGAAGAGTTATTAACAGAGGAAATTGCATCTGTTAAGGGCTGCACGTGAACCCTTCTTTGCTGTTAGGCAAATCTGTTAGCAAACCATACTTCCCCAGAAAGCTTTTATGTTCATCGACTCTCATTGAACAGGCATGTGAGTACCCCAAGCTATCTTGCATGCACTGTACATAAACTCAAATTTAAATCATAGTAATGATTCAAAATAACTTTTAAGACAACACTGAAACACTACCTATTGTGCCATGAAAGATCTGTGCAGACAGTACATTTTAAGAGCTGGCAATCAGAGGTGAAAGGATGAGTGCTTGTATGTGTTGCACCAAGAAGCAACGTTCTCCTTTGAAATGGCTCAGCACTTACGAGCTTTCAACGTTTATTGCAGAATAACTAACCTTCCGTCACACAGCCTTTATCAGATTTTTAAATCTTTCTTTTTCCTTTTTTAATGTCTCTCCCCAGAACCCCTCCATTAAGGCTGAGAGGTGGCTGCCTGGTTTTCCGGCAGGTGAAGTCCAGGGTGTTACAGGGACGCTGAGCAGCAATGCCACGGGCCATCTAGTGGACGTTGCACATTGCCTTGGCGGACATCCCAGGGGAGTTACAGCTCTCCCGAGCTCCACAACTTATTCTGGTATTGCAATAAAAGCATAAAAATCCTGACATGTTATGCATGTGCGTATCCCTTACTCTTAAAAACTCTCCAAATGCCTTGATCAGGCCTCTGTTTTTCTAGACAGTTAACAAATACCTTAACTAATACCACCAGCATCCTAAATACCAGCCAAACGTTTAACACAAATCTGTTTCTCTGTGTAGCTTTGATACACAGAAGGTATATGAGCTGGAAGAAGAGCAAAGATTACTCCTAGAATTAATTTTCAAGCCACTGACAGAGTACTGCTAGTTAATTTTTCCTAAATTACAAACAGAAACTGCCCAGTTGACTCAACACTTGGTTAGGCTCGGGAGTCTCCAATTTGTCCACAGGCTACTTCTGGCACAGAACATGTACTTCAGGCAGATGACAGCAGCACGCTCGTGACATGTAATGCTGAGCACGTAAGACTGCTCAGCCAGCAATTATTTGATTGTGTGATTTTTGGAGCACACTGTGGATGTAGAGCAATGCATTGTCAGTGCTTAGAAGAAGCTTCAAGAAATGGATATATGGTGAATATTTAAAGTCAGTTCAGAAGTGTTTCTACAAATATCACATTTCTCGTCAGGCACATTACTGTAACCTCAATGCCGCCTTTGTTCCTTGGTCCTTTTTATCCCTTACTCAAGCAGCTCATGAGATGGCAGATTGACTGGAAGCCCAAAATCGCCAGGAGGACAGTAACTGTTACTGATGCCTCATTATTGCACGGTGCCAGACCTCTTCAAAAGAAATTACCTTCTGAAAAACAACCTATTCCTGATACTACATGAGGCTGATAACATCACAGCTGATAATAATAGGTAGCGTTGATACAGATTTTACCTCTTCAAAGCACTTTGTAATCTTTTCATGGTTAATAACCATGACACTCAGTGAAGTAAATACTTATTAACCCCCATTTTTAACAGTAAGGAACGGTGTGGCTCAGTGTCATCGGTGACTCAGTAGCACAGAGTCATTTTCAGTTTGGGGAGTTTCTTGTTTATATCCCCATGGCTCTTCTAGCAGGCACTCGAGAAGAGTGGTCGCCAACCAAAGCTCGGCATCCCGTGTTTATGTGATACCATATAAACGATGTTGATGAGAGGACCAAGTGGGGTACACTCTGAGGGTATGGCTTGTTTAGTACACAACCAGCAATGGCCGGGGCACTGGTTTTGAAGCTTTTTAATAGGGTACAGCATGATCTTAAAATACTATTATACAATAGCAAATGGTAGCCATGCTGCAGCCCTCTTCCCCTTGCCTGACTCCATCCTCAGTTAAGATGTTTCTGTGTGTCAGACAAGTTCCATGCAGTCGGACATTAACGTAACCCAAAGCGAGCTGCTATATATGCACAAGCTGGTGGTAGAGAGAATGAGGGATTTCATGAGATCTGAGGAAGAAGTTTAAACCCAATTCTCCTTAGTGCACTTACATATAATAGTCTCTTGACACCAGCATCTTCTTTTAAAATGCTAATGGCCTTCCTCTGGATAGTTCCTTAGGATCAGCGAGTAAAAGGCATTAGGAAAGAAAAATAGTATTTCTGTTGATGTTTAAAGAGTTGTTCTATCCTCTATGGCAACTGCAAATGGCACGAGGGAGTTCTATGTTTGTTGTCTCTCTACAGTCTCCGGAGAACATATATTTTGTTTACAAGGCAAACCATTTATAAATGCCAAACCCTGCAAATTCTAGCTGGAATGAGACCAGGAAATATCTCCACTGCAGAGTTTACCCATGTGGGCCAGTTCTGCCCGAGACTGTCCATCCTGCAGAGACACCCTCTGCTCATATAGACATAACCATGCCCATACAAGGTCCTGGACTTGGCAATGCGTACCCCATCCTACACCCCAGATGTTCACAGCACTATTTTAAGAACTGTTTTGTTGTGTGTTATTAGCAAGTCTGTCTGTAATTCCTGATCTCCCCAATGTTCTTAGCCCATTAATTTAGTGAGTTGGGGCATTTCTGGCTCCACGTGCTCCTCACTCCCATTTACTCCAGCCTGTGTCAGAGTATGCACCAGCCCAGCTGGATGAGCCACCCCTATTTTAGGCAGAATTATTATTGCAGCAGGGCGCAGTTTGAGTGCGTGTGACAGCATGGATAGCATTTCAGTAGCACCTTATGTCCCTGGGAAGGTAGAATACGAGCTTAGAATTCCTGTTGCTAGGATCTTCATGCAAGAAAGCTGACTTTCATGGAGCTCAGAGGGGAGCTTCTCCTCACCTTCCCACCCCAGGACTGCCACACAGAGGTCAGTCCAGCCGCAGGTTGCTGTGGCTCCTTGGAAGCTGGCTGGCTCTGAGTGTTACCAAGCCAATTTGTCACCATCGCGTCAGTTCTCAGTGATGTGGTGAGGGCATCTGAGGTGAGACGCATTGCAGCTCATCCACGATGAAGCAACATGGCTGTTGCCGAAATAGTAGCTAGCACGGAAAGCAAAATACTTCAAGTGCCTGGGTCCTCTCAACTGCAGCAAGCACCATCATCTTTCTGGATGAAACTTTCTCCCCTCTGCTTTGAACTGGGGGGCCTTATGCTAATACTACAGAAGCTGAAAGAAGAGAGTTTACTGATCAGTTACAGAATAGAGTGTACGTTTAGCCACCCAATGACAAGACGCTGCTGCCAACCATGCCTGGCCACCAACATGCCTGATGTTATTGACACAGCAGTGCCTTCCTCTTCCTCCACGCCCCTGGCCAGGAGCGCAGGTCCCAGCGGGAGCCCGGCGAGTTCACCGGGGCCTGGTCAGCCACGGAGGAGGAGATGCGCACGGCTCCGGAGGGGCCCACCACCCCTCCCTTCTGCAGCCGGGTACACGACCCCGGCACCACACCTCACGCCTGCCTGGGTTCGCGGGTGAACCAGCCCGGCTTTGGCCTACAGGGAAAGCGCGTTCACGGGGCCGGGGCTCAGCTTCGCCATGAGCGGGGCGGCCTCGGGGCCCTGGCCGCGGCCTTCGGTCGGGTTGCCCGCGCCTGGCCTCAAATCGTGGTCAAGATGGGAGGGCCCTCCCCGTGCGCAATCCGGCAAGTAAACCGGGTTCTTGCTCCCCGGTCCCCGTCTGTGCGCGCTCCCTCGCCGTGCCCGTCCCCGCCACGGCCACGCTGCCCGTGGGGCCCTGCGGGTGTCACCCTGCGTGACTGTGTGTGCCGGGGGCGGGGTGGGCGGCCTCCCTCGGAGGACCGGAGGTGGCTGCGGGAGCCGCTCTGTCCCCTCTCTCCCGGCGCTCTGTGGTTTAAGATGGCGGCGGGGGCTGAGGGGGCGAGCCCGTGAGTCCCAGGCCGGAGCGCCGCGGGGGCCGGCGGGGGCGGCGAGGCGGGCGGGAGCCGCCGGGCCGCGCCGGGGGGAGGAGCGGGAGGCCGCCTGCCGGGCCGGGGAGCGGCGGCGGCATGTGAGCGCGGGCCGCGGCCGGGAGCGCGGCGATGGGGCAGCAGGTGGGCCGCGTCGGGGAGCCGGGCGCCGGGCTCCAGCACCAGCCGCCGCCTCAGCAGCAGCCGCGGGGCCTGCGGGGGAGCAGCGCGGCCAGGCCGGCGGGCCGCCGGCGGGAGGCAGCCGGGCGCACCGCCGAGGGAGGCTTCAATATCTTCACCCAGCACGGTGAGGGGCTGGGCCGGGGGCCGCGCCGCCGGGCGGGAGGGGCCGGGGCTGGGCTGGGGGGCCGCCCGCGCTCGGCCCCCGCCGGAGGGTCGGGTGGGGGGCTCGGGGGAGAGGGACACGATCGCCCTTCCTCCCCTCCCTCCTTTGTTGTTGTTGTTGGTTTAACTGGGGGAGGGGAGAGTTGCGGGAATTGCCGGGGTGAGGAGAGGCGGCTCTCGCAGGCGGGGAGAGCGGGGCAGCCCCTGCCGCTGCTGCCACGTCCCGGGGGATGCTTGCCTCGGCCCAGCCCGGAGCCCGGCAGCGAGCTCGGGGCCGGAGGAGCTTCCCCCGGAGCGGAGGACGGGGACCCCCCGCCGTCCACAGCAGGAGCGAGGTGGCACCACCGGGAGTCAAAACTTGCAGTGCTTGGTAGCTGTCACTGCAGCGGTTCCTAGCCCTGGTTTTGTTTACAAAGGTAAACGTTACATGTGCTCTGCCTTTCTGTTTACTGAGGCGCTTATACCTTGCCCTTCTAGATCTATAAGGCTGTGTTGCTATATAGCTCTTGACAGAGCAAACGATTTTGTTTTGACTGGGGAATTACAGCTGCCATCTAATTCTCAGCTGAAGTTTTTGCCTGTCCACGTCTATTCTTATTGCTGTAAACTGATACCGGAAATGTTTAATGCAACGTGATTAGTTTCTGTAATCTCTCTTAGGAGGAGCCCACAACTTCAAATCCCCCTTTGTAACTATGGTTTTTTATTTATTATATCTGTTTGGCAACATTTTAATATAATGCATAAAGTTTGGAAGGTATGATCAACTGAAACCTGTCTGCTGTGACAAGCATGTTGAGAATAGATGCGTGGATGTGTGTCTAATCCTGAAGAACTGAATCTGCTATGGAGAGCTCGGCTGGTTTGGCTTTCGGTGGAGAGAGATGCCAGTGTTTATAGAGCAAGGCTGCTTCTGACAATACATATTTTCTTTTGCTCAATAGAATGAGCATAGGCAGAAAGATTAAGGAACATGCAACCAGCAGTCTAAATGTAAATATCATCTGCTGTGAGTGCTGACACGTAAGTATCTATCAAAACAAGAGTGCAGCACTAAATCTGGTTCTTCAAATCTCAGTGTTATCACAGCTTTTGAGTTCAGGGAGCAGTATCAACTTTAAAACCAAAACAGAACTCCGTGCTTGCTGAAACGCCTGACCCGCTATTCCTACAATAAAAACTAAGGATTACTATTCTATTGCATCTTTCAACCGTAGTATTGTCAGCTTCATGTTTTACTCTGTTTTGTATTTTTGTACTTTAAAAGGCACCTTGGCAGAAAAATTACTGTAAAATAGACTAATACTGTAGATTCACAGTGTTAGGAGCAGATCTCAGAAGTTATGCACGTACCCCGCTTCTTTCAGTATGCTGAAGTCTCAGTCTTTAGCAGTAGAGCAGAATTACTGTATAGACTGCTAAGTGTGACTTAGCAGGCAAGAGCACTCCTGCTGATGACAAACTGTCTGTCTTTTTGTGTTTCGGTACCAAGATGACTGGTTGGTTTGTGCTCTTACAAGGCAAGGACAGAAAGGACGTTTGTGGGAAGTACGGTACAGCGGGTGGGGACGTGTAGTTACTTCAGAATAACACAGTTGAGACTGACTCAAGCACATCTTTTAATTTATTGCTGCATGTTTTAGTAGTAATCTAGTTCAACATCCTGAACAAATCCTTCTAGCTACTCCTTCCACCCTACTAAATTTTAAAGGTAGAAGGTAGGGAGAATTATTTACATGTAGTGGCAGGGAAATGGAGAGAAAAAGCTTTTGTAAGCATGCATGCGCACCAAATAGGCAAATTATGTGCTCTGCCAGCCCTCCTGCTCTGTCTTCCCTAGACCTAGAAAAAAGAAAGAGCCTGGAAAGCCAGCACACTCTGAATAAAGTGGTTCAGTAGCATATCAAAAGAACATTTCTCTGTGATAACAGCAATTGTGTCTTTTAAAATAATTACTATGTGTATTGCTTAGGTTATCTGCTTCAGTGGTAAGGTAATGAATATAATTTTACTTAGGTTTTTGTTGCTTCTGTTATTTTCTTTGCAGACTGTAAAGGAGAATGTGGCTATTGAAAATGAGATACAGCTTTTTATTCTTTTAGATTATGTAAAAGGGGTTGCGTTTTTTTGGCAATCCAGTTTTCGAGAGTTTCAGGCTTCAAACTCCCATCCCATCCTGGTGAATACCTCAGCCGTGTTAAATTCTTCCCTGAGAGTCTATGCACGTTTTACAAGAAATCAGTGAACAACTCACTATTAATAATCTATAGCAAATGCAAGTCAAAGTTGGGTACCTATTTAAATACTTGCCTTGGGCAATAACCAGAGACTTCTGTCACGTTCCTGAATCTAGAGTTCACTTGCTTTCTCAGAGAAATTGTATTCTTGTGATCCTGACTCCCCTTGTTTCTTTCTCTCAACTTCTATTCTTATCTTTCATTTACTGACCTTGTTGTCCTGTTTTACTTCACCTGGCTTTCTGCTAGCTTTCCTTAAGTGCTGAGCTTCTTTTGTAGAGATGCTGTGGTTGCTGGTGATACTACTGGATACACATTCCTCTTTTCTAGTAATTTGTTTTTGAACCTGACCCTTCCAAACTGTCTCTAGGACATCTATTAACAGTGTATGAAAAGTGATGGAAAAAGCACAGGACTATGGGCTAGCACTCTTGAACCACTGACCAAGCCAGCCAGTCTAAGGATGAGCCTGGATTATCTACCTTCCTTGGCTTTCCTTGATACATTCACTGATGTGAGGAAGACAACCTGTTGACTGGTGCTAGACCCTTACAGGTATAAATCTCTTCCTCAGCTCATGTTGGCAGATTTCATGCTATACTGTGCCAGGAACGACGCGAGCCTTACTGAGTACGCTTACCCAAGTTCATTTTGAGGGGTAGCTTCTTATGGATTATTTGTGAGAAGGATGGAAGTAAACAATGTTTTCAGCCTCAGACCCATTTTGCTACAGAATTTTGAAGAACAGGTTGTGTCAAATCAATAAAGTGTAAAATCTCTTATGCTAGGCTACCAAAAACCTGAGACAAGACCATTTTTACGCAACTAACTTGAAGTGTAGTTGCCCTTGAAAAATCAAGAGATTGAATTGAACCAGTTTGTCCCAAGCGTGTTTGCTGTGTTGCAGTTGCGTAGGAGAAGCACTACAGGTATACAGGCACTACCTACTTCAGGATGTACTTTTGGAAGAAGCGAGGAATTTGAAGATGTTTTCTGCTTTATGGAAAGAACAGGGAAATCTGTATTGTGGCATCCCACTATTCTATCATGACAACAGACACCTAGACTCCTGGGGGCTTCAGGTCATTGTAGTATTGAATTCTGTGGGCACTGCTGTATAGTTGAGCGGAAAAGTCCTAAGCAAGCTGATACACTGATGTGATTTGTTAGCCGTGGAGCAGAATTCTCCAAGATGCAAAAGATAGTTGTGGATTTTGCAGCCTTTTGCAATTAGCCCTTCAAAGTGCCCCATTGCTAGCATTCCTAGCATGTAATTTGTGACTTATAAAAGCAAGCAATGGATCATCAAGCATGTTGGTTCCTAGTAATGTACTAGAAAGTAAGAGAGTAAACAGAAGGATTGTTCAAACACTGGTGTTCACGTGTATGCCGCATCAGGATTAACTAGTACCCCAGGGACAACAACTCAAGAGGGAGAAGCTGTTGTGAACACTAGTTGTGATCAAATTCTTACAGTTCAGTGCAACCAGAAAAGATAACTAGTGCTTGGTGCCATTACAGCTTGCTTTCCCTTTCAGAGAAGGAACAGGGGAGAGAACAGGGAAGTAGGTTATCTCCTTATCCTTTCAGCAGTTTGTTTGAGGGAAGGGGTACAACTGATGACAACCAACAACTTCCAAGTTGCATGGGCTCTACTCGGCTCCTGGTATGACCTTTGAACAGTGACATGCTCTAATTTTCTTTCTGAAGAGCAGTGATAACTGCCTACTGTACCAAGATACTCTTTGGAATGGTGTTAGCATGCTTTTCATCTCCGAAAAGACTTGCTGAGTGTTGCAGAAAACATACTGTGGGAAAACCAGATTATTTAAATCCTGCCTAGGAAGCCTTTGCGATACCTGTTTCCAATGCTGCTACAGTTGCCTTGGTGATATATTTTGGGGTAGCGGAAGGCTCTGCCACACTTGAGCTTTTGATCCAGCAGGCGCAGGACATTTGTTCCCTGTTTTGTTTTCTAGAGGAGGAGTTTAGCAACCTTTTACTATGTGCATCAAGGTCAGGCAAGATAAGCCTATACTTTTAAAAATAAAATTATCATTAAAGCTCCCCTAAGGCAGTTGGAGTGCTATGCTACATGATAAAAACATTCTAAAATAGGAAGAAGCATAAATAACACTATCCCTTTGAAATTCAGTGAAACTGAAGGGCTGGATACAGGAAAATGGAAAGAAGGAGAGAAAATAGGGTCAGTTTAACAACCGCACTTTGTGAGCTGCCTAAAATGTTCTTTATTTTTCATCCCAGTGAAATGCAGCAAGCTCGGGCCAGAGCTACTTGCCCCCAGACTTTCCTGTCAGTAAATGCCCTGTACAGATGGAATATAATCACTGTATTCAGTGCCTGACTCTTTGTACCGTAAATCAGAAATCTTGTGGGACCACAATGTATAAATAACTCTTAACTAATTATTTGGGGAATAAAGGATAGTTCAGCTAAGTGTCTAGAGGAACATCTCCTGTAGAACATGAAATTATAGGCGTGTTCTCTGTTGCATCATTCTCCATGATAACTAAATTATTCCTGCAGATTCAGTTGCATTCAATACTCATTTTCATACCTTGTCTTAAACTGGGATTTTTGCATAATGTATTTCAAAAACGAGAGGACTCTACCAGTTGATGGAAGGGACAATATAATACAGATTACCGATCTGTTATAATTCCTGGCATATGTATATTTCCTATGTACTTTTCACATAGACAGGGGAACATAGTCTGAAGAAAGGTAAGACTGAAATGAAGCTACTTCAAGAAGATGTTAGTCAGAACTAACTTAAAAATCAAATTTCAAAGCCCAGACAGATCTCTGATTTCTCAGTTCTCCACATGTAGCAGATGGTGCGGTACAAGTTGTTCTAGCAATATTTCACAAACTTGCTATTGCTTGCAAGTGCAATGTTTTGCAAAAAAAAAATTGTGGGATTTTTTTTTTGGAAATAGGGACATGGCCAAATGAACAAATAGGTGGAAAGTGAACGTGTAGGCTATTAGACACAAAAGCAAATTGTGACAAGTGGCTTAAATCATCTTTTTTGATCTAGCGGGGCTGACAGCTCACGTAATTAGAGTTGGAAGATAGTTAGACTATCTCCTAGAGATGCTGTAGCAGGATTGGCTTCAGGAATATTTTGTGGTTGGTACTAATTACGGATTCTGGGACAGTAGGCTTGAAATCATGGTTTCACTGATGTTCAGGAGAAATGACCTGTTCTGTGACCCACTTACTTCAGCGTATGTCGTGTTTGTTTATTCTTAAAGCAAGCCAGTCCTTGCTCAAGTCAAATCATACTTTTTAGATCTTTGTTTTATAGATGATGGTTAGCGTTATTTATTCTAGCCCATTTCTCTTAGTTGTCACAACTTAATGTTTCCAGTATACTTATTATCCATAAGAATATGGATATTATAATATAATCCATTTAGAAGACCAAAAGGTCTTCTAAATACCGCTGACAGTTGCTGAGTTCACACTCGTAAGAAACTATATTAAAATCCAACTAATATACAAGAAACAGCAGTTTATACTTATTCCAGTAGGGTCGTGTGTGAAAGTTATTAAAAGTAAGACAGTTAGATTTCGTTTAGTGACTTGCCGAGTTCATTTTCACCTGGTTGTATTTCAGAAAGCCAAGGATGGATGACCGCAGACTAAAGCCTCACCTACATTATAACTGTTTCAGAATCTGATACCCTAATGCTCTACTTGCCAAACGGTTGGTAGTCCTTTCAACAGTGTGTAATTATGAATGATGCAAAGCTTGGTAGCTGTAGTGCGCATGGCCCTGTGACTGGCTTTGCAGGTGAAAGTAGGCATATAGGTTCCTTAACAGCATTCAGAAGAGTATTAACTGGTAAAGAAGTATTTCTCATAGTCGTTGGGACCACCAGCAGACTCTTTCCCTCAAAAGAGCAGGAAAGAAACAAAAGCTTGCACGGAGTGCGGTAACACAGTTGACTATCTGGGTCTGAAGAAATGGTTCTCTCACGGTTACTGCATCATCCCTGACATTTCTCTGGTTTTGTGGTTATGAAATACTTTATTTTAAAGTCTGATCTTGGTATTATCCATAGAGATTATTCTCTCTAGAATAAGTGACTGTTACAAAACCATTGAGGCTTCCTGTTGGTAACACTGTAAACCACAACAACAAAGCTTAGTTATATTACCCATATCTGTTTAGGAAGTTTCATGTGCTTTGTGGTCTTTCTGTAACGACATACACATCTCCCAATACAATTGCTTATCTACAACTGTGTAAAAATTAACTTTTTAATATCTGGCCTTCAGGATCGGCTGAATCAGTACAGGAATTTAAAAAAAAAGTCCAAAAATAACTTTGCTGTTTTTGAGGGGGAGACAAAGATCCGCAGAAATACTTCACTAAGAATTGAATTGGTTTTATTTCAATCTTCTAGTGCTCTTTAAAGGCCATTTAAACATATTTCTTTTAAGACTGAACTTTTTCAAAAAATTCCTTTCCTCTTCTGTCCTTCTCACCCAAACATTGTCCTTAGGATCTTAATCTTACTATGATACTTCCAATAAAAATAATTACATGTGTTAATAAACTTGGAGTTTCACTTTTGTTGATTTGAAAGTATTCTATGACAATAGAGATGTGAGAATTGGGACTACAATTACATAAGAAAAGTAGCTCTTCTATGAAGGAAACCTCATTGCCCATAGGACAGTTCTGCATCCCCTCATCCTTTGATTTGATAATGTTACTGGTTTGGATTTTGATCTCTTTTCTGTTGGTAGTTTGGTTTTGTTGTTATTTAATACTAAAGTGAAACTGAAGCAGGGGGTTCTTGTTATAAGCTATATATGGCAAAGGCATAGGAACCATCTCCTGCTGCTGTTGGGGTCAAATTAGGAATCAAATTAGAGGATAGGAGGATGAGAACATTCTGGATTCGTGACCCTATGCATCTCCCAGTCTATTTCTCCTTCCTTTCTCCTATAATAATCCCAACAACAAAGCATCAAGTGTGTCTCTTGTTCATCCTACATATCCTAGTTGAGATGCCGACAAACTGAAACAACTATGGAGAAGAGTATCTCCATAAAGACAGGTAATGCTGGAGGGGAAGGAACAGGAGTGAGCAAAGACTGGAAAAAGAGAAAAAGGAAAAAGATGATCTTGCAGCTTCTCCCTAATAGTGCATTTAGGTACACTGGAGATCTTATTTCAACTGTTCAGCTTCAGAGCTAATGCTTTTAAAATACAATCTTGGGTATACTTAATATTTGTTGAGTGAGACAGGTGGGCCTTCTAAACTGATCTGTGATAAGTTAGAAGTGGATTACTGACCGATGTCCCTGTAATGGGCAGCATACCAGTTGGGGGGTTTCCCCATATAGCTGATGACCGATACCAGGCACAAAAAGATGAGGAGTTCCGAGCTCTGGGAGCACAACCAAATGTTAATTTGCAGGACTGTTCGTTTCGGGCAGGAAAAATCCACCAACAAGATCTCCTCCTCCCTTTCAGTTCTTACCAGAGGTAGAATGAAGTACAATTGAATAGTGAATAGACATACATGCTCTTTAGAGTTCACATGTGGGATTACAGTGGGTTGGCTTAAGATAGCAATAACCACTTCTGTTGCAGGTTAAGTGTGCTCAGCACCATGGCTGATTTTGAAACAGGTACCAGGGTTGCTTCTGGTTGAAAGAGATTATATTAATATTGGCTGTTACGGTGGTAGCATGTAGCACAGGTCATGAAGTTTTCCTGTTTTTCAGATTCTGTGTTCAATTAGACCCATAATGTTTGGGAAGGTTGACAGTAGTGTCCCTGTACAGTAGACACACCAAAACATGTAGGAATTGCAAAGTGAAGAAACACTTCCTCATCACAAATCTGTGTACAGTCCAACATGGCCTAGCCTAGAAGCTTGTTTAAGTTTTGTCACATCCAAGTAGATTTGTATTACCTCCTACATTTACCCTAAACATCAGGGGTCCAAAAGGTGTTTACAGAGCGTGGATCTGTTTTCTAGACAAAACCCTAAACATTTGTACATTCTAATTTTGTAGCCCCTGGATTGTGAAGAAAACCCTTCAAACCCAAGCTGGAGTCTAAATTAATATAACGAGGCCTTCCTTAGCTTACACGGTCAGCTCAGTTTCTCAAGGTTATTTCAAAGCCTTTGCTGCTCAGGGTTCATTTTGCTAACCAGCAATGTCATGGAGTTAACAAGACTGTTCAGTTTTACTGCTGCTATTCAGAAACCTGTGGGAGGCTGTGCAACTGATGAGAATATCAATTTTGTGTTGCTACTTAGAAAAGCCAAGAGCAGCAGTAGAGACAAGATACAGCTATACTAGTATCTCTAAAATTTACCTACTAACAGAAGAAAATGGGAGAAATTATTTAGATTAGCCTTGAAGGGATTTAAAAAGAAATAATTTTAAACTGTTCTTTCTGGTCCAGCAATCTAATATGTCAGAACTTGCCAATTAATGAAACTATGGTGACTGTTTAGCAATAAAAGTCTGTTTATGCAAAATTTTTTATAATTGATACAAGTTATGTCATCTAGGAAGAGTGAAATGGAATCTCCTTAGAGATCTGAATAACCTTGAATATCTTTTGAAATAATTAGTGGCATAGCTTCCTTCCTCCATTAAGTCACTGGGTGCAGCAGAACTCAAGCTTACACTGGCCTGAGCTGGACTGCGTAAGCATGGACTTACTCGCTGCTTGTGTTTCATGCCGTTTTTTCTTAGAACACAGGTTTTAATTGTAAAGCTTGCTTTACGTCCACTGTTCATTTCAGTACAAGTGAAAGAGAAACAGCATTCTTCGTCCGACAGCTGATTTGTGGTTCCTTTTCTCCTATAAATTTATTTTTTTTCATACATTAAACTGGCAAAGAAAAAAATCAGTCTGATAGTTGGTAGCTCTCGGGCTCAGATTTAAGATACTAAAGTTAAAATAGCAAGTACTTCAAACTTGAACTTTAAATTGCTGAGTGTCCTATATGTGCTCTTTAGAATATTGTTGATATTAATAGAGTTGAGTCTTGGTAAAGTTACTCTTGGAATGGCACCTTGATCAAAGCATAAAGGCTGTGGTATAGGCAAGACCTTGAATAGATGCTCTGACAGTTGTTTCTTTGATCACTTTGTGGTGATATCACTCAATTCTGGTTTGTTTTCAAACCTGCTTTTTTACTGGCTGGATTGGCATCAAGTAAGCCACAATGAGCTTTATGATTTGTGGCAGTAACACATCTAAATAGTGAGAGCCAGCTCTCTGTAGGCCCTGGAGAATTCTTGTGCTTTCTCCTGACTAGGAAGATGAGTGGGATTTTGGTAGGTTTTGTCTTCTTTTTTTGAGGCAGGGAGATGTATACAGCTCAGGGAGGGATGAACAGTGCTTTTGTAATTGATATCAGTGTGAAACTTGTGTTCTGGCCCAGTTACCCAGTGAAGCACAGCAAAATACTTTTCCACTAATCAGAAATTGTACGCTTGTTTTTCAGGATGGTATTTGTTGGTTTGACTTAATTTTGATTTATGGCTTTTAAAAAAAAAATTCCAAGAGTAAACAGAGAAAGCAGAGGTACTTTATCAGATTAAAAAGGCTGTCTAAAGAAGATCCTTAGAATAAATAGGAAAGTGGTATATAGTGTCTTACGGTGCTAGTATTTCAAGTTGTATTTAGGTTTCTTTCTTCAGGATCCCAAAAAATCGGGGATATTAAGAGCTGCAACGTAGCTGTGAAGAAGGAGCTGATTTTTTATGTTAGAAGGAACTGAGATCTACTTTTCTGAGTAATAAATTTGAGTCTGATAGGAACTATAGAAGAACAACTAGCCCACTTTTCATACTCTTTTCTTGCAGAGGTGCATTAGATGACTTGGGATTGATATGCAAAATCAGTAGCTGCTCAAGTGATGGTTTGGGAAGCCTGCCATAGTTATCTTGTGAAACAGAAGTTTAGCAGGTTTAATTCTTGCTTTTGTCATAATGGTACTAAATCTGTTTTGTCAGAAGTTTTTTTCATTTTCTGTTTTTAGGTCATCATAATTAAATATATATAACTTCTTTAGGGGTAAGATGTTTGAAGAGGGCACTGTCCTCTAAATCAGTCATTTAATTGTGTGGTAATTCCTGCACTTTAGCACCTAGTTAGAAGTACAGATATGCTTTGAGAAGTTGAAATGGGCCACACACTGAAGTCTGTCAAAGCTAAGCTTGTCTGTAGTCTTGTACAGAAGTTCTAATTCTTTCTTATTCTGATGTGAATAAGTCTGTATAGCTTCCATCTTTTTTTTGTCAAATGGTTAAGCTAAATTTGATTAAGACACTCGGTATGTGTTTTTCCATCAACACACAAGCTTGCACCGTGATAGTAGAGGTGCAATGACTTTTTCCTGTATGCCTTGTTAGTGTTTCTGCTAAATAAAATGTTTTTCTCATTTTAGGGGTTGGTGGCAAAGCACGTAACTGCTTGTAGGCGCAGCCTAGCTCTAGAATAATGCTCAGCTGGCCTCTCAGTACCTGCTCAGCCACAGGTGGATGGACTCAGCCCTGGTATTGTACTCACTTGTGTTGTGGGCTATGGAAACTGGCATGCCTTAAGGCAATATAATTATAGGCTGTTTAGACTCAGGTGAGCTGTGCTAGTTTTCTTGCCTTACACATAGAATCATAGAATCATTTAGGTTGGAAAATACCTTTAAGATCATCAAGTCCAACTGTAAGCCTAACCCTGTTTAGTCCACCACTAAACCATGTCCATGAGGGAATGGTATCCCCAGGTGCTGATTATTAGTGTGTTTTCTGTTATGCATCAGCTGTTACAGAACTACACTGCAGCTGATATGCATGAGGCATTGCCAGTAAGTATTTTGTTCCTGAATAAGAACAGCACTTGACTACGAGGAACCTCTTAGACAGCCTTTCTGCTTTCTTTAGCTTTCCCCTCTCCACACAAAGCTCACCTTGTTATGTTCGAGCAAGGAAGCAGGCTTTGAAACACGCACTGCCTTGTCAGCAGGGAGCAGGTGAGTATGAAAGAGCACAGCCTCATGCTGGGCAGAACTACCACGTTAGCTGAGGAGCCTAGGCAGCACGGAGGAGGCTCTGTGAATTTTAAAGTAAGAAGGTAAAAGGATCCAGTGCAGCTGCTTATGGAGAAAATGATTTTCCAGCTTACCACGAGAGGGTGCTGCAATGCTTTGACTTAATTTATCCACTGCTAAAAGGTTTTTCTGTTACGAAAACTGGAGGGTTTTTTCTAACATTACTGTGTTGCAGTGAAGAGTGTTTTAAGTCACTTTTGGTTTATGAAAGCAGGCAAGATCCGCATATCAAAAGGCAGATGCAGCTGTCTTAGAATTTAAGGGAATACATGTTTATTTTGCTGTTGCCTTTAAGAGCTGAACTGCTTCCTTTTTAGTTCTTTGTTTCTGTTGGGCTTTATCGTAGATAACTTCATCTGCCAGTAAGAGAGGTCTTCCAGCTTGTTTATGTGTAAGTATGCAGGCAATCTTTCCTGCATGAAAAGACATTAAATCTGATACTTCTAGGTAATCTGAGCCCTCGAATGAAAAGTCACTTCTCAATGCTTCTGTGTACTTCTCATCTGTAAAATAGCAGTAACGCTTGCTTGTTTTATGGAGATGTTTGGACTTAACTTTTGCTTAAACAAACACAGAAAAGCTGTCTGCAGGCTAAACATTCAGTCATGTACTCTTGTCTCATCCTGTAGGCTGTTAGAGAAACGTCTGTTTGTTGTGGTTCTAGCCTGTATTTCAAAACACTTGTGGCATGGTAATAGGTCTGAAAGAAGGTTAGTGTTTGTGTTAATTGTTTGACTTGCCTTGAAATGGAAGCTCAAAGCACTGTGCTTTGCTGAGTGTTATCTGTGAAACATCTGTAAAGGGGCTGAAGCTACAGTGAATTAGCAACAGATAGAGAACTTCAGTATACCGTCTTTGGTTGTTTAGCAGTAGAGCAATACAAACAAAAGAGTGAATTGCAGTAAGCATTCATGCAGTTGGGTTGTTGGCTGGGAGACAGGATCTCTGCAAAGAGATCCCAAATCTGGTGTTTAGGGTTTAGGCATGTAATTACAAAAAAATAAGATCACCTGACAGTATTGTGGTGTTCATCCTTGACTGCTCAGCTGTGGGGTAGTTGTTACACTAAACTGGGATGTATTTGTGTTTTTCTAGAAGTCACTTACCATTCCCTTTAATACTAGTCAGTGAAAAGCCACACTGAAGGAAACACATTAACCAGTCCTAAAACAGACTGCTAGAAAGGAGATACGAAAATCTGTTTAAAATACAACCAAGACAGACTTCCTTCCTTCCTTCCTTCCTTCCTTCTTGCATACTATCATGTAAAAGCAAAGGCAGGACTTCTGGTATGCTGTAGCTGTCCTTTTTTTCTCCCCCGCACTTTCCTAATTTGTTACGAGGTTGAGATCTTATTGAGATCTTACGGGCATTTCAGGCCTTGGCATCTGGCTTTGCTACATTCACCCATATATTGTTTCCTCTTACAGAAAGATTAAAACGCTCCTTATCACATGGTGACCCCCTATGCTCTACTCCCTGCGCCTGCAGGGAGGTGGGCTTGTAATTTTTGAAACCATAAAAGCTATTATAGAAGGAGCATCTTTGTTTGTTAATAGAGAAGCAGGCTTTAGTATTTAGAATAAACTGCTCTGGTACAGTGGTGCTTTGTATCACCAAACTGAATGTTACCCTTCCAGGGACTGCTCTTGTGCTTTTAGAAATTAGATCATGATCCTGTGTGTTGAGAACAAGTGTCGTTCCATGGTGAATACTGGGTGAAATGAGGTTTTTTGGGGCTTAAAGGGAAATGGAATTGAATGTCCAGGAATTGTTCTTGTGACAAATTAGAAAGAACTATTTCCTTTCCTATGAGCATTTAGCATTCTTACTCAGCTGCCTGTATCTTTACTTGGAGCCATATCTGTTCTGAAAATAAGACAGGTGTTGCACAGTGTCTTTCTGTCTGACTCTCTCTGCCCTTGGGGAAACAGTTTGTTCCCAAATTCCTTGCTGACAGACAAAGGATGTAGTCTCTAATACCAGGAATAGAGTCATGTAGAAATTGAAGAAAATGGTTTCTTCCCATGAAGGTACCATCTTTGTTTAAACATAAAAAAAAAAATTGTCATGAGTAAAAATCCCTGCGGTTAAGAAAACTGTTTTCTGTAGTAGCTATTTATTCTATTTTTTTCCCCACTGGTAGAGTAGTAAGTTTATAAAGGGAAGACAGTGTTTTATCGTACAGGTAAGTGAGAGGCATGAGAATGCAAGATAGTTTATGCGACAGGTCTCTAGCCAAACTACTGATGCAGGACCCTTTCCACAGGACCATGCTTTCTCTTCCAAGTTTGACTGTTCTATTATGCTTTGCCCTGTGACAGATTTTCTTCCTTTTTTGATGCTTGAACTTAAAGCTACTTGTTTTAATCCTACTTCATTAGTGTGAGGAAGTGTAGGAGTTTAGAGAACATCAGTGGTTGAGACAGTAGCTGTTTTCAAAGTGTTGTATGTCTTTATATTGAAAGTGTTATTTATTAGAGGCATGCTGTAAGGATTTTGCGACGAAAGCTCTAAGTATTGCACTTTCAGAAGGATGGCTGATGAACACCAGTTTGAGTCCTGCTTTGCCATAGCTTCCAGTCTGCTATTTAGCAAATGGCTTTGTTTCTTTACTTTAGACCTCCTTCTGCATAGTACAAATTTTACCCTACTCCATAGGACTGTCAAGAGAATAAAATATCAAAACTGTGAGGCACTCAATATATCAAGTGCTACAAAAATATCCCATGTAGTATCAAGTCATAATATTAGCATGCCCTGACTGAGAATGTTCTGTAGGCTGTGAATTTAATGCATGTGAGAATAAGCATTTACTGCTGGTGAAGGGTACGGCATGGTTAGCACTAAGTAAGGGTAGTCACCCACAAAACAGGTATGGCCTCAGCAGAAGCCTGGGATCTGATACATAGTCTTTCTCTTTTCTCCTTAAATTACTAACAAAGTGTTTCAAGCAAAACTTGTGGATCTTGCTGTTTAGTTGTAGACATCTGAGCATGCTAGATGGTTACCTACTAGAGGATTTGGGAATAAATCTAACTAGAATTCATATTCTCATTGGAAAAATATCGTTGCACCTTGTCACAAGTCTGGAGAACAATTATCTCGATTTAGAAAAACGTCACTGTTTGGGATGGGGTACTCATGCTACTGTTTCCTGACTGCCTCTTGTGTAAAAGAGGAGGCACATCACTGGATGACATGTGTTCACTCTCAACTTTGTATGTTAGCACTCATGCAGTCTTAAATCTGAAAAAATACAACTGCGCATCTCGGGCCTGGTCTCTGATGAGGAATGCAGAGTCCTTTCAGCAGCGTGCCTCCGAAGACAGCTGCGCAGTTAGCATTCATGTCTGCCAGGGTCTGTGCTCTCCATAATGATCCCCACCCCAAATCTCTAGACAAAAACAGGAGATGAATCTCAACAGCTGCAGAAGGCTCAGTTTATGAATCTTAATTAGGGTAAGGAGTTATTTGAAGTGTTTCTTTTCATAAGTCTCTAACGATGGTTGTAAGGGCTACATATCCCCATTCAAGTTGTCAAGATAATGCTAACTCCTTTATAGAGGTGGAGTTCTGGTGGTCTGAGCCTGTGTGGATGCCACATCCCTCTAAACATAAATAATGCTCATATAGACCATCATGTTTTTCTATGCTCTATCAGTGTGCTCCCAATTCTCGTTCCTCTTTTCCCCTGCCCAGGTTGCACTTTTTTTGCACATGCTCATTTTTCCAGTTGTATTTTTCCCTTGAGAGTAGGCTACCACCCTTACGTGATAATACTGCTTTCATAACATTGGCAAACTGCCCAATAAAACTGGTTTGAGGCCTCCACACCCAGACCTGAATGTTTTTCCTCCCCAGTTTAAAGAAATGACCTGCATTTAATGTATTTGAATTAGATTACAGCAGCCACCTTCATGTATAAAAACAAAGCCAAGACTGTCGGTTTCCCCATAATTATGTTGTACCTGTCATTATGTAGGAAGCCCTACCCTTTCTTTAGGAGTAAAATCATTAGATTCCACATATTTTAATTGGGTGAGTCATTTAGTTTCAGTCTTCCTGCTAGAGCATGCATTTATTGTGTTTAACGTAATTTCCCCTTAATGGGGCCAACAGTAGCAGTACCAGTAGTATGAAGTCCGTTATAAGTCATCTATCTACAATATTCACAATATATAATTTCCAAAAGATTCACCAGGAATTTTCAAAGAATACTTGCATTAATTTTTTTCTGTGATGGAGAGGGTTGTAAGTTGATCTAGGAAATACCTAATCTTGAAGTAAACTTTTACAGGGTACAGCCTGTTTGTATCCTGGTCATCTGAATTACAAAGCAGTAAGGCTGAATTGATGAAAACTTGTCCCCACCCACCACCATGCTCCTTCATTACCAGTACTGGTTCTCATCTAGTCCTGTGGTGAGCCAGTCCAGGGAGCTAAACTGACAGAAAACTCTGAAATGATAGTTTGGTTTCCTGACCCAGCTTACTGCATGTGAGATGAACGTGGGTGCGAGGACATGGGAAGCAGCAAAGGAGGCAGCTGGGAGCAGGGGCAACAGCCACCGATCTGGCAGCAGCTGCCTGCTGGGTTCACTTAGCCACATGCTCAGTCTGCACCCTCAAAACCTTAGCAAAATAGTTCACTGGTTTTGTCTCTTGTGCCTGGGGGAGGGCTTTGATGAATCCTGTTTCGGATTACTAAAAAGAAAAATCTCTAATAGGCTACACACAGACACTTAGCATTGTACCTCTTTAGCAAGGCTGCTATCTGAAATGAACCCCTGAAATTTGTCCTTTTAGAATCTTTGAAAGTCAGAAGTGGGTAAACTCAGATGCTTAAAGAGTCAAAGGCAGTATCTCTTCTTAAGAGGTTACTTCCCCACGTTTCTAAGAATAGGATCACCTCTTATCTAGTTTAAGGGTGGGTTTTTTAACACATATTTTAGTTCAGTGCTCATTGAGTTCTTGGCCTTAATGGCTTTCTACCATGCCACACGTATTCCTTGAATGAAAAGCTGATTATAACCCATGCTTATGAACAGCAGCTCTTCATTGCTGTCATCGAGTTGGTAAGACTGACAACTAAAGGAAAAGGCTGGCTGTCCTTCAAGCTGAACTAGGTGTGAACTTAAAGTTGGATAAACAAATGGATTATTTGACCAATATTTCTGCCAAAAGAGTCTCAGTTCTGTGACTAAATCTGTTAGTCTAGTTTCTGTAGTAATTAGGAATTAAGTTCTTCCACTGGTAATCTTCTGCTGCATTTTAATTAGACCCAATTCTCAATATAGAAGTTTAGTTAAACAGTCACATTTGACGTTGCTAATAAGAGAACATGCCAACCTAGATTAGTCAGTCCTTTTGAGGGCTGATTCTGCTTGGTGTATTTGATCATGACAATTTTATGTTTGCCATTACTCAGCTTTTCTGGCTTCGGAACCTGAGGTGTGACCCTGCATATTTAATTTACTGATCTTTTTAGTGAAAACGAAGATTTTGTACTCTATGCAGGTCTCTGCTGGGTATTCACAAGGCTCTCACCTTTGTATTTCAGTCATGGATTTGTGTGCTGTTCACTGTCATGGGTGCTTCACTTGGTCTTTGTGGGTGCTTCAGAGGTTTTCCTTTTTCTGGGGCACAGGCAATCTACTGTTCATGATGAAAGCATGACCTTAAGGGGTGTTTGCCCCAGAATCTCTGCTGATGCTTCATGCAGGAGCTTCAGCATCCTTGATGGAGGAGCTTAAATGTGCTGGGTGCTTCCAGGTTTCTAAATTTCAGCTCTTGGTTCAGTTTTTCAGGGAGTGACCATGCAGGCTTTATAAAAATTTAACATTGTTATGCTTGTATGGTTTATTTTAGATTGTAAGAGACTTAGCTCTCAAAGCAATAATATGTCCATATAAACATCTTTCCTTGCCTCACTTCCCTCACTGTTTTTGACAGTTTTGGCATCTGCTTAGTTCTATAAGCTATCCAGGAAGCTGTTACTTCTAAGCAGCCCATGCAGCACATAGTTATATTGGCTTTAAGTGCTTAAAGTAGCTTGAAAGCAATGGGAAGACTGTTTCTGGCAATGATGTAGATGAGCAGGAAACATGTCATTAATTCTAAAGACCTTTCAAATATATTTCAAATATTAATTAGCTTCTGATTCTATAAAGTCCTTCTAAGCTAAAAGACCCACTTTAAACCTATGTGGTACAGCAGCTTTCAAGGAGTAAATTGTATCTGCTTCTGGATGCTCCATTGCTTGCTGAATAGCAGCTCTTGAGCTGAGGCATGTCTTGTAGTTTACCTCAAGGGTACTTTTTCAAAGAAATTTGACAGTTAGGTAACGCAACAGCATGGAATTCCAATAGAGAAATGCCCTAAAAGGCAGGGATTTAGTGGCATCTCAAGAAGCTGGCAGCGACTGACTGTCCTGCAGTAGTGCTAAGTAAGAGGTCTCCATAAGGATGAGATAGAGAAGCCCTTGGCTGGAAGCAGTATCTGCATGGGATGGTAAATATTCTTCTTTCTAACTACTGCATTGAGGCGAGCTACAGTTAGTTTGAAAACATGTAAAAACAGGATTGCTATCGTTAACTGCTGTAAATAGTAGAAATGTAACTGAAAAATGTTCTCCCAAGCTACCAAAAGCCAGAGCTGCTTTAGTTTCCAGTGCCTGGGCAAAAGGCAGAAGACAGCATTCTGTCCCTTTGCTTTAAGAGGCTAAGTCAGAACTGAGCACAAGTTCACCACGCTTTTGGTTACTCAAATAGCTGATTTGGAGTAGGTTTGTACTGTAAGAGGCTCAAGAGGGAGAATGATTTTGAGAGGAGCATTTGCAGGACTGCCTGTTGTCTTGGCATTTGCAACTTCAAGACAGCACCTGGTGTGCTGGTATCAGCCCAGTAGTGAGCCCTGGTCCCAAAGGAAGCACTTAGGGTGGCTGGTTCTGGAGGGGATACAATACAGCCCTGTGTAATCCAAGCAGTCAGCTGTCCTGACAACCTATATAGGCCAGCAACAACTGGGAATGTTTTTCTGTGGAGTGGGAGGAAGTAGGAATGAGGTGGAACTCTGCTGAATTAGAAAAAAAAATAATTTAACAAGATAAAGGGACCTTTCTTGGCCTTTCAAACCAGAAGATGTGGGGATGCTGCAAGCAAGTTCCTTTCTGGCTGGCACAGTTAGACTTTGGTCTCAATCTCAGTTCAAAATTTACATTTCATAAACCAACACTCCTAAATTAAGGAACAGTTTTATGTACCTCCCTCAAAGCAATCTGTATGGCACAACTGGCAAAAATCTTGCCATGAAACTGAATGCAGCTAATGTTCTTTTCTCAGAGATCTTATTTTCTAGTTTACGTTAAGTCATCTTGCACTTCATTAATTTCCCCATTCTTTGATTGATGGTGATAGCAGAGTACAGATACCATTCCTCCTGTGGGCTCCAGGTACTCCCATGAGCTATATGAATGGCTTGATTTCTCTGATTTGTATGACTTAAAGCCATATTTTTGTCTTGATCATGGACATCATCTATCAGTGATAACCTGTGTCAACTTGAATGGCAGTTTCTGTGCTTTTCTATTTGTGAATGCTACCATTGCTGCAGATGTAAAAACTCTTTCAGTGCCACAAGCGGCAAGGTAATATTGCTGCATCCTCCTAGTTCTTTGATGTGCTGTACTCCTTGGCTCTGTAGAAAAGCATATTACTATCCACAGTAAAATCCACAAAAACTGATGTTGGAGATGGATGCAATTTAGGAACTAACCAGTACTTTACAGAGGGAGAGGAAACAAACTGCTGAGTGAGCTGCAATGTTAGACCTCACACTGGGAATTTCCAGCCCTTTCCCTCTTCCTTCCTCCCGCAGAATATATATAGTAAATAGAGTAAATTAAGCACTGGGGGAGGTGGCACCCAAAGGCAGAAGCAGCAATAGAGGCTAGAGTAGTCTTCAGTTAAAAACTGCTGACAATATACTGACCAATCCTCTGAGCATCCCAATCGCACCACCACAAATACTGGCAGCAGGAGAGATGTCTCGGACAGCTATGACAGTATTAAGTGGGAGGAAGGCTCTTTAAATAACTAGCAGTGGGTCTTATTCCCTGCCTGTGTCAACATTGAGTTGTTGTTTCACCCTCTGAACAGGAAAAATTAGTCAAGTAATTGTGTGGCAAGCAAGTGACAAAATGAAGTAATTTCTTTGCTTTTTCTAGTTGCTGCATCTGTTTTAGAAGGGAGTGAATGCTTTCTTTGTCATTTTGCATTTCTGTTCAAAAACCTCTAAGCAACATGATGAAAATCATAACAAAAGAGGACTAGAGTTGGTTAAAATCAGGGAAGTAGCACTCAGTTGAACTTTATCACTGAAGCAGTCTAAAAGAACACGTC